>NC_047037.1:49581872-49897101 GCF_011762595.2 Tursiops truncatus
TGAGAATAAAATATAAGGCAATAGTAGTGTTAATTTTAAGCAATTAAGGAAGTATAGTAGTAAGAAAAGTAAACTCTAGAATGTTTAATGACAAAATATTGGGAACTGATTTTCTGTCAGCTTTAGGGATGAGAACATTCTTCATGGGCATATTGTTTATTTTTTTTCTCAAAAGGATTTTTATGGACTTTGACAGGGTGTTCTAAAATAATCTAAAAGAGAAAATGCATATGAATAATCAAAACTTAAAGAAGAACAATAAATATATCTAAGCCTTTCCAGATGCCAAAGCATATCATAATCCATAATAATTATTTTTGAATAGTACTAGTGTAGAAGTAGATCAGCACAGAAATGGAATAAGAAGTTCAGCAACAGACTCATATGAATATTTTTAAAAAATGTATCCCTGAATATGTGTTAATATAAACACAATCAGAAGAGCAAAGAAAAGCTGGAAAACCATAAGAGGCCTTTTATGTTTATCAAAATGGTTAATACGTTTATAGGAAATACTTACATTTCTCGAGGAATAAAGAGTGAATTAAAACAAATAGGGAGCTCAGCTCGGTGCTCTGTGATGACCTAGATGGATGGGGTGTATACATATAGCTGATTCACTTCATTGTACAGCATACACTAACACAACATTGTAAAGCAATTATACTCCAATAAAAAAAAGGAATACAATTTTTGCCCAACACGTGAACATTATTTCTTGATTATGTCTTAGGTGGGGAAGAACTGTTCAATGAATGATATGGCCAATGTTGAAATGGGTTTTAAAAGTAGTAGAATATTGGGAATGTAGGCAGTTAAATACGTTTCTTCACTGGCCTTTGAGATTCCCACAGTAGAGTTGTATATTTAGGTTTTTATTGCACAGCTTACCACAGGTGTGTGCCATTAATTAGCACATCAATGTGGATCATGTCCCAGCCAATCAAAACCAGACATGAGATAGCTGGATCTAAATGAAGGAAGACGTGCAAGATTCAGTGTGCAAAACACATTCAAGGTACGGCTGATTAGGTGAAAAGTGGCCCAAGTTGCTGATTCCCCATCAGTGTGGCCAGAGCCCAGCTTGGAGGTATGGGGTGTGTGGATGGAATTGAGGGGTGGAAAGGGGTTTTAACCTCAAATGGTGGACATTTTTAATAAGGATTGATCCTGAAACAGTGATGACAGGAACGAAAATTTGTTCTCAGTGAATATAATTTTCAGCTAAAGGAGGAAGTATCTTTTTGATACTCAACAACTCTGTGAAAATATATTTAATAAAATGAAAAAAAAATCCATTTAAATAAACGTAATGCTGCTCCAAATGCACAAGGATATTTGGTAGCCGTTACTCTTAGCCAGGGAAAAACTACACTTACGCTTGTATGGAATTTTGGTCTTTAATGTTTTTGGTTTCTATCTTGAAAGCACTGTAGTTGAAACTTTAGACTTGGCCATTTGTGGCTCTCTTAAAACAGGTTTTTAACCTAGTTTGGGCCATCTATATTACATTTTGCATTTTTTCCGTTTAAGTTAATGCTATATTTTTATTCTTAGCAAACAGCTCTTTTTGTAATAGAATCTCTTTATTCAGGGCAGAATACAATTAGAGGGAGTAGAAATATATAACTTCTTACAAGCTGCCATTGTATTTTCTTTATAGCCCTTACCACTATCTGTAAATGTTTTATTTTTATTTAAGTGATTCCCCACTCCCATCCCATGCAAGTTCCATTTGTCAGCCTGTGGTAGGGAGAACTTTGTGTTGTTTAAGACTCTCTTTTGTGGCCTGGAGGAATGCCTCACCCTTTCTGGGCAAGCATTAATATTTGCTGCATTATAACTGAGTAGAGTAGTAATTCTTCTAAGGACACTTACTTGAAATGCAGTTATTGAACTCATTTGAATGTACAGTTTACCCTTGAACAGCACAGGTTTGAACTGCATAGGTCCACTTATATGCAGATTTTTTTCACTAAATATGTATCACAGTACTACACCATCTGCAGTTGGTTGAATCGGAGGATGTGGAGGGCCAACTGTAAAGTTATATGCAGATTTCCAACTGTGCAGAGGGTTCAAGGTGAAATGTATATATTTTCAGCAGACACTGGTGTGATTTCAGTGCATAAAAATGTTCTTTTTGGTTCATCTTATTTCTCTTTCCTTGGTTACCTGTTAATCCATTCCTGTCGTTTTTGTTGATGACAGGTGACTTTTGGGAAGCATAGATGCCTAAGACCCAGTCTTTTCAGGAGTAGTCTTTTATTTTTCTTATGCCTGTTATTAGGCCATGAGAAATGGCATCTAATGATTGTGATAATCAAGTGGTTAGCTTATTGGTTTGTCTGAGGTTTCTAGGGGAATTCAAGGACTTGACAACGAATTTATGAGAATAAATCCTGCCCAATATAAAAACAACTGTTTGTTGTTAGTTAAGGGATGGATTCCTTACCACCCAACTGCCATATTGGGAGTAAGGGGCTCTGCCTCAGCGAGTGAGCACAGATTTCCTAGAAGTGAACTTGTCCTCAGTTTTGGGGACATGCCTTTGACCCAGTTAAATGCATTCTCTCCTTGTAACCATTCACTGAAGCTTCTCCATAGAGAACTGACTCTGCGAAACCCACACCTGCTGGGGAGGCGGGGCAGGGACGATGTGCGGTAGAAGAGAAAAGCATGCGTTTTGGTCAGTCAGTCATTTTGTGGTTTTGTGACTTTAGACAAGTTACTGATCCTCTTCAAGCCTCAGCTCCCCATCTCTAAAATCTGGATGTCCTTTTGCCTTGACCTAGTGTATAAGTACCCTTGGAGGCTCCCTGGTCTTATGTGTTCTTTTCCTGCCAGCTTTGGATTCAGGCTTCAGGTTGGACATGTGAACTGGTGAGTCAGTCAATGCTTTCCCATTATCTTCTAGGACCTTCCTGTTTAACTGGTCACATTTTTTTTTTTTTTTAATTTCTAAGCTGCTTTTTTAAAAAAAATTATTTATTTTCTTTATTTTTGGCTGTGTTGGGTCTTCGCTGCTGCACACGGGCTTTCTCTAGTTGCGGCGAGAGGGGGCTACTCTTCATTGCAGTGCGTTGGCTTCTTTTGTTGTGGAGCACAGGCTCTAGGTGTGCAGGCTTCAGTAGTTGTGGCACGCAAGCTTCAGTAGTTGTGGCTCGCGGGCTGTAGAGCACAGGCTCAGTAGTTGTGGCGCACGGCCTTAGTTGCTCCGCAGCATGTGGGATCTTCTCGGACCAGGGCTCGAACCCGTGTCCCCTGAATTGGCAGGTGGATTCTTAACCACTGTGCCACCAGGGAAGCCCTAACTGCTTACATTTAAAATCTTGGGACATTTTCTTTGTGTATGTTACTACCACAAAGGTAATTATCATTCATTTGCAGCTCATCATCTCCCTTTTCCTGATTTGGAGAAAAGAGACAGAGCTTAAAAAACAAATGATGCTACTTTTCAGTTTTGCTTGAGGCCAGCTGTGTTCTTGGCACAGAGACCAGGGTCTCGAAGGTGTGTCTTGATGGATGGTTTGGGCCCTTCAGGGCCTGGGCAGATCTTGCCAGGAGTTTTCTGGAGTTTGGGAATCTGGAGTGAGAGTGTGTGTGTGTCCAGAAGGAAGGTGCTACTATTCCTTTCATGGAGTCAAAGGTCACTTTTTAACTTATTAGATCTTCCTGGATAGAATCTGTCCTTACATGGAACTCTTATGCAGCTTTTAGGTTGTATTATTTTTTTCCCCTGAAGATATCTGTTGGATATTCATAAATGCTGGCTCTAAGTGAGAATGTTCATTCATACATGAAACAGCTAAGAGTAAGACAAGCCTCACAGAATGTGGCAAGTGGGAAAAGCTCTGAAAGTGAAATGGGATCTCCTCTCCTAGCACAGCTTATATCTTGATTGTCTGGGTATGGGATTTAACTTCTAAGAATACTGCAAATGTAACATTTCATCTTTGATCAGTCAGTACTGTTCTCCTGGCAGAAGCTTTTGTGATGGACTCATACGTGGCAGTGATTATTTAGTCTGGTGGCTGGTAGTATTTTATTTGAGGCATAAATTAGGAATTTGCCTCTAGAGGTCTTAGATGCTAACCATCTTCTGGTTAATCAGCCACCCAAAATTTAAATTGCAAATGTAGCTTTCCTTTTGCTCTTCTAATGAGTTAGAAACAGAGTTAGATTTAGATTTATACCTTTAAGGAAAGATGTGTTATACCTGTTTCAGTTGTCTTGTTGGTAAAGCTTTCCCTGGATGCTGTGTTTAGCCTTTTGCTCAATTATGTTAATTCTACCTCTTATTTTATTGTTTCTCTAGACTTTGGAAGAATGGTCACTTATTTTTCTTTAAGCCGTAATGAACTACCTTTGGTTATTTTGGGCTGCTTGGTTCATATAGCACTAATAGATTTGAAAGAAATCTGATGAAGCAATAGTAGACTGAAGTATGCTCTTATGATTTGATTAACATGGTTCTATTTTAACATCTCTGGGGGAAAAAAAAATCTATCAGTGGTTAAAATCTTTGTTCTCTCTTTTTTTTTTCTTCTCCTCTGACAAGACACAGAGTACAGCATGACTTGTTTTAATGCTGACTTCAGAAAAGCAGGAAATGCTTACTGAGTGGACAAAAAATGAGGTTTGGACAGTGATGTTATGTTTTACATTCTGTATTTAAGAGAAATTGTAACCGTAGTGTCTGCTTTGTGGCTAAAGAGAGAAAGAAGGAGGCAGGGAAGAGGGGTGGGGGATGGGGGGAGGGGGGGAGAGACAGATTGAGAGAGATATTCAGAGAGAGAGAGAGAGACAGACATACAGACTGACTGACCTGTATGATAAAAAAGGTTAAGTGCCAGGGAGCCTTTGGGTGTGACTTATGCTCCTCAAGGCTGTGTGATGCGTGGCTTGCTGCCGCCATCTCATTCATTGTCTCTGGCCAGGGACAGATCATTGGGCTGGTGTGTGTCAAAACTTTATTTTTATCTCTCCTTTATTGACAGTGAAAACAGCAAGGTAGTCAGTCTGCTTCAGTATAATAAAATGCTTTCTTTTAAAATATCTCGGTGCCAAGATGAATACGGTTTGCTCAAATAATGACTTTTGCTCTTACTAAGAAAAATTGATATTGGGACACAGGAGATTTGCCTGGTTTCTGAGGTAACTTGGTAGATTATAATCTGGTTGCCATAGCAACACAGCAGCAGGGAAAATTACAGGAACTAAACATTTGAAGAGAGGTATTTTAATAGGATGTGTACAAGCCCTTTACCTATCATCTTTCTCCCTGAAGAAATGGGGTGGGGGTCAGGAATGGGCCTCCTGTGAGCAGAGAGGGGAAGGCATAAATGGTTTTTGGAGGCTGGATGCCTCCAGGACAGCCATTCTTTGAATTGTGACCTAGTGTCAGTGACCGCTGAGGAACTGCTGCAGATACTTTTCATGCAACATGATAAGCAGATGATGTGACAGAACCTGGAACATACTCCAATTCAGAAATCCCTTTTCTTGCCTGGGATTTTCCCTAATACTGGTGAATTGCACTTTTAGAACCAGCATTTAGGACACATTGTCTGACAGTTATGAGTGTAGTGGAAGAGAGTATATAAATTTGGGATTGTCAAAGAATATCTGGGTCATGGTCTTAGTGTCCACTGATTTTTTTGTTTTCTGACTAAATAATTCTACAGGCATGTATTATAGGCCCATCCCTACAGGCTTAACAAAGCAGGTGGTTTCTGCACTATTACAGTGATGTTAGAATTGGTTTAAGGACTTTCAAAAAAACATGGATAATTTTCTTTATTGGAGTGTTTGATTCCATTGTAGTCGAGTTGTGTTCTATGTGTATATAAAAACAAAGTAAAATCAAAAATATTTTCATGTTAGGAATGACTTTAAAAACTCAGTTTCCAGAAAGCAATTGGAATGTCTTAATCACTCCATAGAGATCTGAAAGGATTTCCTTTTGAGTTCTTAAAATGACAAAGTGTGTTTACCTTGGGAAGAATTTGAATACTTAAGACTGAAAGATTATTGACACAGTTACTGTACAGGAAAAATAAATTGCCTTGAAATAACCGTTATATTTCAAGATAACAAGCACTAGGGATGAAGCTTGTACTGCTTTTCCTTGAATGATCCTGTTTTCTCTAGTTAATGTATTTCCAGATTAAAAAAATTTTAATATCCCAGCAGTGTTTTTCCTGTGGTGAATTATTAATAGAAGCAAAATACATGGAAATTAAAGGTTTAGTTTTTAAAGATGAAATGGTTTTGATCTTAATAGTTTTAAAATGCAGATAAATTATGGTCCATACAGTAAATAAAATTGACTTTCAAAGTTGCATATTCTGAAAGCTTAATATCCAAGTTAAAATAATTGTTACAGTGGTTTTTCCCTATGTTTTATGACTTCATTCAGTCAGTAAATATATTTCTTTTTTTTCCCCTCTTTTTTTTTGAATTTAATTTAATTTATTTTTTTTATACAGCAGGTTCTTATTAGTCAACCATGTTATACACATCAGTGTTCACATGTCAATCCCAATCTCCCAATTCATACCACCACCTCCCCCGCCACTTTCCCCCCTTGGTGTCCATACATTTGTTTTCTACATCTGTGTCTCAATTTCTGCCCTGCAAACCGGTTCATCTGTACCATTTTCTAGGTTCCACATATATGCGCTAACATACGGTATTTGTTTTTCTCTTTCTGACTTACTTCACTCTGTATGACAGTCTCTAGATCCATCCACGTCTCTACAAATGACCCAATTTTATTCCTTTTTATGGCTGAGTAATATTCCATTGGATATATGTACCACATCTTCTTTATCCAGTCGTCTATAGATGGGCATTTAGGTTGCTTCCTTGACCTGGCTATTGTAAATAGTGCTGCAATGAACATTGGGGTGCATGTGTCTTTTTGAATTATGGTGTTCTCAGGGTATATGCCCAGTAGTGGGATTGCTGGGTCATATGGTAGTTCTATTTTTAGTTTTCTAAGGACCCTCCATACTGTTCTCCATAGTGGCTGTATCAATTTACATTCCCACCAACAGTGCGAGAGGGTTCCCTTTTCTCCACACCCTCTCCAGCATTTGTTGCTTGCAGATTTTCTTTTTTTTTTTAACATCTTTATTGTAGTATAATTGCTTTACAATGGTGTGCTAGTTTCTGCTTCATAACAAAGTGAATCAGCTATACATATACATATATCCCCATATCTCTTCCCTCCTGCATCTCCCTCCCTCCCACCCTGCCTATCCCACCCCTGTAGGTGGTCACAAAGCATGGAGCTGATCTCCCTGTGCTATGTGGCTACTTCCCGCTAGTTATCGGTTTTATATTTGGTAGTGTATACATGTACATGCCACTCTCTCACTTTGTCCCAGCATACTGTGTCCTCAAGTCCATTCTCTAGTAGGTCTGCGTCTTTATTCCCGCCCTGCCCCTAGGTTTTTCATGACCTTTTTTTTTTTTTTAGGTTCCATATATATGTGTTAGCATACGATATTTGTTTTTCTGACTTACTTCACTCTGTTTGACGGTCTCTAGGTCCATCCACCTCACTACAAATAACTCAATTTCGTTTCTTTTTATGGCTGAGTAATATTCCATTGTATGTATGTGCCACATCTTCTTTATCCATTCATCTGTTGATGGACACTTAGGTTGCTTCCATGTCCTGGTTATTGTAAATAGAGCTGCAGTGAACATTTTGGTACATGACTCTTTTTGAATTACGGTTTTCTCAGGGTATATGCCCAGTAGTGGGATTGCTGGGTTGTGTGGTAGTTCTATTTTTAGCTTTTTTATGGAACCTCCATAGTGTTCTCCATAGTGACTATCAATTTACTTTCCCACCAACAGTGCAAGAGGGTTCGCTTTTCTCCACACCCTCTCCAGCATTTATTGTTTCTAGACTTTCGGATGATGGCCGTTCTGACCCGTGTGAGCTGATATCTTATTGTAGTTTTGATTTGCATTTCTCTGATGATTAATGATGTTGAGCATCCTTTCATGTGTCTGTTGGCAATCTGTATATCTTCTTTGGAGAAATGTCTATTTAGGTCTTCTGCCCAGTTTTGGATTGGGTTGTTTGTTTCTTAGATATTGAGCTGCATGAGCTGCTTGTAAATTTTGCAGATTATTCCTTTGTCAGTTGCTTCATTTGCAAATATTTTCTCCCATTCTGAGGGTTGTCTTTTCATCTTGTTTATGGTTTCCTTTGCTGTGCAAAAGCTTTTAAGTTTCATTAGGTCCCATTTGTTTATTTTTGTTTTTATTTCCATTTCTCTAGGAGGTGAGTCAAAAAGGATCTTGTTGTGATTTATGTCATAGAGTGTTCTGCCTTGTTTTCCTCTAAGAATTTGATGGTGTCTGGCCTTACATTTAGGTTTTTAATCCATTCTGAGTTTATTTTTGTGTATGGTGTTAGGGAGTGTTCTAATTTCATTCTTTTACATGTAGCTGTCCACTTTTCCCAACACCACTTACTGAAGAGGCTGTCTTTTCTTCACTGTATATTCTTGCCTCCTTTGTCAAAGATAAGGTGACCATATGTGCATGGGTTTATCTCTGGGCTTTCTATCCTGTTCCATTGATCTATGTTTCTGTTTCTGTGCCAGTACCATATTGTCTTGATTACTGTAGCTTTGTAGTATAGTCTGAAGTCAGGGAGCCTGATTCCTCCAGCTTCGTTTTTCTTTCTCAAGATTGCTTTGGGTATTCAGGGTCTTTTGTGTTTCCATACAAATTATGAATTTTTTTTCTAGTTCTGTGAAAAATGTCAGTGGTAATTTGATAGGGATTACATTGAATCTGTAGATTGCTTTGGGTAGTAGAATCATTTTCACAATGTTGATTCTTCCAATGCAAGAACAAGGTATATCTCTCCATCTATTTGTATCATTTTTCATCAGTGTCTTACAATTTTCTGCATACGGTCTTTTGTCTCCTTAAGTAGCTTTATTCCTAGATATTTTATTCTTTTTGTTAGCAGTGGTAAATGGGAGTGTTTTCTTGATTTCACTTTCAGATTTTTCATCATTAGTGTATAGGAATGCAAGAGATTTCTGTGCATTAATTTTGTATCCTGCTACTTTACCAAATTCATTGATTAGCTCTAGTAGTTGTCTGGTAGCATCTTTAGAATTCTCTAGGTATAGTATCATGTCATCTGCAAACAGTGACAGCTTTACTTCTTCCTTGCCAATTTGGATTCCTTTTACTTCTTTTTCTTCTCTGCTGTGGCTAAAACTTCCAAAACTATGTTGAATAAGAGTGGTGAGAGTGGGCAACCTTGTCTTGTTCCTGATCTTAGAGGAAATGGTATCAGTTTTTCACCACTGAGGACGAGGTTGGCTGTGGGTTTGTCATATATGGCCTTTATTATGTTGAGGAAAGTTCCCTCTGTGTCTACTTTCTGGATGATTTTTATCATAAATGGGTGTTGAATTTTGTCAAAAGCTTTCTCTGCATCTATTGAGATGATCATATGGTTTTTCTCCTTCAATTTGTTAATATGGTGTGTCAAATTGATTGATTTGCGTATATTGAAGAATACTTGCATTCCTGGGATAAACCCCACTTGATCATAGTGTATGATCCTTTTAACGTGCTGTTGGATTCTGTTTGCTAGTGTTTTGTTGAGGATTTTTGCATCTATGTTCATCAGTGATATTGGCCTGTAGTTTTCTTTCTTTGTGACATCTTTGTATGGTTTTGGTATCGGGGTGATGGTGGCCTCATAGAATGAGTTTGGGAGGGTTCCTCCCTCTTCTATATTTTGGAAGAGTTTGAGAAGGATAGGTATTATCTCTTCTATAATTGTTTGATAGAATTCGCCTGTGAAGCCATTTGGTCCTGGGCTTTTGTTTGTTGAAAGATTTTTAATCACAGTTTTATTTTCATTACTTGTGATTGGTCTGTTCATATTTTCTATTTCTTCCTGGTTCACTCTTGGAAGGTTGTGCACTTCTAAGAATTTGTCCATTTCTTCCAGGTTGTCCATTTTATTGGCATATATTTGCTTGTAGTAACCTCTCATGATCCTTTGTATTTCTGCATTGTTAGTTGTTGCTTCTCCTTTTTCATTTCTAATTCTGTTGATTTGAGTCTTCTCCCTTTTTTGCTTGATGAGTCTGGCTGTGGTTTATCTATTTTGTTTATCTCCTCAAAGAACAAGCTTTTAGTTTTATTGATCTTTGCTCTCGTATCCTTCATTTGTTTTTCATTTATTTCCGATCTGATCTTTATGATTTCTTTCCTTCTGCTAACTTCGGGGTTTTTTTTGTTCTTCTTTCTCTAATTGCTTTAGGTGTAAGGTTAGGTTGTTTATTTGAGATGTTTCTTGTTTCTTAGGGTAGGGCTTGTATTGCTATAAACTTCCCTCTTAGGACTGCTTCTGCTGCATCCCATATGTTTGGTTTCGTTGTTTTCATTGTCATTTGTTTCTAGGTATTTTTTGATTTCCTCTTTGATTTCTTCAGTGATCTCTTGGTTATTAACTAGCGTTGTTTAGCCTCCATGTGTTTGTATTTCTTATAGACTTTTTCCTGTAATTGATACCTAGACTTATAGCATTGTGGTCAGAAAAGATACTTGATAGGATTTCAGTTTCCTTAAATTTACCAAGGCTTGATTTGTGACCCAAGAGGTGATCTATCCTGGAGAATGTTCTATGAGCACTTGAGAAGAATGTGTATTCTGTTGATTTTGGATGGAATGTCCTATAAATATCAATTAAGTCCATCTTGTTTAATGTATCACTTAAAGCTTGTGTTTCTTTATTTTCATTTTGGATGATCTGTCCATTGGTGAAAGTGGGGTGTTAAAGTCCCCTACTATGATTGTGTTACTGTCGATTTCCCCTTTTATGGCTGTTAGTATTTGCCTTATGTATTGAGGTGCTCCTCTGTTGGGTGCATAAATACTTAAAATTGTTATATCTTCTTCTTGGATTGATCCCTTGATCATTATGTAGTGTCCTTATTTGTCTCTTGTAATAGTCCTTGTTTTAAAGTCTATTTTCTCTGATACGAGAATTGCTACTCCAGCTTTCTTTTGATTTCCATTTGCATGGAATATCTTTTTTCATCCTCTCACTTTCTGTCTGTATGTGTCCCTAGGTCTGAAGTGGGTCTCTTGTAGAAAGGATATATATGGGTCTTGTTTTTGTATCCATTCAGCCAATCTATGTCTTTTGGTTGGAGCATTTAATCCATTTACATTTAAGGTAGATATCAATATGTATGTTCCTATTACTATTTTCTTAATTGTTTTGGGTTTAGTATTGTAGGTCTTTTCCTTCTTTTGTGTTTCCTGCCTAGAGAAGTTCCTTTAGCATTTCTTGTAAAGCTGGTTTGATGGTGCTCAGTTCTCTTAGTTTTTTTTTTGTCTGTAACGGTTTTAATTTCTCCATCAAATCTGAATGAGATCCTTGCTGGGTAGAGTAATCTTGGTTGTAGGTTTTTCTCTTTCATCACTTTAATTATGTCCTGCCACTCCCTTCTGGCTTGCAGAGTTTCTGCTGAAAGATCAGCTGTTAACCTTATGGGGATTCCCTTATGTGTTACTTGTTGTTTTTCCCTTGCTGCTTTTAATATTTATTCTTTGTATTTAATTTTTGATAGTTTGATTAATATGTGTCTTGGCGTGTTTCTCCTTGGATTTAATCCTGTGTGGAACTCTCTGTGCTTCCTGGACTTGATTTCCTTTCCCATATTAGGGAAGTTTTCAGCTATAATCTCTTCAAATATTTTCTCAGTCCCTTTCTTTTTCTCTTCTTCTTCTGGGACCCCTATAATTCGAATGTTGCGTTCAATGTTGTCCTAGAGTTCTATGAGACTGTCCTTAATTCTTTTCATTCTTTTTTCTTTATTCTGCTCTGCAGTAGTTATTTCCACTATTTTGTCTTCCAGGTCACTTATCCGTTCTTCTGCCTAAGTTATTCTGCTATCGATCCCTTCTAGAGAATTTTTAATTTCATTTATTGTGTTGTTCATCACTGTTTGTTTGCTCTTTAGTTCTTCTAGGTCCTTGTTAAACGTTTCTTGTATTTTCTCTATTCTATTTCTAAGATTTTGGATCATCTTTACTATCATTATTCTGTATTCTTTCTCAGGTAGACTGCCTACTTCCTCTTCATTTGTTAGGTCTGGTGGGTTTTTGCCTTGCTCCTTCATCTGCAGTTTCTCTTTCTTCTCATTTTGCTTAACTTACTGTGTTTGGGGTCTCCTTTTCGCAGGCTGCAGGTTCGTAGTTTCCGTTGTTTTTGGTGTGTGTCCCTAGTGGGTAAGGTTGGTTCAGTGGGTTGTGTAGGCTTCCTGGTGGAGGGGACTAGTGCCTGTGTTCTGGTAGATGAGGCTGGATCTTGTCTTTCTGGTGGGCAGGTCCATGTCTGGTGGTGTGTTTTGGGGTGTCTGTGGCCGTATTATCTTAGGCAGCCTCTCTGCTACTGGATGGGGTTGTGTTCCTGTCTTGCTAGTTGTCTGGCATAGGGTGTTCAGCAGTGTAGCTTGCTGGTCGTTGAGTGGAGCTGGGTCTTGATGTTGAGATGGAGAGCCCTGGGAGATTTTCGCTGTTTGATATTACGTGGAGCTGGGAGGTCTCTTGTGAACCAATGTCCTGAACTTGGCTCTGCCATCTCAGTGGCACAGCCCTGACGCCTGGCTGGAGCACCAAGAGCCTGTCCTCCACACGGCTCAGAATAAAAGGGAGAAAAGAAAGAAAGAAAGGAAAGGAAGGAAGGAGGGAGAAGATAAAACGAAATAAAATAAAAGAGTAAAGTAAAATAAAAAATTTATTAAAATAAAAAATAATTATTAAGAAAAAAAGTTTTAAAGTAATTAAAAAAAATAACGGACTGACAGAGCCCTAGGATAAATGGTAAAAGTGAAGGTATATCGACAAAATCACACACAGAAGCATACATATACACAGTCACAAAAAGAGAAAAAGGGAAAAATATATATATATACTGTTGCTCCCGAAGTCCACCTCCTCACTTTGGGATGATTCGTTGTCTATTCAGGTATTCCGCAGATGCAGGGTGCATCACGTTGATTGTGGAGATTTAGTCCGCTGCTCCTGAGGCTGCTGGGAGAGATTTACCTTTCTCTTCTTTGTTCGCACAGCTCCTGGGGTTCAGGTTTGGATTTGGACCCGCCTCTGCATATAGGTCGCCTGAGGGCGTCTGTTCTTTGCTCAGACAGGACGGGGTTAAAGGAGCCGCTGATTCAGAGGCTGTGGCTCACTCAGGCCGGGGTGAGGGAGGGGTTCGGGTGCGGGCAAGCCTGCGGCGGCAGAGGCCAGCATGATGATGCACCAGCCTGAGGCGTGCCGTGCGTTCTCCTGGGGAAGTTGTCCCTGGATCACAGGACCCTGGCAGTGGCGGGCTGCGCAGGCGCCCAGGAGGGGAGGTGTGGATAGTGACCTGTGCTCGCAGACAGGCTTCTCGGTGGCTGCAGCAGCAGCCTTAGCATCTCGTGCCTGTCTCTGGGGTCCGCGCTGATAGCTGCGGCTCGCGCCCGTCTCTGGAGCTCCTTTAAGCAGCGATCTTAATCCCCTCTCATCGCGCACCAGGAAACAAAGAGGGAGGAAAAAGTCTCTTGCCTCTTCGGCAGCTCCAGACCTTTTCCCGGACTCCCTCCCGGCTAGCCGTGGTGCACTGACCCCCTGAAGGCTGTGTTCACGTCGCCAACCCCAGTCCTCTCCCTGCACTCAGACCGAAGCCCGAGCCTCAGCTCGCAGCCCCGCCCGCCTGGGCTGGTGAGTGCCGTCGGCCCTGATCCTCTGTGCGGGAATCTCTCCGCTTTGCCCTCCGCACTCCTATTGCTGTGCTCTCCTCCGTGGCTCCGAAGCTCCCCGCCTCCACTACCCGCACTCTCCACTCACGAAGGGGCTTCCTAGTGTGTGGAAACCTTTCCTCCTTCACAGCTTCCTCCCACTGGTGCAGGTCCCGTCCCTATTTTTTTGTCTCTATGTTTTCTTTTTTCTTTTGCTCTACCCAGGTACGGGGGGAGTTTCTTGCCTTTTGGGAGGTCTGAGGTCTTCTGCCAGCGTTCAGTAGGTGTTCTGTAGGAGTTGTTCCACATGCAGATGTATTTCTGATGTATTTGTGGGGAGGAAGGTGATCTCAGCGTCTTACTCTTCTGCCGTCTTGAACCTCCTCCCCTGCTTGTAGATTTTTTGATGATGCCTATTCTAACTGGTGTGAGGTAATACCTCACTGTAGTTTTGATTTTCATTTCTCTAATACTTAGTGATGTTGAGCAGCTTTTCATGTGCTTCTTGGCCATCTGTATGTCTTCTTTGGAGAAATGTCTGTTTAGGTCTTCTGTCCATTTTTGGATTGGGTTGTTTCTTTAATATTGAGTGCAAGAGCTGTTTATGTATTTTGGAGATTAATCGTTTGTCCGTTGATTGGTTTGCAAATATTTTCTCCCATTCTAAGGGTTGTCTTTTCATCTTGTTTATGGTTTCCTTTGCTGTGCAAAAGCTTTAAAGTTTCATCAAGTCCCATTTGTTTCTTTTTATTTCCATTACTCTAGGAGGTGGATCAAAAAATATCTTGCTGTGATTTATGTCAAAGAGTGTTCTTCTTACGTTTTCCTCTAAGAGTTTTATAGTGTCTGGTCTTACATTTAGGTCTATAATCAATTTTAACTTTATTTTTGTGTATGCTGTTAGGGAGTGTTCTAACTTCATTCTTTTATATGTAGCTGTCCAGTTTTCCCAGCACCACTTATTGAAGAGACCTACTCTTCTCCATTGTATATCCTTGCCTCCTTTGTCATAGATTAGTTGACCATAGGTACGTGGGTGTATCTCTGGGCTTTCTATCTTGTTCCATTTATCTATGTTTCTGTTTATGTGCCAGTACCGTATTGTCTTGATTACTGTAGCTTTTTAGTATAGTCTGAAGTCAGGGAGTCTGATTCCTCTAGCTCCTTTTTTTTCCCTCAAGACTGCTTTGGCTATTTGGGTCTTTTTTGTCTCCATACAAATTTTAAGATTTTTTGTTCTAGTTCTATAAAAAATGCAATTGGTGATTTGACACGGATTGAACTGAATCTGTAGATTGCTTTGGGTAGTATAGTCATTTTCACAGTATTGGTTATTCCAATCCAATAACATGGTGTATCTCTCCATCTGTTCGTTTCATCTTTAATTTCTTTCATCAGTGTCTTATAGTTTTCTGCATACAGGTCTTTTGTCTCCCTAGGTATGTTTATTCCTAGGTATTTTATTCTTTTTGTTGCAAGGGTAAATGGGAGTGTTTCCTTAATTTCTCTTTCAGATTTTTCATCATTAGTGTATAGGAATGCAAGAGATTTCTGTGCATTAATTTTGTATCCTGCAACTTTACCAAATTCATTGATTAGCTCTAGTAGTTTTCTGGTGGCAGCTTTAGGATTCTATGTATAGTATCGTGTCATCTGCAAACAGTGACAGTTTTACTTCTTTTTTTCCAATTTGTATTCCTTTTATTTCTTTTTTACTCTGATATCCGTGGCTAGGACCTCCAAAACTATGTTGAATAAGAGTGGTGAGAGTGGACATCTTTGTCTTGTTCTTGATCTTAGAGGAAATGCTTTCCGTTTTTCACCACTGAGAATGATGTTGGCTGTGGGTTTGTCGTATATGGCCTTTATTATGTTGAAGTAGGTTTCCTCTATGCCCACTTTCTGGAAATTTTTTATCATAAATTGGTGTTGAATTTTGTTGAAAGCTTTCTCTGCATCTATTGAGATGATCATATGGTTTTTATTCTTCAGTTTGTTAATATGGTGTATCACATTGATTGATTGCCATATATTGAAGGATCCTTGCATCCCTGGGATAAATCCCATTTGATCATGGTGTATGATCCTTTTAATGTGTCGTTGGATTCTGTTTGCTAGTATTTTGTTGAGGAATTTTGCATCTATATTCCTCAGTGATATTGGTCTGTAATTTTCTTTTTTTGTAGTATCTTTGTCTGGTTTTGGTATCAGGGTGATGGTGGCCTCGTAGAATGAGTTTGGGAGTGCTCCTTCCTCTGCGATTTTTTGGAAGAGTTTGAGAAGGTTGGTGTTAGCTCTTCTCTAAATGTTTGATAGCATTCACCTGTGAAGCCATCTGGTCCTGGACTTTTGTTTGTTGGAAGAGTTTTAATCACAGTTTTATTTTCATTACTTGTGATTGGTTTGTCCATATTTTCTATTTCTTCCTGGTTCAGTCTTGGGAGGTTATACCTTTCTAAGAATTTGTCCATTTCTTCCAGGTTGTCCATTTTATTGGCATAGAGTTGCTTGTAGTCTCTCAGGATGCTTTGTATTTCTGTGGTGTCTGTTGTAACTTCTCCTTTTTCATTTCTAATTTTATTGATTTGAGTCTTCTCCTTTTTCTTGATGAGTCTGGCTAAAGGTTTATCAATTTCGTTTATCTTCTTAAAGAACCAGCTTTTAGTTTTATTAATCTTTGCTATTGTTTTCTTTGTTTCTATTTCATTTATTTCTGCTCTGATTTTTATGATTTCTTTCCCTCTGCTAACTTTGGGTTTTGTTTGTTCTTCTTTCTCTAGTTCCTTTAGGTGAAAGTTTAGATTGTTTATTTGAGATTTTTCTTGTTTCTTGAGGTATGCTTGTATAGCTATAAACTTCCCTCTTAGAACTGTTTTTGCTGCATCCCATACCTTTTGGATCATCGTGTTTTCATTGTCATTTGTCTCTAAGTATTTTTTGATTTCCTCTTTGATTTCTTCAGCGATCGCTTGGTTATTTAGTAACATGTTGTTTAGCCTCTGTGTCTTTGTGGTTTTTTTCCATTTCTTTTCCCTGTAATTGATTTCTAATCTCATAGTGTTGTGGTCAGAAAAGATGCTTGATATGATTTCAGTTTTCTTAACTTTACTGAGGCTTGATTTGTGACCCAAGATGTGATCTGTCCTGGAGAATGTTCCATGCGCAGTTGAGAAGAAGGTGTAATCTGCTGTTTTTGGATGGATTGTCCTATAAATATCAATTAAATCTATCTGGCCTACTGTGTTATTTAAAGCTTTTGTTTCCTTATTAATTTTCTGTCTGGATGATCTGTCCATTGGTGTAAGTGAGGTGTTAAAGTCCTCCACTATTGTGTTACTGTCGATTTCCTCTTTTATAGCTGTTAGCAGTTGCATTATGTATTGAGGTGCTCCTATGTTGGGTGCATATTATTTATAATTGTTATATCTTCTTCTTGGACTGATCCATTGATCATTATGTAGTGTCCTTCCTTGTCTCATGTAACATTCTTTATTTTAAAGTCTATTTTATCTGATACAAGTATTGCTGCTCCAGCTTTCTCTTGATTTCCATTTGTATGGAGTATCTTTTTCCATCCCCTCAGTTTCAGTCTGTATGCGTCCCTAGGTCTGACGTGGATCTCTTGTAGACAGCATATATATGGGTCTTGTTTTTGTATCCATTTAGCAAGCCTGTGTCTTTTGGTTGGAGCATTTAATCCATTCACGTTTAAGGTTATTATTGATATGTATGTTCCTATTACCATTTTCTTAATCGTTTTGGGTTTCTTTTTGTAGGTTCCTTTCTTCTCTTGTGTTTCCCATTTAGATAAGTTCATTTAGCATTTGTTGTAGATCTGGTTTGGTGGTGCTGAATTCTCTTAGCTTTTGCTTGTCTGTAAAGCTTTTGATTTCTTCATCAAATCTGAATGAGATCCTTGCCGGGTAGAGTAATCTTGGTTGTTGGTTTTTCCCTTTTATCACTTTAAGTATATCATGCCACTCCCTTCTGGCTTGTAGAGTTTCTGCTGAGAAATCAGCTGTTAACCTTACGGGAATTCCCTTGTATGTTATTTGTCGTTTTTCTCTTGCTGCTTTCAGTAATTTTTCTTTGTTTTTAATTTTTGCCAATTTCATTACTATGTGTCTCGCTGTGTTTCTCCTTGGGTTTATCCTGTATGGGACTCTCTGTGCTTCCTGGACTTGGATGGCTCTTTCCTTTCCCATGTTAGGCAAGTTTTCGACTATAATCTCTTCAGATATTTTCTCGGGTTCTTTCTCTCTCTCTTCTCCTTTTTGGACCCCTATAACGCGAATGTTCTTGCATTTAATGTTGTCCCAGTGGTCTCTTAGGCTGTCTTCATTTCTTTTCATTCTTTTTTCTTTATTCTCTTTTGCAGCAGTGAATTCCATCATTCTGTCTTCCAGGTCACTTATCCGTTCTTCTGTCTCAGTTATTCTGCTATTGATTCCTTTTAGTGTATTTTTCATTTCAAATCTTGTATTGTTCATCTCTGTTTATTTATTCTTTAATTCTTCTAGGTCTTTGTTAAACATTTTTTGCATCTTCTTGATATTTGCCTCCATTCTTTTTCCGAGGTCCTGGATCATCTTCACTATCATTATTTTGAATTCTTTTTCTGGAAGGTTGCCTATCTCTACTTCATTTAGTTGCTTTTGTGGGGTTTTGTCTTGTTCCTTCATCTGGTACATAGCCTTCTGCGTTTTCATCTTGTCTGTCTTTCTATGAATGTGCTTTTTGTTCCTCAGGCTGCAGGATTGTAGTTCTTGCTTCTGCTGTCTGCCCTCTGGTGGATGAGGCTATCTAAGAGGCTTGTGCAATTTTCCTGATGGGAGGGACTGGTGGTGGATAGAGCTGGGTGTTGCTCTGGTGGGCAGAGCCCAGTAAAACTTTAATCCACTTGCCTGCTGATGGGTGGGGCTGTGTCCCCTCCCTGTTGGTTGGTTGGTCTGAAAAGACCCAACACTGGAGCCTACCCCGGCTTTTTGGTGGGGCTAATGGCAGACTGTGTGAGGGCTCATGCCAAGGAGTACCTCCCAGAAGTTCTGCTGCCAGTGTCCTTGTCCTCATGGAGAGACAGAGCCACCCCCCGCCTCTGCAGGAGACCCCCCAATACTAGCAGGTAGGTCTGGTTCAGTCTCCTGTGGGGCCACTGCTCCTTCCCCTGGGTCCCTAAGCACACACTACTTTGTGTGTGCCCTCCAAGAGTGGAGTCTCTGTTTCCCCCAGTCCTGTCGAAGTCTTGCAGTCAAATCCCCCTAGCCTTTAAAGTCTGATTCTCTAGGAATTCCTTCTCCCGTTGCCAGACCCCCAGGTTCGGAAGCCTGACGTGGGGCTCAGAACCTTCATTCCAGTGGGTGGACTTGTGTGGTATAAGTGTTCTCCAGTTTGTGGGTCACCCACCCAGCAGTTATTGGATTTGATTTTAATATGAATGCGCCCCTCATACCATCTCAGTATGGCTTTTCCTTTGTCTTTGGATGTGGGGTATCTCTTTTGGTGTGTTCCAGTGTCTTCCTGTCGATGATTGTTCAGCTGTTAGTTGTGTTTCCAGTATTCTCACAAGAGGGAGTGAGAGCACGTCCTTCTATTCTGCCATCTTGAACCAATCTGTCCAGTAAATATATTTCTTGAGCACTTATTCTGTGTCAGATCTTGCCCTTACAGAGCCTAGATTAAAGGAAAGACAGACACAAAAATAATTCCTTAGTTAATTAATTGCAATTGTAAATTTTAGGAAGGAGTAGAGTTTTGTTTGTTTGTTTTTTGAGAACACATATTACAAGACCTGGCCTGTCCTGAGAGTCAAATACCACTTCTTAATCTGGCAAGGATGAATGGGCGTTAGCTGGTTGAGGAAGGAATAAGGTGGGCAGAGATGAAGGAGTGCAGAGAGAGCATTGCAGACAGGGAACAGTATGCTTGATGGTTTTGAGGCAGGGAGGAACAAGGCTTGCTCTAAGAACTATAAGATGAATGTGACACTGACATCCTTCCAGTTTCTAGAAATATACAGTCATTATTTTAATAGTGTTAATGTTGCACATGTTAATATTTTTAAAAATTTCAATAGGTAAAATTTAATACTTATTCATGATTTTTTAAATACATGTATGTTTTGATGAGGATTATTAAAACACGCACAAACACACACAAACACACACACCTAGCATCACACTTAATGGTAAAACTGATGCTTTCCTGCTGACAGGCATGGTCACAAATGGTCATGAACAAGAGAAGAATGTCTTCTATTCAACATTGTCCTTGAGATCTTAATCAGGTTTTTTTTAAATTTATTTATTTTTGGCTGCGTTGGGTCTTTGTTGCTGCGCGCAGGCTTTCGATAGTTGCGGCGAGCAGGGGCTGCTCTTTGTTGCGGTGCGCAGGCTTCTCATTGCGGCGGCTTCTCTTGTTGCGGAGCATGAGCTGTAGGCGCGTGGGCTTCAGTAGTTGTGGCTCACGGGCTCTAGAGCGCAGGCTCAGTAGTTGTGGCACACGGGCTTAGTTGCTCCGCAAAATGTAGGGTCTTCCCAGACCAGGGCTCGAACCTATGTCCCCTGCACTGGCAGGCGGATTCTTAACGACTGCGCCACCAGGGAAGTCCCTCTTTGGGAGAGGTACTGAATAGGAGGGGCAAGGGTCTTGTAGGGTGCTGAGAATAATTTCTATTTGATTGTGTTGTGAGTATATGAATGTATACGTTTCTATAAGTTCTTCAAGCTCCATTCTTCTGATCTGTGGGCTTTATTTATATGCACGTTATACCTGCTAGTGTTGGAGGGTCTCCTGCAGAGGCAGGGGTGGCTGTGTCTCACTGTGAGGACAAGGACGCTGGCCTCAGAAGTTCTGGGAAGTATTTATTCCTTGGCATGAGCCCTCCCAGACTCTGCCATTAGCCCCACCAAAGAACCCAGGTAGCACACCTGGTAATTTTTAACTACAGTTTTTTAAGCTTTGTTATATCCTTTAATTTATATTTATATATAAATTAGTGATTTTTTTTTTTTTACTTTTGTTATCTAAAGGAACTAAATGAGATTAGAACTTAAAACTGAGGTTCTTAAAAGAACATACTTTGCCATGGCATCCGTGGTTTAGTCTTTCGGAAGTTGTCTTCTGATAACTAAATATCTATGTTATATGACTAAAACACTGACATTTAGGTAATAGATTCAAAAATTTGTGTGTGTGATGGGTCTTATTTGTAATATTTATTTTATACTGTTCATTGTTATTTCCAGGTTCTATACACGCTTTTTTTTTCCCCAAAAAACATTTTTCTTATAAATTGCTTTCTATTGTTACACAGTAGAGTCAGGTCAGTAATAGATACTTGGGAATGGTATGCAACAGTGTTAGGTCAGAAACTCATTTCTCTTTCAATTTTCCTTTGTAAGTTATAGTTCCTGGTTCTTTTTCTTCTTTAATTGTTGTTTCTGGTTTAGTGAAAGAGAAAAAGGAATTGTCTGAAAGAAAAGGTATCTTAACATTGGTTTTTTTTTTTTTTTTTTTTTAGTTATATAGCATAAGCAACACAGGAGAATTCACTTAGCTAAATTCAAATGCATGAACTTACCCCCCTCAAATTTGAACCATATCTAAGATATATCCTAAGTTTTGTGTTTATACAAGATTCTGTGCCACATACTTCTTATCTAGTACATAAATTTAGGTAATGAAACCGTTGAAGAGTATTAAATTGAAATTACTGTGTTATTTTGGCAGGTTATTCTCGTTCAAGTTAATCCAGGTGAGACTTTTACAATAAGAGCGGAGGATGGAACACTTCAGTGCATTCAAGGTAAGGAAGTTCTTTGTAAGCCTTCTAATCAAAGAAGTTTTCCTTTATTTATTATTTTATAGAAGTAGAGTTTATCTCTGAGTCTGCATGTGATTTTCTAGAAGTTAAATTTATCTTGGATTTTTTGGGTTTTTTTGTTTTTGCTTTTATTAGGGGCTCCTTAATGCTGATGTGGGCCTGTGATATATAAGTGACAAAGTTAAATATCTTGAGTAGTCTATTGACTTTTAAGTGAATTAAATAAACTTGGGAAAGCTTGCATTGTTTTCATGTATTATGGAACTTGGTAGTCCTGAAAAATGCAGAGATTTTTAAGAGAGCTTAAAATTCCAGATGAGAACAGCAAGTACTTTTTCAAATTAGGTAAAAGTTTCAAATACATATTGTGATGCTATCCAAATGATTTTTTTAGGGGTAAAAATATGGATTAAATATCTGTTATTTATTACTGAGTAACAAATTACTTAAATTTAGTAGCTTAAAACAGTTCTTGTCTGCAGTTTCTGTGGGTCAGGAATTTAGGCACAGCTTAGCTGTGTCCTATGGCTCTGGGCCTCTCGAAATGCTAAAATCCAGGTGTGGGCTAGATAGAGCTGCAGTCACTGTGAGGCATGTCAGAGTGTCAGTCTGTTTCCAGGCTCGCCTGAGTGGTTGTTGGCAGGATTTAGGTTTTTTTTTGTGGGCTAGTGGCAGGCGGCTTCCCTCTGTTCCTTGCTAAGTGGCCTCTCCATGGGGATGCTTACATTATGGCAGCTTCATCGGAGCAGGGACTAAAGGGCAAGAGGGAGTGGTATGTCCAGCCCACTCCAGAAAGGGGATTACACAGAGTATGAATACCAGCAGCCAACTTTTAGAAAGCGGCCCACCACCGTCCACCCTCGGCCCTGAGTAATTCATGTCTCTCCCGTATGCAAGATACGCCCTCCTAAGATCTCCAAAACTCTTATTCCAGTACAGCATCAGCTCAGAGTCCAGAGTCTTGTTACCTAAATAAGCTCCAGGAATAGGTGAGGCTCCTTGGGTGTAGTTCTTTAAGTACCGCTCCTAGGGCATTTCAGTTAATTTCTAGTTTGTGTAATACCGGTGCCTCTTCTCTATAGTTCACTAAGGAAAGAAAGACGCTTAGGTACTCTGATCCCTATGGGGTTCTGTGTAGGAAGATCAATCCAGATACGGAGTTAGTGTACAAATACTGCTGTGTTGGAGGCACTGTGTGACAGCTCTTTTTGGCACTGATTGGGATTATAGGGCAGATGGTAAATTGGCCTGTAATTGAGTTCAATACTAGGTTATTGATTAGACTGGAATCTGACCAGAGGTCTTACTTTAATACTTGGGCTTGCTCACCAATATATAAAGAAAATGAAGGGAAATGCCCTTTAGTTTTAGTTTTCCATAATGAGCTGCATGGAAAAAGTTGATCTTCGTATTGTTTTGCATAATAGCAGAGTGTGCTGCTGTGTCGTTTCATTACTTGTTTTTGTAACTATAAGAACAAAAATTTAGGAAAACAATTAAAACTCATTAGGCTAGAATCCTAGTGAGTTTTAATTGCAGTTAATCTGAAATGGTTTAACCATTTTATTAATGGTTTTTTTCTGATCACATTCATTGTGTCCCTGAAATTGATCTTGGTGTTCTAAACCATTTAAAAACCAAACCTAGTCTTCAGTGATAGATCACACAAAGGAACTTCAGGAAAAAGAAGAGAGAAAAATATTTTAAAATAGTATGGGTTACAGAATCTTCTACCTACTTGTAGAACTGTAACAGATATTATCAACAAATAAAACCCCAAGATTCACTCTGTATCTTAAAAAAAAAAAAATCACACTAGTAAAACTAGATGAAAAGTTATTTTACCTACATAGAATGAAGCTGGTGTTTCCAGTTCAGTAAGAAAATAGGTGAGCTTCTGGTCATGGTAACATTGGAAGCTTATGCTTTGGCTAGAAGACTGTGTCCCTCTACAGCTGAGTATGTGTAATAGAGTCTATAAAAGCAAATTGCTGAATGGATCAACATATATAAAATCCACTTTTTCATGCCACCTGCTTTTACTTTTGGTGTCTGAAGAGTGTGTGTGTGTGTGTGTGTTCATCTAGTTAGCCTCTTCCTCACTTTTTGTGGGTCCAATTCGTAACTGGCATACTCTGCAGGGAATTTAGCAAGTATATTGCTCTGTCCACAATGGAAGCTTTGTATTTATTCATGATGGTACTTGGAGATAAGTGACACTAACACCCCTTTCAGTGATTTAAAAAAATGCCATTCACTAAAGAGGAATTGTAGAGCCATTTATCTTTGGCTTACTGAGCCTTCCTATTCTTTGTTCTCTTCTGAACACCCAGGTACTGTGGTTATCTTTATTTGGACATGTTGGTACCTGGCCCAACTAATTGAAATGACACAGGACAGGATGAGGGTGACCTGGAACCCCAAGTGGTTTGCTAGGGCTTGGGAGGCCCTGGGACAACAGGATCAACTGCAGGAACTGGAAGGAACCCCAGTCCAGACCCATTGTTGGCCACTCATGCATAACTGGCAGCCACTCAGCCCAGGTGCTCTCATCCCCGCCTTCATCTGAGTTCCAGTGTGAGTTAATGAATGCTTCACTCCAGGTAGGCAGAGCATATCAACATAGAATGTGGGAATAGGCAATATGTTTATAAATTCCAACACAAGTTGTTATTATCCTTTCACTGTGATTAACATCCCTATCATTGCTAATATTTATTCAACTCTTAGCCTTATGCATTCTCTCATTGAATGGGTATGACAGATACACATGAGGAAGCTGAGACCTGTAGAGGCTAATTCACACATCTAAAGTCATATAGTGCAGCTACATATAAAAGAATGAAATTAGCACACTCCCTAACACCATACACAAAAATAAACTCAGAATGGATTAAGGACCTAAATGTAAGGCCAGACACTATAAACTCTTAGAGGAAAACATAGGCTGAACACTCTATGACGTAAATCACAGCAAGATCCTTTTTAACCCACCTCCTAGAGAAATGGAAATAAAAACAAAAATAAACAAATGGGACCTAATGAAACTTAAAAGCTTTTGCACAGCAAAGGAAACCATAAACAAGACGAAAAGACAACCCTCAGAATGGGAGAAAATATTTGCAAATGAAGCAACTGACAAAGGATTAATCTGCAAAATTTACAAGCAGCTCATGCAGCTCAATATCAAAAAAACAAAAAACCCAATCCAAAAATGGGCAGAAGACCTAAATAGACATTTCTCCAAAGAAGATATACAGACTGCCCACAAACACATGAAAGGATGCTCAACATCACTAATCGCTAGAGAAATGCAAATCAAAACTACAATGAGGTATCACCTCACACTGGTCAGAATGGCCATCACCAAAAAATCTACAAACAATAAGTGCTGGAGAGGGTGTGGAGAAAAGGGAACCAACCCTCTTGCACTGTTGGTGGGAATGTAAATTGATACAGCCACTATGTAGAACAGTATGGAGGTTCCTTAAAAAACTAAAAGTAGAATTACCATATGACCCAGCAATCCCACTGTTGGGCATATACCTGGAGAAAAGCATAATTCAAAAGAGTCATGTACCACAATGTTCATTGCAGCTCTATTTACAATAGCCAGGACATGGAAGCAACCTAAGTGTCCATTGACAGATGATTGGGTAAAGAAGATGTGGCACATATATACAATGGAATATTACTCAGCCATAAAAAGAAATGAAATTGAGTCATTTGTAGTGAGGTGGATGGACCTAGAGTCTGTCATGCAGAGTGAAGTAAGTCAGAAAGAAAAAAACAAATACCGTATGCTAACATATATATGGAATCTAAAAAAATAAATGGTTATGAAGAACCTGGGAGCAGGACAGGAATAAAGGCGCAGACGTACAGAATGGACTCCAGGACATGGGGAGGGGGAAGGGTAAGCTGGGACGAAGTGAGAGAGTGGCATGGACATATATACAACTACCAAATGTAAAATAGATAGCTAGTGGGAAGCAGCCGCATAGCACAGGAAGATCAGCTCCATGCTCTGTGACCACCTAGAGGGGTGAGATTGGAAGGGTGGGAGGGAGATGCAAGAGGGAGGAGATATGGGGATATATGTAAATGTATAGCTGATTCACTTTGTTATAAAGCTGAAACTAACACACCATTGTAAAGCAATTATACGCCAATAAAGATGTTAAAAAAAATAATAAAGTCATCTAGTGAGAAACAGCAGAGCTCTTTATCGCCTTGCTCCGTGGCTTTACGTCAGGGAATCATGAACTCAAATCGACTCCATTTTCTTGGGCACGTGACAAGAGCAAGATGGGTTCCTATTCCTGGAGTAACAGGATTCTGGGAAGGATGCTAGGTGAGTACTCAGGTGACCAGAATGAGATAGAGATGGTTTGCAGAGCAAAAGTGGATGGTGGAGACTGGGTCTTTGGAATAAGACAGGTACCCTGTTAACAGAAGTGGGAGCAGGATAGTTCGATACAGGGAGTATTGATTTAGAAGTCCTTAAATTATCTCTGTCCAGAGTCAGGATTGGGCCCAGAGTTGGGCTGAGCTTCTAGGTGGGGCTTCCAGCTTCAGTTGCTGGAAGAGGAGGGGTACAATGGTAGAGGACTGGTTAGGAAAGGATCTGAAATTGAGTCATATTGTAATGGAAACTTCTAAAAGAAGCATTTGTATTTAAAGTTAAGAGAATGAAGCTCTAGTTGTGCTTTTTCAACACCAGCCGGCAGATGGGGAGGTGTTTTTTCGGCGGGGAAGGGGAGTGCGCCTTCCGGGAAAGTTTGAAGTCATTCCCATTGCTTACACCGTGGTTGAAACTGTCAGCTTGATAGCTTTGCTATTGCAGCACTAGCCAGCACGGTAAGAATTGCTGGGGGCTGGGGGGTGGGGTTAGGGGGAGGGAGTGGAGCTGGTTGCAGGCCTTCCTGGAAACTTTGAAATTACACCCTATGAGGTCAACCTCCTCTGCTTGTAGTCGAATTTGTCAGCCTTATAATTTTCTCTATAGGACATTTATGACATCACTAGAAAGACCCCAGAAGCTCATTGTGGTGCCGTGAAAAGGCAGTCTGGAAATTCAGAGCACATCAGTATAAAGCATATGGTTACTCTGGGGAAAAAACAAGAGTTTGTTTTCATGGGAATGTCCTTGGTGATAAAGGAAGAAAAACACAGGAAACATACAATATGCTGTGAAAGCAGATTCATTTCTAATGGAATATTTCCATGAAACATGAATCATAGGTCTTGAAGGGGCCACAGAAGGTCATAGTTTATTCTTACTTGGAGGCAGCACTATACCTATGGCATCCTAGACAAAAGATTTTTCTTTCCTAGGCCAGGTGAAAGTGTATAAGGAGCTAATTGTAAGGGAAAAAAGAATCTTAGCAATCAATATGAATTTTTTCCTTTGGTGAAATTCAGGAATTAATAGAGGGCAGCTGCAGGTCTCTCCCATTATTTTCATATCCTTGTCTGGGCTGAGGTGCTGGCAGTGCAGCCTTCCTTCCTGTCCATGCATGCCATCTTTTTATCTGGGCCATTTCTTTGCTCCCTGTAAAACGCTTCAGCCAAAACAAATACCGCACTTCCTTTAAGCTCTAGGCTCTCTCCTTCGGCAGGGGTCCCCCCCTTCCCCCCAGACCATTTCAGTCCATTCTGACCTTTCTCTGCGTTCCTGGAGGAGCAGGTAGAGGTAGCACTGCATGTAACTATCTGGTTATATGTGTAAACCTTTCCTTAGCCCTTGAGTTAGACTGTGAGTCCAGTTGTGACAGGAAACAGTGTATCCTCCACCCTACCTACCTCCAGCCACACAGCCTGACAATAATTACTGACTACTAGGCCCTTGACTAGCTCTGGCATTACATCCGATGTGATGATTTTTCTTTTAACTTTTACTATTGTGCCGGGAACTTGAAGATATTTAGTTAAGTGCTTTTAGGGGCCTTTAAAATCTCTACAGAATAACTTTCAAATTTCAAATCACATTATAATTAAAGGTTATCAGTTTCCTTTAAAAAAAATGTGGAAGTCTAAAGAACTTTCATATTAACCAGTAGTAATGCTGCAGTTTTTGTCTTTCAAGACATATTTCACATCATGAGCCTGAAGAAAACAGGTGAATGTCCTGGTGATAACAGCAAACAACAGGTTGAAGTGAAATGCTTGGGAATCACCATTATTCTAATAAAGAATAATATTTAAAGATATCTGATTATTAATGTTTCTTGTCCAGAATAATCTAGACATCTTTAAAAAGATTATTTACTCGGCTCATTTGTGGTAAGTGAGTAGAGACCTTGAAATGACAGCAGAATGTATGGCAGGAGGGAAACTTGAGGAGAGCCTTACTCTGAGATGGCTGTAGTTTGGGTCTGTCAGAGTGTGAGACTTTCTCCCTCTCCTGCTTACTCTCCTTAAGCCTTCTTCAGCTCCGTGTCTAAGTCCCCCTGCCCCACTGAGTGTGGGAACCGTATCATTGATGAACAGCATGCTCTGCTCACAGGCCCCTGTGAATGACACCATTGAGAGCCGTTCCACATTTTTGAATCTCCTCGTTTGTCTCCCACCCCACTCCCTGCCATATTCAGACTCCAGACTGTCACTGGGACCTTAAAGTTACTTTTTTTTCTCACTTGGTACTTTAAGTGCATTTATTAGACTTGGTTGGCACATTAAAACACCAACCTGTCATTCTTTCTAAGAATTTTATGACAGATCCTATGGACTCTCTTTGTCTCTTGCTTTGTTGATTGAGAAATGACTTGAGTGATGTCATAGGTAGGGCTTGCAAGCTGAGGTAGACTGTCATTTCACAAGCAAAGCTTCTATATGGTCTATGCCTTTAAAGAAAACTCTGCATATAAGTGAGAAATTCCTATTTTACTGGCTTACAACCAAGGAAGAGGACCTGTTGCAAATGAAGTCTGTCTCCTAAGAGTGATTGAACCCTTGCCCTGGCTGAAATTTGCAAACAAGTCTTTTATCCAAACTATTTGGGTGAATTTTTTTTTTTTTTTTTTTTTTTTTGCGGTACACGGGCCTCTCACTGCTGTGGCCTCTCCCGCTGTGGAGCACAGGCTCTGGACGCGCAGGCTCAGCGGCCATGGCTCTCAGGCCCAGCCGCTCCGCGGCATGTGGGATCTTCCTGGACCGGGGCACGAACCCGTGTCCCCTGCAACGGCAGGCGGACTCTCAACCACTGCACCACCAGAGAAGCCCTATTTGGGTGATTTGAAAGTGAACTTACTGTCCTATGACTGCCTTTAAATAGTTTAGAATCTTTGCAAACTTTCATTACATTGAATATGTAATTAATTGTTATTTGACTGTATGTAATTAGTTATGGAAAGTCTGTACTATAAGGCAAAAGATTTTTTCCTGTTGCAATTTTCTTATTTTGAGATCTTCTTTTTCTACACAAGAAACTGCTTTGAAACCCCCTTTTGCATTTGGGGGTTTGTGAGGGATCGCTAATCTGAAATGTTACTGTGAACAGTTAAGGCCTCACTTGAGAAAATCTTTTAGAATTGAAAATACCGAGTTTTTGTCCAGGCTAGCCCCAGTGTCCTGCCCATCTTTCTGACTGATCCAGAGCTGTATTTGGTAAGACTTAATACATAAGTTTCCAGTGAGGCTCTAGGCTGAGAGAATCTGAGTTTCTAGGAAGATCTGAATTATTCCACCAATGTGCCAGCTCATTTTATAACTTAAATATTAGATTTGGGACAAATCAGTCTCTTACCTGTGTGTGTGTAATATTGATGAAATGTTGATGAAAAATCACTTTTAGCATTTTGGAGAATACCTGATCTCTGAAGTGTTTGAGAGCCTTATTCTGGGCATGATGATTTGCCTTTTTTCTCATCCATGGACATGCATAGCTGTTTGTGCAAATAGGAGTTCTGTATGCTGACCTGATAGGCCCCCTTTCAGACAATAGCTTGCTGCCGAGTAACTGGAAGTTTCCCACCAGAGTAGTCTCCATAAGGGTCGGTGAGTACTGATGGGCCCAGAGCAGAAAGTCCAGTTTATGAAGGGGGTGGGAGGAAAGTCTGTGATGATAAGTGTGGCTGTCATCATGCTGGGACTGAGTAATGTCATGAGACTGGGTTACATCAGTATCAAACCATGCTGCATCTCAAGGGAAAATTCCCAGTGTGTCTGCTGCTTTCTACCCTTCCCATTTATCTCGATTGTTTTTAGCTATTGTTACATATCCATAATTAGGACAAAAACTTTACACAAAATTATATTGTCAGACTTTCTTTGGCCTTTTTCTTCAAGTAAAGCTTGAGTGATTTAATTGTTAGACGTTATAAAGGTTATGTTCTAAGAGTAAAGGCTCTGTAGTGAGAATCCCTGGTTGTTTGCTAGATAATGGTTAGACTCTTAGCCTCAGTTTCTTTCCTCTCTTAAAATGGGGTTAGTGGGAATACCTATCCAGTAAGGTTGTGAGACATTCCATTGTAAGTACCAGCATCATCATCATCATCATCTAGTAATGTACACAGCTTTGCTGATTATTTTTGTTCGAAACAGATGCCATAACCAATCGTGGGCAATGACTTGGTTATCAAAGTTCGAGCCTCCATTTCTTTGCCTACTTAACAGTAGGCTTGCTCTCATGGGTTGATGGTGATGGCAACATTTCAGACATTTCAGATGAAGGTTTATGGGGTTGTATGTATTGTTCAGATAAAGGATTGTGGATAAAACAGTGGTTCCACTGTTTCATGCATTTAAAGTAAGTGTTGTTGTAGTTGAAGCTTCAGTTGTTCCTTTTATTTTGGATGATAAGCTGTTAACTCACACTATGCTTGAGAGGCCGTATTCAGACAGGCCTATAAAGTGGTTCCTGTGGGTATGCCTTCCGTCCTTTAGGCCTTGTCGTTCACATTTCAGTTAAACTCCATACTTCTTTAATCTTTATTTAATGTGTCGTGCTCTTAGGCAGTACTGAAGAGGCAGTAAGGCATATTGGTAAGATCATTATGGGTTTTTGAGTAAGATTGGCTGACTTAGAAGTCCCCTGCATATTAGATGTGTATCGTAAAAGCAGTTACTTCTCTCCATCTACACCTAATCTGTAAAATTGGAATAATAATATCGGTCTTAAAGAATTGCTATGGGGATTAAATGACATATTGGGTAGAAAACACTTAGAACAGTTTCTAAGGCAATGTAAGGGTCCAATAAATAGGAACCATTATTAGGCTCCCAGTCTCCATTACGGCTAGACGTTGAACCACCGTTTATTTTTGTTACTTGTCAGTTTAAAGCATTTCAGGGAAGACTCTGTGAACTTGAGGTATTGGTTAGGAGTTTTCAGATGTCTTCACATTTTAGTCGTACTGCTTCATAATATGTTTAAAGATTATGCAGTGGGAGTTTAGCTTCTGTGCCCTTTTTGTCTTTCAGCCTTGTTCAGCAGTGGTTAAAATGTCATTTCTGAGGGTACCACTGCTTGGAGTTCCTTAAATGTCACAGATCTTTGCATGACAGATAATTCTGAAGAGCTAACTGTCACATTACCTCGATTGTCCACCACATTTTATTTCACAGCTTATAATCTTTTAGTTCTTGCTTTATTCTTTCTGTATTTTTTACCTTTGTGTTTTACACTTACAATTTGAAATGGAAAATTTCATGTTGGAGGTGTCTGTAAAGGGTTCTTCAAGGGTAGGGGTCAAATCTTAGTGATCTTTGTATCCCAGTGCCTATCCAGCACCTCCTAGATGCTCACAAAAGAGGAAAGTCATTTCCTGATTTACTGCTAAAAATCATGTCAAAATCATGGAAAAGTCTCATAGTTAATTCACAGAGGTAATTTTTTGTTTTTGTACTTAAGTAATTAAGTTTGGTTATTTTTACTCTCCGTTCCTCGAATTAAGATAATGAATGCAGGTATGAGTTTGTTTCCAAAAACACACAGTAATTCTGAAGAAGTCCAAAATATTGGTTAGCTCCCTTACTTGTAAAAAGCGTGAAGGAGTGATCATTATATCCATTCTTTTGATAATCTTTTTCTTTTGTGAGGAGTAAGCTGGGAACACCTTGGAAAATATTTTTAAGGCTATTTAATAGTGAAAGATAGACCAGCTTTATCTTTTATATTATTAGCAAGTAATTTAGATTGTTCATTAGTATTTTATTGTTTTCGTGTAGTTAAAAATTATAGCATTTATCTGTAGCAGGAAACTCCATGTCAGACCCAGGAATAAACAGAGTACACGTTAAATTGTAAACGAGTCTGGTTACTGAAGTAAATGGAGTTGGCAGGCAGGAGGCGAAGAGAGCCTGGGTGAGGGCATTGGTGGTGGGTGTGGAAGCAGGAACAGAAATTTGAGATGTTTAGGAGATAGTCATGACTTGCTGACCAGTGGGACACACACTGAAGAGAGGGAGTGAGCTATGCACTAGATGTTGTATGTTTCCCTAAGATAGGTGGAATCCGGTCCTTTAGAAAAATGTTTGTCCTACAGTGTAAACAATAGTTTACAAACTAAACATTTTGTATTCACTCTGTCCTAATTGGACAAGCATTAGGATTAACAAAAAAGGATAAAAAGATGCAAACTTTTTTCTTTCTTTAAGTAAGTGAGTTTTTTCTGCTCATCAACTTGGGTATTGCTTCTTGGAGGAGAGTTTTCAGTGACTTGGAAGGTATTTTGCACACTATTTTTTGAAGATATGAAGACAATTGGGTAAAAGGGGAGTGTGTTTTAATACTTCCTTCTGGACTCATCTAAATATGGAGAAAACTGGCCTCAAAACTGCCCACAGGGACTTCCCTGGTGGCGCAGTGGTTAAGAATCCACCTGCCAATGCAGGGGACATGGGTTCGAGTCCTGGTCCGGCAAGATCCCACCTGCGGCAGAGCAACTAAGCCTGTGCACCACAACTACTGAGCCTGCGCTCTAGAGCTCATGAACCACAACTCCTGAAGCCTGGTCGCTTAGAGCAGGTGCTCCGCAACAAAGAGAAGCCACTGCAATGAGAAGCCCGCGCACCGCAACAAAGAATAGCGCCCACTCGCCGCAACTAGAGAAGGCCCGCGCTCAGCAACAAAGACGCAACGCAGCCAAAAATAAATAAATAAATAAATTTATTCAAAACAAAACAAAAAAACTGCCCACATCAGCGACTTTCCTTTATGCTCCTAGTTGGGGGTTCTTTGCATATACCCACATTTCTTGTGTGGCTGCATATAACTCCCCAACCCTCTTTAGCAATTGGAGGGAAAAGTTGAGGTGTTGAAAACTCTTCAGGTCTTTTTGTGTCTGAGTTAAAATGGAAGTGTTCCATAATTCAAATATAACATCTTTATGGACACTTTGTATATGGCAGTGCGGCAGAGCCAGAATTAACAGGCTTTGTGGGATCTTTCTGGCTATAGGAGTTTCAACATTTTCACTTAATTTAAAAAGCTTCCAGTTATTAGCAAATTAAAATTTCTGTTCTAAACTGATAAGAAGAGGAGGCAAAACATCAGGGGAAGAAAAGTCTTTGGGAACAGAAGTGGAAACTTAAAAAGATAAATATAAGCATTATTCTTAGTGTGTTTTTGAGTGAAAGTGTTATTCTATTAGAGGATCGACTAGATGAATTTTATGTTTTGTTCTGCAGTTCTCAGTAAAGTGGATATACACACTCACACATTATCTCATATAGATGTCAAATTAAACTCTGCCTGTTCGTGGCTTGAAGTGCCAAGTCTTTAACTGTTGTCTGAGGTTGGATTATTTTGGTTATCTGGGATTGGATCTTTTAACATCGGTCAGTGTGTCTTATGCTAGATCCAGCAGTGTCAATTTTCTGTGCCTGCTGTACCAGGATACAAGCATTGCAGACAACACGTGTACTTTGGCACAGCTGGAACTTGTCTCCTCCAATTGAGGAAGAACAGTCTTTGCAGGCAGTATAATCAAACCTTTATACTTAAATTGCCTGAGTGTAAGCATTGAAATAGTCACAAAATGTTATGTTAAAGTACAGCAAAAGTGTGGCTTGTTATACCATAAATTAGAAACCAAGATCTGAGATTAATTAGTTAATTTATTCTCAGTGATCCAGACATTTCTTATTCTGTGGGTCAAGCATTCACATTTTGAGTGACATAGTTCTTGCATCATATGCTTAAGGTAAAGAACATCTCTAACACCTCAGGATTTTAAGGCTGGTTGTATTAACATTAGTGGTTTGTAACTTTTGCACATCAGAATTACCTGGGGAACTTTAAAAAAAAAAATGCACAAGTTGACCTCCAGGCTAATTGTAGGGAATTGTCAGATTGTCTAAGCCAAGGGGAACTGTCAGATTGTTTTGGGGGCAAGACCTTGGCATTAGTTTTGAAAAGCTTCATAGGTAATTTAATACGCAGTGGAGACTGAGAATTTCTGGTTAACCTAACCCTCAGGATAGTTTAAGAAATTCTCATGGTGTGTTTTCCCAAGTACATCACACTGCACATGCTGTGTACCTGTCTGTTCATCCAGGTTAGTCTTCTTTAAGAATGTTTACAAAGTGCTTAAAGATCGTTTATCTTGTAATCATATACTTATTAATAAGTAAGCTGTATGTGGTGGTTGTTTTTATTGAACCTATTAACTGAAATGGCTCTTTTTGTTATAAACATCTGTAAGTAGTAAATAAGGGTCATCAAACAGAAATTTGAGTTTATTCCTTTCAGCAGAGAATAGATCTATTTTACCTTCAGTTAGATGTAAACACAACAGCTCACCTATTATAAACTGTTAAAATTCAAAGTTGATTAAAATAGGTAAAGATTGTACAGGGTGGATGAAGCAGAAAAAGTGAGATGAGAAAATAACTATCTTACATCTTGCTGCTTGCAGAAGCTGCTTTTAGCACTCTTTCCACTTGACTCTGTGGACGAATTGGGCTGAAACTATTGCTTCCCTCTTTGTTCCCTTCATAGATCTTGCCTCATACTTTAAATGATATAGGTGCCCAGGAAACAGGTTGGTATTTGGCTCAAGTTGTCCCCCCAGCATACCTGAATCCAGGGTATTACATCCTGTTTCAGATGCTGACAGTTACCAGTAACTTTAGCATGGATTAGAATCACCTGGAGGGCTTGTTTAAAACACAGATTGCTGGTACCACCCCCAGGGTTTCTGATTTAGGTCTGGGGTAGGTGAGATGGGTCCTGAGAATTTGTATTTATAAGGAGTTCCCAGGTGTTACTGATGTTCGTGGTTCTGGGTCCAGGCTTTGAGAACAGCTGAGGTAGGAGGCTTTCTGGAAGAGGGGCACTTGTAAGAGGGGACTTTTAGAGAAGTGCCCTTAAACAAAAGAGAAAACTCTCAGGATTAAGTTTGGTCACAAAGTGGACAAAAGGGAGAAAGTCCATGTAAATGAAGAAAAATAAAAAAGAATGATTGGCTTAAATTCTTCAGTTTTAAGCTCAAAGATAGAAGTTTTTCTTGGTCTGAAATTTTTTCCCCTTCCTCCACTATAGGTTTAATGAACTGAGGTTTGAATCAGGGACTCTTTTCAAAGGATCTGTTCGTATAATCTTTCCATTTATACCTCTTAATTCAATTGCCATTTTATCAGGAATTCTTTTTCTTCTCTATGCCTCAGTTCTGACACAGTGAGAATAAATAACGATTGCCAAAGCTATTCCAGGAATATTTTAGAGTTTAATGAATAGTATTGTGTAGTATACGGGGATCACTGAGTTAGGAAACTTATGCAAATATGAAAAATATTCTAAACAGATACACAATATCTGATACTGTATTCAAGTAATAAGCTAGTACAATCCCTCCCCCTAGACAGCTGGGTGGTAGTAAAAGAAAAAACCAAAAGGGGAAGATAAAAAGTCAGGGAAACGATATGGAAGTTGGCTTCACTCTATGAAGTATTCTAAAAAAACAGTATGATTTTTAAAGTATAAAACTAGGGGGAAAGGAAGTGACTCATCATTCAAAATAGATAGGACTACAACAGTAAAGATCTGGAATGGGAGGAACGTGAGGAGAAGCAATCCATGAGAAGCAGTTCGGGTTAGTGAACGACTCCATAGTAACATGAAAAACAGGATTATACATATTCCCTTTTTTTCCCCTGTGGACAGGGCACCATTGTAGAAATTAGAACGTTGTGTTGTGTTTTAAAAATCTGTTTCAGGGGTCAAATTGAATTCCAGACCAATTGTTAGTAATTAAAGTTACAGCTCTTGAGGAGTTTTCTCATGGTCTCTAGATGAGTTCTGCCACTGTTCTGTGAGTTGAGTTCATTGATCATTTTTCTACTCATTGCACCTGTCATGCTGGTATCAGCAATTAACATTCCTCAGAGGTGAATAGAATGCCAGCCTCCATCTCAGATGGAACTCGAGAACAACAGGTGCATTCTACCTATTTCTTGGCTATACCCAGGGTAGTGAGAAGGCACGTAATTAACCATAGAACAGACTTTGGAGAAAATGAGATTCTTTAGAAATTGAGCCAGAGTGCTGAAAAGTAGCTCTGGGTAATGTATTTAGGGGACATAGGAAATGGCTCAACAGGAAGGGTGAAATAGCCTTGCTAATCTGGCCTCTTTAAACTTATTTCAAGCCTATTCCCCTTCCTTGATACAAATCTTCTTTACCGTACACCTTCCATAGACCCAGTATTTTGTGCAGCTTAAAAAAAAAAATGTTTTAAGTTCACATCAAAGGTCATTGGACTTGAACTCATTCAGTAAAAATCAGTTGATTATATTGTTAATTTTTCTCTTCCCCTTTAGATGAAGAAACTGATAAAACCTTCTGCCCCTGATTAAAGGCAGAGAGAATGCCCAGATGAAGTTTAACAACTTTTCCATTCAATATGGTTTCTTTGATCAAGACTTCACTTTCCTCACCTCAGAATAAGGATTGGACCAGATCGTTTCTAAAATTCTTCTTACCTCCCAATTTCTCCTTCCTCTGCCACTTTTATTCCCCTAGAGTTTTCTGCCATTTAGATCTTCCTAATTTCATGAGAAGACTATAACTTTACCTAAATAGATTCAAGTGTGGGTAGATCTCAAGAGCTTAATTATCTAGAATTTTCTTTTTGAAAGTGAGATGTTAAAATATCATTTAGGACTCTTACTTTAGGTACTACATTAATTTCTCTAAAATCTTATTAGCATAAATTAATCTTGACTAGTAACCAAAAAAAGGAAAGAAAATTACCCAGGGTATATTTTTTTCCTTGTTTTAGTAATTGCCACGTTAAAAAATGTGCTCACCTGTTGTATGCCAGGTACTTTCCATCACTTGTCAACCCTGGCTGCACAGTTGAATCACCTAGGATTTAAAACAAAATGCTTGAGTTCCTACCTCCAGAGGTTTGGATATAGTTAGTATCCAGTTTTATTTTTTTTATTTTTGTTTGTTTTGTTTTTGGCCGTGCTGCGCGGCTTGCCAATCTTAGTTCCCTGACCAGGGATTGAACCCAGACCCTGGCAGTGAAATCGCTAAGACCTAACCACTAGCCCACCAGGGAAATCCCCCCAGTATATTTTTAAAAATAGAGTTGTCATAAGTATTTAGTTAACCTTGTTTTCAGCAAAGCAATTGGTGGATTTTATTTTTATGTCATCTGATATTTAGGGCATTAAATTATTTGTGAATGGAAAAAACCCTAAAAACATAAAAAGTGATACTTTCTCCTCCTAGGTGTTCTGCCTCAGCTGAAGGGTCTGTATGTGCCTTTGCTCCCACCTTGTGCCCACTGCTTATCCGTGAACTGGCTAAGATCACCTTGCTGCCTGTCTCTTATCTCTGAAACGGCACACATGGTTGTCCTTTATGCATTGGTTTCATAGGTTACTTTCTATCATTTTATTGAATCTATGATGTGATTGATTTTGAGATGCACCAGCATTTTACATATCTCTACATGAGAAAATACTGTCAATTAAACTGACTTGCCATTAACTGTAAGATGCTTTCCTTTTCTCGAGATGTTAAAATGAGAAAAAAAATTACTTGGAATCAATGAAATACATTTATTTAGTTTTCAGTTTCTCTTTCAGATTTAATTAGGTCTTTAAAAATCACAAATTGATACGGGTTTGTCCTAATTTTGTGTTTGCATAATCATTTTGTGTGTGCATGTATGTAAAAATTGAAATAGCTTACTATTCTGTGCACTTCTCAGTTGTAGAACTATGACTCATTTGTTTAAACATCATATCCTCTAAGTACACCCTGGAGGATTTTCATACACAAGTCATAATCTTGTGATGCTCTTTGTTAGTTTTAGCTTCTCACCAAATGTCTCTGTTTCACTGGCCAAAAGGGTTATTTTTTCTAATGTGTGTATATGTATGCATACATATGCATACACATGCAATGTATATGAATGTATGTGTTTGCCAGTGTTATCACTTGTGTCTTCTCTGTTTTGTCTAACCTTTTGGTAAAAGCTACACTTTGGGTTTTAAAAAATTTCAAGGCTCTTCTGTTCTTCATCTCTGTGCTGGTTGTTGCAGCATTACCTTATTAAAAACAGTATAGCCAAGTTCAGCAATCTTATCATGTACTTCTAATATTTATATGAAAAATACTTCATTTTCTCTACCTATTCCCCCCCCCCCCCCTTTTCCTTTTCTTTTCTTTTCCTCCCTCCCTCCTTTCAGGTGCCCTCCTTTCCTCCCCTCCCTCCCTTCCCCTCCTCTCCACCCCCCTCCCCTCCCTTCCCTCCCTCCCTCCCTCCCTTCCTTCCTTCCTTCCTTCCTTCCCTACAGTGTTACCCAAGACATATTATTACTTTTGGATCTAGACCATCTACCTCTAAAAACTTCCCTGGTATAATAACGAATTTAAATTTATTCCAGATGTATAAGCAGCATATATGATTTGATAGTTTTTATTTTTGAGATGATTTTAAAGCTTTATTATAGTCTATCAGGGCACTAGGGTATTTTCTTTGGTCAAAATGCTATATGGATTTATTTGAAGCCTGTGGTAGCCAGTTAAATTTGGAATATTTGTTTGGTTTTCAATAAATTAATAGGTAGCCAAATCTAATATTTTCTTTTTCTCCCGTAATGAGGTGCTGGTGATACTCAGTCCCTGTCTGAAGACCAGGCTTTATGAAGTGGCCCCTTAGATTAGATGTGCTGTTGGTGTTCATTTTCACAGATGGTAGAAATAAAAAAAGAGTACCTTTTACATCACTAAATCTCTAAGTACTTACAATATTTGATTTTGTTTTGTCCTCTAGTTCCTTTTCATTAGAACGTCAGTTTTGCAGCCACGTGTGGTCTCCTGGCTTTGTGTGTTCTTCCTTTTCTGGTTTGCTCCTAAGGCCTCTCCTGCTGTAGACTCCTTTCAGAAGCTACATGTCTCTTTTGCACTTGGGGTTGTGTATGCACGCGTGTGCTTGGGGTAGTTAACGCCTTCTTTGTAAATAGTAGCTCAGTCACCTTCCAGAACTGTTAGGGTCAGACTGCCTTTGCTGTGGCTGCAGTGTTTGTGTGTTACTTTGTCTGCTCTCCATCCTGTGCCTCTTCTCTCACAACACCCTTCTCCATGTCGTGAACTACTCGCTCTGTCTTCACCTCCTTTCTTTCCTGTTTCTTTTACTAATACTCTCCATGGGACGGGATATTTTCTTTAGCAAACCTGGTATTTTTGGAGAGAAAGATTCACCCTTTGGGCTGTCCACCTAAGACCTTTCTCCGAGAGTGGAGGGGAAAGCCCTGAACTTAGGAGATTTCTGAGAAAAATCACTTTTTTTGTTTTTCGTTTTACAGTATTTCTGGTCTAAATTTGCAGCAAGTTAAGAAGCTCCTAGGTATCCTGGGCGCATAGGAGCCCTGCTGTTTTAGCATGTAACCTTAACCATGTTGGTTTACACGAGCAGGATTGGTTTTGGACCTTACTGAACCAGCTGCGTAAAGCATGGCATTGTCACTCATGCAGCGTATCTCTGTGTAGGGTGAGTTGTTCGCTTCTTGTAGGGAATCCGTCCTGCGAGATACCATGATAACATTTGGCAGGCCTTATTTGTTTACTGCTTTTAGTGTGTGTGTTTAGAAGAAGAAAAGGCCCATAGTGATCACTTTTGTGTGTCAGCCCTTTAGGTCAGGTTTTCCATCCTGACTCAACGTGTGTGTCAGGGCTGCGGAGACTGGTGGGTTGGGTGTGCAGAATTCCCTCTTTTGGACCCAGGAGCCAGAAAGCCACGACGAAGTTTGATTTGGCTTGTGGCAGCCTTTTCCAAATATGAGTTTGGATGCAGTACAGTACGTCCTCTAAGAAAAGGAGGAAAAACCAATAACTCTGTAACTGGAAATATTTGGGGCACATTTCAAAATGGGGAAACTCTAACCTGTAGTATTTGGAGTCTCCCCTAAGCTTGTGTCGCTGTGGCACACAGAGGCTGGTCTTTTTGTCCAGGCTGAGCGCTCCCTTCACTGGGGGAAACCATAGAGCAGCCTCTGTCCTGCGGGTGCTGCATGCTGCCTGCTCCAGACGGTCTTGAATGTGACCTGGCAGCCAGCACTGTTTCCTGCTGACGTGGCCTCCCACGGCTGAGCCCAACAGAGCGCCTCAGTGTGCTGAGGAAGGAGCGGCCCAGGGCATGAATCACCAGCGGGATAAGGAACAAATTAAGAGGGGAAAGCGCCTAGCTGTTCAGGTTTCCTTCTAGATATACTTGAAAGACACCTTTTTTATAGGAAGGGAGGAGGAGGAAGAAAAACAGGAGGGAAGAATGCTGCAAGAATCAAACAGTGATTTGTTTGGCCATAGGAAGCGTTTCTTATCAGCAGGAGTTAACTTCTGGGGTGAGACCCAGTCTGCAGCAGACATCTGAGAGGAGGCTTTAGAAGGCCAGACGAGGCTGCATCCTGCAGCCTGCTCGCGCCACACTCCTGCAGAGGTGGGTGGGAGTACGAGCTCCCAGTCATATCCTGCAGACAGACATTCCAGAAAACAAAACAAAGCTGTAGTTTGTGTCTTGGTGGAAAAGGCTCTCGCAGCTTGGTAGGAACTGAAGAATGGGACTCTTTGGAGAAACCGTTTTAGGAGCAAATCCTGTTGAATGGTTTTCCCATCAGTGGTGTCAGCATCCCATTGGATGCTCAGTATTGGCTTGTGTTTCAAGCACTGCTTGGTACTTTAAAATCGCTTATTTGAAAAGGTCCAAGTATAGCTCCTTGTTACCTTCTAATGGGGCCAGAAAAGTCAAGCTGTCATGGAATTTTAGAGTGAGATGGGACTTCAGTTCTGATCTAGGCCTTCAGTGGGTTTGTCTGTTTTGGAAGGTTGTTGTAGAACCTTTTATTCAGTTAATCTTACATGGACGTCCCCTGTACAAAGCAAATGGAGCTGATTGAGGGTGGAGAGGCGTGAGGCACACCTGCTCCTCTTTCTTCTGATAAAGGGTCTTAAAACTTTTCTCCTGACCACCCTGCCCTCCTGGCACGCGCGTATGTTGAAAAACCACTGATGTAATGCACGTTTCCATTTTATAGGTGAGGAAATTTTGCCTCAGGTGGGTCAGTTTGTTAGGTAATATTGTAATGACTGTCAGAGTACCTTAGAGTAAAAGTTCTTTGATCTGTCACTTGCTTTTGAGCCTTCATAATCTCTTAGTTAGCTATTGTAGCCTTCCACACCTCCCTACCTCTAGCACAGCTTTAGGGCAGGTGGTGTAGTAGTGCGCTGTGTGTCTGCAGGCTGGAGAGCTAGAAGTCACTGAGTATGACCCAGATGGTATGACTACGATCCAGATGGTGGCACTAGTCTAGGTGTGAGACGAATTGGGGGTGGCAGTAAGACTGAAGATGAAGGGAATTATTTGAAAGGAAGAGCCATCAGCACTTTTTAAGCATGGTTAAGTTTTAAAGTATGGTTTAAATTACAGAAATTGGATGTGGAAAATTAACCAAGAGAACTTAAGTCAAAATGATTCTCAAATACCCAGCCAAGGCAATAGGAAGAATGTGGGGCCTGTCTGCCATAGATATTAGGAAAACATACTTTTCAGTTCTCTGGGCCGTTTAAACTTCTTTAAGATCCAGCAAGCCCTTCTCGTCCAGGACTAATTCTCTGGAGGTGGCCGACAGTTTGAGCCCTGATTTTCTTTACTGTTTCAGCATCCCTACGTGATTGCTGGGTGGCCTTTTCTTTTTTTTGGGGGTGGCTTTTGACATATGGTGTAACCCTTAATTCCTGGTGTATCATTTATTTATATAATTCACTTGAATTTGTTTGATGGGTTGTTTACTCTAGGTTATGGGACAAAGCTGAGGTGGATTCAGGCCTCGTATGGGTCTCATTCCTGGGTCAGCCCTGGCTTTCCTACATAGCGCCCAAGTCCAGTAGGTGGGTGGACTTGGACTTAAACGTTTTGTAAATTATTTACATTGGCCATATAATCCAGTGTTTCCTCTTTCCTGCAAGCTACTTTCTTCCGTTGCTCCCCAAATTACTACCCTCAGCCCATCAGGGTGAACAGAAGCCTCTGCCCGTAGCAAATGAACTCTCAGTAAAACAAGCAGGATAGGAATGGAATGGAGAGGATGGGATAGTAAAAGTATAATAGATCTACTTACATTTTCAGTAAAGTTTTCTGACTTCCTTTAAAGAGGCTTTGATTTTCATAGGGCATGCATGGGTGGAACTAGGAAGTTATTCAAATCGTTTGTGGTGTTCTGCTGTTGCTGCTGTAGGCTGGGTTTACACTTCATGAAGACCAGAAGGGGAGAAACAGTTTCATCTGTCAATCTTGTTTCAGTGGCAGAGATACTGTATGTGTAATTATATGCATTCCCCTCCTCAGTTCATGCTGGAAAAAAAAAATACCGAGACGTTTTTCCACAGTTCTTGAGAGATCTATTCTTCAAGTGCAACTGTGAGTAGGAAGCCAGGGCAGTGGGAGTGATTGTTCTTTTGTGTGATGTTAATGAGATAATTTCTGCATTACAAATTTTCAGCACACTCTTTGTTTAAATGAAAGTTCAGAGTCTTTGCAAAGCCACTTTACCAAGTCTCTTTGCTTCATTAAAAAAAAAAAAAGCCTTTATTAATTTCGTATGTTTTGCTGTCATCAGTTGCACAAACTAATACACTTGTTTTGAACGAACGAATTCAGGCCATCATTTGTTTGGTGCCTTGTCTTTTCTCCTTCTCTCTCCCAAACATAATTTGACCGAGGCAAGTTAAGCTGCCGCTGTTCCCCCCCACCAACTACCCACTCAGAGTGGTAAGTGCCAAGTGTCAGTTCATCCTGGTATTGGACGAGAAGTCGAGAGGAAGTGTCCAGGGTTGACTGCAGAATCATTGCCAGGGGCTGGGCGGCTGACAGCGGGCGGGCCTTCACTGGGGCTGCCAGCAAGGGACAGGCACAGGAATATCCGTTGCACTGCCAGAGGGAACAGGGTAGGCCTGAGGGTGTCACAGTGCCAGCCAGGACCTTGAGCGGTTCTTTGTATTGGTTGTTGATGGAACCTGGAAAGCCTTATTGTGGAGGGATCTACAGTGAAAGGTGGCCATTATGATTTTTGAAGTATTTTTCAGTGATCATTCTCTGAAGCAACGGGAGTTTCTTTGGTTAAAAGCAGCTAATTAATCTGTTTGATCTCGATGTGGAAATGAACCGTATCAAATTCCAGGTCACATTGCTTTCCTTTGTAGAATGTTTGCTTAACCTTTTGAAGTATATTTCATCAGATTATGGACTGTAGGAAGTTTATTTGTCCTCAGTTTTCTAATCTATATGGTGGCATGGCTATTATTCTAATAATGCTCTTAAATCTAAACCTAATTTTGTCTACAAATAAGAAAAGTCACATTTACAAATGGATTATAAAAAGTTGTAGGTACAGTTTGTAGCTTAATCATACAAGCAGTCCCATATACGGCACTATTCTTGAAAAATACTTTGCCATCTGGTCTCGTTTATCTCAGATGAAAAAAACTGCTTTTTCTTTCTTTTTTTTTCCTTTGCTCATTTTAATTCTCATTAAGCCACCAGCTAATATTATTATCCTTAAAACATGAAGAAACAAAAGTTCAGAATGGCTAAATAACTTATCCACAGTAGTGTAGTAGCAGAACCAGATTTTGATCTCAAGATTCCAAAGCTCCTGGTATTAAAAACACAAAAAACTTTTTATTCTGAAATAATTGTAAATTCACAGGACGTTGGAAAAAATGTACAGGGAGATCCAATGTATCTTTGACCCAGTTCTGCCTAGTGTAGTAACATCTTGCGTAACTATAATACAATATCAAAACCAGGAATTAACATTGGTACAGTCCACAGAGTTTATTCAGATTTCACCAGCTGTACATGTTTTTGTGTGTGTGGGGTAGATTTGTGTAGTCACTACCACAATCAAGAACTGCTTTTTCCAAAAGGCATCCCTCTGTTATCCCATTACAGCCACTCCCCTGTTCTCCCACCGTCTCTAAGCCTTAACAGCCACTAAACTGTTCTACATCTCTGTGGTTTTGTTACTTAAAGAATATCATATAAATGGACTGATATAATATTTAATTTTTTGAGACTGGCTTTTTTTTTTTCCCCCCCCTCTGAGCATAATTTGAGATCCATCCAACTTGTATGTGCTAACAGTTCCTTTTTATTGCTGAGTAGTATTCCATGATATGGACAAATCACAGTTTAACAGTTCACCTATTGAAAGACATTTGGTTCTAGTTTTTGGCAGTTACACATAAAAGCTCTGTGAACATATGTGTACGAATTTTTGTGTGAACATGACTTTTCATTTCCCTGTGATAAATGCTTAAGAGTACAGTGCTGCGTTGTATTATAATTGCATATTTAGTTTTGTAAGAAACTGCCAAACTTCTCCAGAGTGGCTGTACCATTTTACATTCCTTCTAGCAACGTGTGAGTGATCCAGATTCTCCTCATCTTTGCCAGCAATTGGTCTTATCACTAAGCTCCTCTTCTTTCCTATTAACGTCCCATTGCTTCAGCACCATTTGTTGAAAAGACTTACCTTTTTCCATTGCATTGCTTTTGCACCTCTGTTAAAAATTATTTGGGTATACTCGTGTGTGTCTATTTCTGGGTCCTCAGTTTCTGTTCCATTGATCTGTGTATCTAGCCCTTCTCTAGTACCACACAGTCTTGGTTACTGTAGCTATATAAAGTAAGCCTTAACATTGGGCCCTAGTATTTTTTAAAATGAATTTTACCGTAGGTATTTAGGGTAAATAAAGGACCCAATAGAGATATGTCAGTTCTCCTTAAATGGGTACTTGTAAATAAGAGTTTTCATTTAGAAGTGTTAGTTAAGCTTTGACTTAATTTGAGAAAATCAGTAGAAAAAACACAAAGTAAGTATGCAAAAAAAAAAAAAGACATATTAATTGGTTTGTAAGTGTGAAGTTCTATACAGCTGTCACCGAGGTACCCAAGGACTTTAAGGCTAGAATGATCATAAAGTCTAGATCTTTGGGTCTGTTTGGCCTGAAATAACAGCTATCGATAATCAAAAAAGGAGCCACATGAGCAGAAAGTTAAAAAAAAAAAAGTTAGGATCCAGATCCATTAAAAAAAAGATTTTACCACTCATTTGTGTATTTTAAGGCACCCTACACTCACTGAAGCCTTCTGTATGTTTTGTAGTCTTTAGCAAAGATACTACAACATTTCAGACTTGGAGAGGAGGTAGAAGTCAATTAATTTAACCTTCATATTTTACAGGTAGGAAATAGGGTTCTCTTGTAAATGGGCTGGTCCATCTGCAGCATGGCAGACAGCCTGTCCATGTGAGAGAGCATCTTGATCCAGGGCGGTCAGTCACTTCCACTTCATCAGCTTTTACATAGGGAAGCAGATCCTTTGGGCCCAGCTCAAGTTAACTGATATTCACTAAAAGTTGTGGGAAGCCCCATCATTGCCTGCTGTATCCCAGCACCATTCCATCTATCTTGAGTCATAACCTAACTGTTGGTGTGGAAACTGTTCAGGAGCCTCAGCCTCATGAACTTGAAGATTTGAAATAGTGTTCTATGGCTCTAAACCGCAGGGTCAAAGGCTAGGAGGACAGCTTCATTGGTCAACTCTGCATGGAGGTGAGTGCCTTTTTGGATCCATGTTCCTCCGTTTACAGAATGCATTATTGGGATCCAGTCTGCATATCTGGGTCTTCTCCTGACTTGGGCTCTTTTGTGTTCTGGATCTCTTGCAGGGTGTGTATATGTGTGTGGGAGGTGGGAGGGAGGAGAGAGGGAGGTGGGCAGCTCTTACCTTGCGGGTGGAGTATGTCAGTCTTCTGACTCACTGTAAGCTGCTGTTTTTCATCTGACATGGTCCTGAAGCCAAGGGCAGCAGTGAGCATCACAGTACTACAGTATTATACAAGTTCCCTTGAATGGCATGCTCTGTTCCTAGACCTGTGTCTGGAGTGAGACTGAAGTCTGGTTGTGCTCCCTGGGCCTTGCCTGTTGTGGATGTGGCATCCCACCTGCTGGCGAGGAGCTGCCTTTTGTGCCCCCCCAGGGCTTGCCTTTTTATTTCTTCAGGTTTCTTCTCTGTGGCTTTGTTCTTTATGCTCACCACTCTGCCACTTAGTCTGGTCCTTGATGTGGTCTATGTTTGCATCTTCTAGAGTTTAGGCCCCAACCATAAGAAGTGATATTAAATTAAAAAAAATTTTTGTTGGAATATAGTTGATTTACAGGTTGTGTTAGTTTCAGGTGTACAGCAAAGTGAGTTTTATATATATATGTGTTGTGTATGTGTGTGTGTATATATATATATTTATTTATTTATTCTTTTTTGGTTCTTTTCCATTATAGGTTATTACACGATTGAGTATAATTCCCTGTGCTATACAGTAGGTCCTTGTTGTTTACCTATTTTATATATAGTAGTGTGTGTATTTTAATCCCAAACGCCTACTTTATCACCCCCCCCCCCCCGCCCCGTTCCGCAGAAGTCATATTAAATCTTATGGCAGAGCTGCTAAAATTCAAGACACTGAATTCAAGACTGCCTTCTAAATAATATTGGTCTACTCTTTTCAGAGTTGTCATGGAACAGAGAAATGAAAAAATCACCTATAAGTCAGAAATCTCAGTTTGTGCTAGGGAGGCGTGATCCAATAGTGGAGCAAGATTAATAGAAAAGTCTATATAACTATATTTTGAAGTATGCTCACTGTCTATAAAGATGAGAAAGAACTTTTATAATGTTGGCTTTTGATTTTTTATTAGGTTTTTAAAATAAAGAAGCCACGTAATTGTAAACGGTTTCTAAACTTTTATCTTGGCTATAACTATTATAAATCCAGAACAATAGAAGGAATCCCTATTTTCATTTTTGGATTTTTTTTACCCCAACTTACTGTTGAAAAGATTGTTGGCAGCATACAGATATATTTACTACATATTGAGATAAAATAAATTTAAAAAGTAAAAAAATTGATGCAAAGAAAATAAAGTCACCGCAATAAGAGGGAGCCAGGAGTGATCTTGACCTTTATAAGGCCCTTAAAATAAGTCTCATTCTTGTTTTTGTCAATCATTATTCTTGATACAATATTTCTATAATTTTTCAGTTGTGTTTTTTGACTGTTATGTAGAATTCTCATTAGAAATAGGATTGACTGACATTGGAAGTGTTTTACTTTCACGTCTGCATTTGGGCAGGCTGTTGGACATTGGTGGGCTGGAATGTGAACTAACTGATGACTTTTCCAATCCTGTTATTTTCCAGTGTGGTTTGGAAAAAAATTCTCTACATATGAAGTCAAGAGAGCACACTTCTGGTTAAGGAATTTAGTGAGTTTCAGATTTTCCTCTCATGGAGAGTCCTGGAAAATCACTTCAGTAAAGAGGTTATGGGTCACTTATAGAAGATACTGCTTTGCATGCAGACTTAGCACATTCTGCATGCTACCGTGGATTCTTGCCCAACCTCTGATGGATAAAATCAAAACCTATTGATTACTGCACTAAGAACTGGAAACAAAGCCATTCTGTGCAGGATTTAGGTTTATGACTAGTCAGATTTCTCCCAGACTTTGGGGCTGAATGTAAAAGTTTATTTGACACGTGCATGTGTTTACTGAAGCCTGACAATTTCTGAGGACTGTTGTGTATTATTTATGGCAGGGATCACCTGTAATGCAATTTTTTTATGATAACAGTTTTATTGCGATGTAATTCACATACCCTGCAATCTGCCCTTTTTTTTTTTTTCTTTTGCGGTACGCGGGCCTCTCACTGTTGTGGCCTCTCCCGTTGTGGAGCACAGGCTCCGGACGCGCAGGCTCAGTGGCCATGGCTCACGGGCCCAGCTGCTCCGCGGCATGTGGGATCTTCCCAGACCGGGGCACGAACCCGTGTCCCCTGCATCGGCAGGTGGACTCTCAACCCCTGCGCCACCAGGGAAGCCCAATCTGCCTATTTAAAGCATACAATTTGGTGGTTCGGTATGTTCACAGTTTTGCAGCCATCACTGTAATCAGTTTTGAAACATTTCCATCACTTGGAAAAACCCTAACCCATTAGCATTCACCCCCAATTTCCCCACTTCCCTGGCCCTAGGCAACCACTAATGTACTTTCTATCTCTGTTGAGTAGCTTATTCTGGGTATTTCATATAAATGGAATCATATACTGTGCAGTCTTTTGTGCTTGGCTTTTATCCCTTAGCATAATTTTTAAGTTTTATCCACTTTGTAGCTTGTATCAGTACTTCGTTTCTTTCTTTCTTTCTTTCTTTTATTTATTTATTTATTTATTTATTTATTTATTTATTTATTTATTTATTTATTTATGGCTGTGTTGGGTGTTCGTTGCTGCACGCGGGCTTTCTGTAGTTGCGGCAAGCGGGGGGCTACTCTTCATTGCAGTGCGCGGGCTTCTCATTGCAGTGGCTTCCCTCATTGTGGAGCGTGGGCTTCAGTAGTTGTGGAACGTGGGCTCCAGTAGTTGTGGAACGTGGGCTCAGTAGTTGTGGCTTGCGGGCTCTAGAGCGCAGGCTCAGTAGTTGTGGCACACGAGCTTAGTTGCTCCACGGCATATGGGATCTTCCCGGGCCAGGGATCGAACCCATGTCCCCTGCATTGGCAGGCAGATTCTCAACCACTGCGCCACTGGGGAAGCCCAGTACTTCATTTCTTTTTATTGCCAGATAAAATATTCCATTCCGTAGATATACCACATTTTATTAATCTCTTCATCAACTGATGGACATTTGAGTTGTTTCCACTTTTTAGTTGTTATTAATAATGCTATCAGGACTATCTGTGTACAAGTTTTTGTGTGGACATATGTTTTTATTCCTCTTGGGTGTATACCTAGGAGTGGAATTGCTGGGTCATATAGTAACTCTATATTTAACTTTCTGAGGAACTGCCAGACTGTTTTCCAGAGTTGCTGCACCATTCTGCATTCCTGCTGGCAGTGTATGAGCTTTCTCAGTTTTCCCACTCTCTCACCAACACTTGGTTATTATCTGTTTTTTTGGTCTTTAATGCAATTTTAGGTTTTTGTTTTTCTTTCTTTTCTTTTCTTTTTTTTTTTTTTTTGTGGTATGCGGGCCTCTCACTGTTGTGGCCTCTCCCGCTGCGGAGCACAGGCTCCGGACACGCAGGCTCAGCGGCCATGGCTCACCGGCCCAGCCACTCCGCAGCATGTGGGATCTTCCCGGACTGGGGCACGAACCCGTGTCCCCTGCATAGGCAGGTGGACTCTCAACCACTGCGCCACCACGGAAGCCCTCTTTCTTTTCTTTTCTTTGCATTTTTCACATTTGTTCTCTTCAGGGGATTGGTATTTATATACCTAAGGAAGTAGGATGTGGTTAGTTCTGCTATGGCTGTGAGCTATAATGAAGCTTCTTGCTAGAACCAGCATGCTTCCTTGTTTTTGACCTTGACCCCAAGTCACAGCATTAACCAAACCACATACGTACCACGAAAAATAATTCTTTTCAGAAGCTCACATCTGATCTTTTAATCTTGAAATATATCAGATATATATGAGAATGCATAAAATATATGTATAGGTAAAGAACAGTTATAAAGCAAACAATAAATCCACCTAGATTGTAAAGTAAAAATTTATAATTCTAGGTAACTGTTAATAATGAAGATGGCTGAGAGAGTATATAAATATTATTAACATGAATAATCATTAACAAATTTCTTCTGTGCATTTCCTTTTAACATCCCCCTACCAACCCCGCACCCCCAGCCCCTAAAATCACTAACCTTTTAGGATAGTAACTTTTCATGTTTTTCCTTGTAGCTTTACTGCATGCATATGAGTGTGCACACGCATGTACACATACACATACACACACACACAAGTGTAGGTTAGTTTTGCTTGTTTTCAAACTTTATATAAATGAAACCATACTATTTGCATTCTCTCCTGACTACTTCTGTGAAACATTAATTTATGAGTTTCAAAGATATTGTGTGTAGCTGTTCATGTTTTTGTTACCAGATAGTGATCAAATTCCTTATTTCTACACTCGTTTCTTTTTTTTTTTTTAACGTCTTTATTGGAGAATAATTGCTTTACAATGGTGTGTTAGTTTCTGCTGTATAACAAAGTGAATCAGCTATATGTATACATATATCCCCATATCTCCTCCCTCTTACGTCTCCCTCCCACCCTCCCAATCTCACACCTCTAGGTGGTCACAAAGCATGGAGCTGATCTCCCTGTGCCATGCGGCTGCTTCCCACTAGCTATCTATTTTACATTTGATAGTGTGTATATGTCCATGCCACTCTCTCACTTCGTCCCAGCTTACCCTTCCCCCTCCCTGTGTCCTCGAGTCCATTCTCTATGTCTGCGTCTTTATTCCTGTCCTGCCCCTAGGTTCTTCAGAACCTTTTTTTTTTTTTTTTAGATTCCATATATATGCGTTAGCATACGGTATTTGTTTCTCTCTTTCTGACTTACTTCACTCTGTATGACAGACTCTAGGTCCATCCACCTCACTACAAATAACTCAATTTTGTTGCTTTTTATGGCTGAGTAATATTCCATTGTATACATGTTCCACATCTTCTTTATCCATTCATCTGTCGTTGGACACTTAGATTGCTTCCATGTCCTGGCTATTATAAATAGAGCTGCAATGAACATTGTGGTACATGACTTTTCTTTTTTTTTTTTTTTTTTTTGCGGTACGCAGGCATCTCACTGTTGTGGCCTCTCCCGTTGCGGAGCACAGGCTCCGGACGCGCAGGCTCAGCGGCCATGGCTCACGGGCCCAGCCGCTCCACGGCATGTGGGATCTTCCCGGACTGGGGCACGAACCCGTGTCCCCTGCATCGGCAGGCGGACTCTCAACCACTGCGCCACCAGGGAAGCCCCATGACTCTTTTTGAATTATGGTTTTCTCTGGGTATATGCCCAGTAGTGGGATTCCTGGGTCATGTGGTAACTCTGTTTTTAGTTTTTAAAGGAACCTCCATACTGTTCTCCATAGAGGCTGTATCAATTTACATTTCCACCAGCAGTGCAAGAGGGTTCCCTTTTCTCCATACCCTCTCCAGCATTTATTGTTTGTAGATTTTTTTGATGATGGCCATTCGGACCGGTCTATACTCCTTTCCTGATGAACATTTGGGTTGTTTCCGGTTTGGAGATATTTTGAGCAGTGCTGCTATGAATATTCTTGTCTGTGTATTCTTGTCTGTGTCTCCAGGTCTGCGGGAGTTTCTCTGGAATGTTTAGTGAATAATAGAATTGTAGGTTACTAGATAATGCCAGACTCTTTTAAAATGCTGTAATGCTTTTTTCTACAACCTTATCAATCTTTAATATTTTCAGCCTTTAAACATTTTGCCGGTCTGGTGGGTGGTTCTTGTAATGGTGTCTGATCATGGTTTTAATTTGCATTTCTGTAAGTGTCTCATTACTTTTAAAGTTTCACCCAGCCCATGTACAGTTATAGTTTTTATTTCTTGTAGAAAGGTGGACATTGAAAATCCTATGTGCTATTGAAAAATCATTGAGATGGTATATTCCTTAGATTATTATAACTGAGAACTAGATCTCTTACATGAATACTATCAGATTTTTTTCCATTCCAAAGATTTTTCTCTTGCCATGTGTAATAAAGTTAAAAATGTATGGAATTGCTTATTTAGGTTACCAACGTGATGCCTTTTGCTTGATATATAGGCAACTACAAGCAGTAAGTTTGTGGTTTGCTAATATTGATTCTCTTAGCCCAGGGTATATAAATTGTCGCTTGCTTATGGTGAATAGAGTACTTCAGAGGAATTCACAACATCTGGTTTAAAAGATTCTAGACATTAGGAAGTAGTATCTTCTTAGTGTGTGCATGCTTATGTGTCAGTGTGTGTCTGTGTGTGTATGTGTGGAAGGAAGTGCTGAAAGACATGCCATTTTGATCTTTTTGACTATTTTTTTGTGCTGGAGAAAGAAAGTTACTGTTTGTTTATTTATTTATTTACAGCTGCATTGGGTCTTCGTTTGTGAGCACGGGCTTTCTCTAGTTGCCGCACGCAGGCTTCTCATTGCGGTGGCTTCTCTTGTTGCGGAGCACGGGCTCTGGGCTCATGGGCTCGGTAGTTGTGGTGCATGGGTTTAGTTGCTCCACGGCATGTGGGATCTTCCCAGACCAGGGCTCGACCCCGTGTCACCTGCATTGGCAGGCAGGTTCTTAACCACTGTGCCACCAGGGAAGTCCCAAAGTTACTGATTTTAAAGGGTAAGCTAGTATTTTGAAAACTTAACATAAACCTAAAAGCGAATCTTGCTTATTTTACTGAGAAAAAGTAAGACTGTCACTTTAGGTATGAGGAAATGGGCTAAAAGCAGAACTTTTGGTATGAAATTGAAAAAAAATGTATTTATGAATACTTATTGTATGACTCCTGTAAGAGGAAAGTCTCATTGTAGCACACACTACTTGGAGGTTTGTTTTTGGTAAACTTTAAAACATAGCTGCAGGTTCAGGTGATGTATCATCCTGTCGGGTGATTTGTATAGTGCTTAGGAGACAAAAATTAACGAATTACTGCCTTTATTCCCAGTTCTTGAATATAGATGAATTTAGGTTGTTATTTAGGGCAAAGATATTTTGTCTCATCACATCAAGTATCTTATTATGTTGTTATCTTATGAATTAGTAGCATAATTATTTACATACTCTGGAGTATTATATATTTTTCTAGATGTCACAGGAATATTTGCACCCCTGATGGGTGAATTCTGTGCTTCAGTGAACTTGGGGGGGGCAAGGAGGGGTAGTTGCAAGGAAGAGCGAAGCAAGCAGTTTCTCCCATTGATACTGGAAATCGAAATAGGAGTGTTGAATCGCTTTACATATTTTGTTTTGTTTTTATAATTGAATATACTTTAGACCAAGTAACAGTTTGTTTCCCCCTGTATACAATTGCAGTATCTTACAAACTTACTCTAAATTGAATTTTCATACTGTACCATGCAGACTGGAAATGAGTCTTATTTTTTTGTTTTGTTTTTTAGTACACTAAATTTCAGTTCTAAAGTCATAAATCTTTATTTTGTTTTGTACAAGTAAAATCCCATTTTATAAATTGTCTCATAAAGATGTCCACATCATAGAACCATGTTTACAAGTGGTGGTGGGAGGTACAAAAAAGTGAAGCTGTCAGAAATTGTTTAATGCTGGGGGTGTTCACCGCCTTGAATTTCGCTGTAATCTTCATGAATCACATTAGGTTGAGGAGTCCAGGATATATATATTTGTAATATAACTTGGTTATCAGGAGAGATTGTTTCATTCTGTTCTTTTTAGAAACACTTGTTTTTATGCTTTGGAGGTATTTCTGTTTCCTAGGTGAATACTCGAGCACGGTGGGTATTCAAGGCTGGAGGAAGTCTTCTCAGTCTTCCTTTATACACGAAGGAGCTAAAGTGCACTGATTTATGTTAATACATATATGGACACTTTAGGAAACTATATTTAATTCATTTCAACATAGAATTTATTTAAGATATATTGCATTTTGCCAGGGCCAAGCGTTGCTAGACACATTTCAGATTCTTGAAGTAGAAACCAAAGAGGTTAAATTGTATGGAATCAAGAGACTTTAAAATATGTACATTTCAGAGTTAGCATTTATATGAAGTTTATTTCAGATTTTATGTCCCAGATTTATTAATCTAGATCAGAGTGTGTGTGTGCGCATTGATGTTGGGGGAAAACTAGTCAGCATTTCAAGGCTACCCATTTCGTTCTGAATTAGAATTGTAATTCAGCCAAGTTTGTGAATCTTTACCTTTTTCCAGTATGTATTGGACTGTGTTGATCACTGCTGTGTTTCTTGTGCCTCAATCAATACCTGCTGCAGGGTAGCCCTCTAAATTTTTGTTGAATGACTTCATGAAATGAATGAATGAATGAGTAATTATTGGCCTTTTGTCGATTGTTTGAGAGCATACAAGCTACCTTGAGTCTGATCTCTCCCGATTGAAACGGTTCTTACAAATTGCAGTCAGAAGTAATTCAGTTGAAGAAGGCATGTGCTCTTGTCATGGTCTGCTTGTTCCAGACACTCTGGAATCTAGATCCTAAGTCTCCTATGTGTTCATTTTTCTTTTAAGAATAATTATGACTGTCTGATGGCTAAAGAATCAGAAGCTGTAAGAACTCTTGGTAGTCCCAACAGTCATTTCTTTCTATACCCGTTCAAACGGCTTAGAATTTTGGAGGCCCATTCATCTCTGTTCCTCTTCTGATCTTCCCCAGAGATGATAATAAAAAGAGATTGAAAATGTTGATGTCATTTACTTTTCTACAAAAGGAACGCATTTAGGTAGTGACAGAAAGAAGAGTGTCCTTTGTGCCATTTGCATTGTCTCATTTAATTATCCTAATAGGCCTGCAAGGTTGGAATAGTGATTAGCCCACTTTATAGATCAAGAAACCAAGGCTCTCAAGTCTGCATTTGCTCCCTAGAATATGTACTCCATGAAGGCTGCAGTTGCGTCTGTTTTGTTCACCATTGTGATTTCATTAGGTAGTACAGTGCCTGGCACATAATTGCGTAAGTACTGATTGGCTTTACTTCCTGGGGATCACATGACTAGTTAGTGGAAGCAACTCCGCTTACATGCGGTTTTCACTCATTCCACAACCTTTGAGCTCTTTTCCCTGTAGTTCTTCTAGTTCTCTAAGAGGTGATCGTGAGTTACACATCTCTCAGAAGAAGTGGTGAGAGTCCAGTGGCATGCTTATCTTAGACTTCCCAGCCTGGGCAGGATTGTGGCCTGGCCCCTGTCGTAATACTACAGGGAGGAAGAGGTCTTTTCTCTACACGGAACATGCTAATGACTATCCTTGGCTGCTCATAGTGTGTTTACTAATTTTATGTAACGTACTACTTACCCTCAGTTTTCAAATTTTTATATGTTTTTTCAAATTGTTCTATTTTCAGATTGTTATAGCAAGTGAAAATAACTAGAAAAAAGTATAACTAACTGGCCATTATTATACACATTGCCGAATCTTAGCATGATTTGCTTCTATGAGCCCAGTAATTATATACTGCCTCTACTACTCTCCTACTCATCTTATAAAAGGACTCTACAGGTTAGCTCTCTCTTCTTTTACTCTTTGATTTTTGCTATTTTGAAGTTGTGGGAATCAGGGAAGGTGTTGCTGTTTTTCTGCCATTCTACTGCACCTTTGCCCAGGATGATGTAATGGAACTGAGCAGACCATGTCAGTGGAATGCTGGAGATGGCTTGTACCATCTCCCAAGAGCCGATTGTCAAATTTTCAGACATTTTGGGCCCTGGTTGTTAAGCACAGCCATTATTAAACATTAAGATATACAGGCTTACAATTTAAACTGTATTTAATAACAAAGATAATAGATACTTGAAATTCCTCCTTTCCTGGTCTTGTAGTACATGTTGCTGTTATCTATAGTCTTGAGGTTCTTTAGGTCTCTTGTGTCTATATGATGGAAATGCTGCATAGCAGAGTGTTGCTATCTTTCCAAGTCCATGTTCAGGTATGTCGTGTTGCTGGGTTGATCTTGGCCATGGCGGGAACATTTATACCACAGAAACTGGCAAACACTACAATTCAGGACATACCCTCCCCCCTTTTTCCCTGGAGAACCATTTGTTGTTAAATATTTACAACCACACACTGTGGGATGCCTAGAAATGAGGAGATTGATACTGCTATATTTTGTGTTATTTGTTTGGTTATCTTTGTAATATTTAGTCACAGTGAGGGAAAGAAATAGCTAGGAGATAGACAACAGTGAGGAAGAGAGTTGAGGTACAGAGGCGTGCCTTAGCCTAGAAGCAAACATAGGACTAACTCAGATAATGTGTATGGTAAAACTATACTGATTTACTTACTGGTATTGCAGGTTATTTTTAGAAAATTTTCTTTTAAAAAGATACAGCTTTATAAAACAATTACCCAACATCTTATTCTCAGCTAAAAGCCTTTTATAATAATTTAAAAATTTTGCGTGGGTGTAAATGTTATTGCATATAAGCTGTTCTAGAATAATTTCATACATTTTTAGAGCTCAGAGAGTGGGGTTTGCTTTTGAGACAAAAATTTTTTGAGGTGTCTTCACTCGTTTTTTTAAAATTGAGGTAAACTTGGTGTGAAATGAGTTTCAGATGCACAAACTTTCACTTTTTTTTTTTTTTTTTTTTGCGGTACGCGGGCCTCTCACTGTTGCAGCCTCTCCCGTTGCGGAGCACAGGCTCTGGACACGCTGGCCCAGCGGCCATGGCTCACCGGCCCAGCCACTCCACGGCATGTGGGATCTTCCTGGACCAGGGCACGAACCCGTGTCCCCTGCATTGGCAGGCGGACTCTCAGCCACTGCGCCACCAGGGAAGCTCTCACTCATTTTAAATCACATGGTCGTGGTGATCTATATTTGTGTGTGTGTGTGTATAACGAATAATTCAGCATTTCATAATTTAGGCCCACTTGTAGATACTTACACATAGGCCTTGCAGTCCAACAGCTAAGCTAGATTGCTCAAGGTTTCCCCCGCCTCCTACCTTGATGTAAAAGTTTTACTTGTGCCAAGCTGTCATGTCTTCTTGAGTGACACCCCAGAATGCGTTACCGATCTTCACCAGCAAGCCCATGCCAGCACTTATCGACACTTCTGTTCCAAAGGTACCTTGAGCACTTGTGGAACACTGAGAGCTGCATCCATTCTGTCAGAGGTGCCCTTTAGAGGAGTAACCAAAGGGATTGCCTGAGCAGGTCTCTGGGTTGTTGGGCAGCCTTCTGCTGAATGCACATTGCTGAGATCGAGGCCTGCCTGTAGAACCAAGCCAGTAGGTGCGTTTGGGGGTGGAGGGGTGGGACCTGGTGCTTGTGTGTGCTCACAAAGTAGTTACTAAATATTAAAATAGATGCAAGGGTTAAATGCTTCCTAAAAAGGTGTTTTTCAAGCCGGATGGTTTTGTTTACTGCAGGGATTGCGCATTTGTTGGAAATGGCATTGAAGTACAGTGGAGGTGAGTCATACATTTCCTAGCCACTTAGCCGATATCAAATGATTAAAAACCATTTCATGGATAGGGCCATGCAGCCAGAAGAACCTACGGGGACTGACTTGATGATACCCACTTTTAGAAAAGAATTGGCTGAGTTTAACTTGTCCTCATTAGGAAGCATGCCATGTAACAGTGATGAAAGTAGCTCATGTGCAAGTAGATTGCTCTGGTCCATTCACTTCCACTGGGCGAGTTACTTTGTGCTGAAAGCTCACTGTTAATATTTCCATTTAAATAGCACTTTACGAAAAGTCTCATAGTATCTTCACATTTTATGTGTACCACAGAGAGGGAAATTCATTGCTTGATTCAACCTAAAAACAGAATTTTTAAAAACTAGGCGACCCTAAAAGGCTGACTTCCACACACCAACGTAAGCCACTGCGTTCAGTTTCCGTCCTGCCCCTCATGTTTTACACAAAACTGGCTTCCTATCAAGGTTTGCTATTTACCTTCCTTCAAGTAGAATTTTTAACACTCAAATCTAAGTTTTTGGTTTAAATTTTATTATCTTTGTTACTTAATTGATATGTTTAAAAATATTAGCCAAGTTCTCCTCCTTCTTCCCCTACTTTTATTAAAAGTAGAAATGCAAGTCTAGAGGGGGTAATTTTTTCCTAATTCCATAGATTCCTCAGCATTTTCCTCCCAAGGAGCTGGCTGTACCTTGTTTGTCACTCTTGAGTGCAGAATATTCAGGATTGTGGACAAATCATGTCCCCTTTCCCCGCCTCGCAAATAACAAATCACAGGTACCACACAGAAGACTTTGGTGGGTCAGGGCAGATGCCACACTTCACCTTTGCTGTGATAATGTTTGGGGTTGGAGGCAAGCGAGGTTACGATTCATTGCTTACAAGTGAATCCTTTCTTACCTGCCCGGAGTTGCCCCCGGTCTCCATTCCAGTATGGCTCCCATGGTGATAGGGAGAGAGGAAGGAAGGAAATAATGTCGTGTTCCCCTCCTCCTTGCTGCAGAAGCCTGCTAGGCTGGCTTGGTGGAGAAGGTGAAGAAGGCAAGCCTCCGGTGGCTGGAGACTGTTGAGAATGTTATACAGAAACAGGGCTGTATATAGTTACCACTCCTTTCACTTGATCTTCTCCGAGCTTCCTAGGTAAACTAGGAGAGCTCAGATGAAACACATTCTGTAAATATAACTTTCAGCTAATGAAACATGCCCTTCCCGTGATTGACCTTTTTTTTTTTTTTTAAAAACAGTTTTGAGTTCAAACCAAGACAGTAGAATTTCATTATGCAAATCTTTGAGCCACTTTTATAGCATCACTGTCTTAGTATTGCTCTAATGTTAAAAGTCTTCTCTGTTTACTGTAAGATAAAACCTTTGTGTTTGGTTGGAAAAGAAAGGGACTCCTTGGAGGCCCTTGCCAGTGGCTGTATGAAGATAGGCGGCTGAGACCTGTTCACAAAGGCCTTCTGTGCTGTGTCTCTGTGGCCCTACAAAGGTGGTAAGCCGAGCCCAGAGGGAAGTCTACGGAAATGCAAAGCTGAAGTTCCTGTGTTCATTATTTCAAAATGGAGTTGCTCCTTTATTTACAAAACAAAGTGACACACCAGCAAGTCACAAACGTTTCATATGATTATATTAAGACAGGCTAAGAACATACTTTAAAAACATGGTTTAAAAGCACATATTCACCCTCTCCAAAGCTGTTGTTTTGTGTAGATCTAGTACTCATACGTCTTTCGGTAGAAAATTTTGCTGGATTTCTGTTTTTTCCTTGTTGTAGAGGTGGCACATATTACTACTGGAAACTTGGATGTCCAGCGTTTTTTCCCCTTCTATTCATTTTATTAAAGAATGGGATATCTTTTTAAAACTCTCTTCATCTATTAGTATGAGTAGGTAACATAATACTGGTGGAGGTGGGCTTGGGGGAGGTTTAGAGGGAGGAATTGCATTCTTTTGGCATTCCTGAGAGGAAAACAGCTGCATTAACCATTTTTTTGGGGGGGGGGGTGGTTGGGAGGGGGTGGTACAGGGGCATCTCCCCGATGCTCAGAATTTCAGCGTTTTACAGCTGAGCACAAACAGCTTGGCATAGTTAGGCCTGGAGTCAGTGTGCGTGTGTTACAGTTCTGATTATTAGCCAGCAGAAGACAGCTGTATACATTACTAATGAAAGTACTTTGAAATAAAAAAAAAAAAATCCAATAGTGGGGTTTCCCCTATAAACACCAGATGTGTACAGTGGTTTTGCCCTGTGTCTGCCCTGTATTTTAGCACCATTTTTCAGGGAAATAAATGGAAGCCAGCATTTGAGAGGTTGGACATGTGGTGAAAGTAGATATGTTTGTAGCAAAATAAGGTATGTTGTGGTTGACTAGAAACATTTTCAGGTTTATTATTTTAAGAGAGTCATTGCTGCCCCGGCCAGTCATTCCATTCCTCCTCCTTTGCCTCTTATAAAAAGAAAACATTGTGTGCCTGCAAACATATGCTCCATTATCAGGCTTCAGACACACAATGGTCTAAATCTTTAGGGGCTTTGAGTGGTTTCAGTAGGTAAATGGTAGTGTAAGGGGTTTACTATTTGATATATGTCTTCTAAAGCATCTCTGGAAGTGGACATTTTGTTTTTGTTGCCTGTGGGAATTTCTGTCCTTTTTTTCGAGTACATTTAACCCATGACCAAAAATTACCTAGATCGCAGTTTCTGGATTTTTTTCGAAAATAGTGATCAAGTAAGGAATGTCTAAGACTAGGAGTAGGGATATCTGGAACTACCTAGATCTCAGTTTCTGGATTTTTATTGTGTGACAAAGTAAGGGATGTCTAAGATTACAAGTCAGAGGGAAATTCTAAGATCCTGTCAATTTTTTGTTCCAAAACAGTATGTTTCTTGGGGGGAAGGAAAATTCCTGACTGGTCCTGGGGAAGAAATGAAGTAGAACTGGTATTGAAGAGATCTTTCTCTGTGGGAACACAGCAAAAATACATTTCCAAGAACTTGCCTGGGGAATTCCCAGATTCTTTTAAACCTTTACATGTCAAGTACCTTAATATAAATACAGGTTTAGACATATTGGTTTGATGTTTCAATACCTATTTTTAATATGTAGTTTTATCATCCAGGTCTTCTGTTTTCCACTTGTTCTATCAAGTCATGGTTTTCAAAACAGTCACAATTTAAATATAAGGAGCCTATTTCTTTTCCTTCCTTTCATTTAAAAAATTCTCCAGTGAAAGATGAGAGCTCAGAAGTGGGTTGCTAAGGGTTTTTAATATGCTGAGTGATGTCAGTTTTACCACAGCTTTATTTAATCTTATATTTTAATGCCTCTTATCCATGTAACTTGGGCATTGAAAAGGTTCTGTAGTTTGTTGTGAGAAAATCCCAGTAAAATCATTTATAGAAAACTTTTAAAGTTAAATTATTAACTTTTCCTAAGGAGTTTCTTGAGGGAATTTTCCTTTCCCCATTTCATAAGTCAGCGAAAAGGAAACTGGAATTAGTGTATAGGGTTAAAAATACACTAAAGTGAAGGAGGGGAACATTATGAGAATTTTGCTCTGGGGTAAATGACAAGCCAATTTGTAGAATTCCTTTTTCTGCTTGACAGAAGGTAATCTGTTTCTTCTTTTGGATTTCTTCCTGGTGGTGGCCCCAAGCTTTGTATCACAGATTCTTTTATCACAAGGGCCCTAAACTTGACTCTAACTATTTTAAAATAAAGCTTAAGGTTACCAAACACCTTAACAGAGATTTCTCTATTAAGATACAAGGGGTAAACAATTCTGATTTGTTCTTCAAACCCACTGCTTCAAGGAGGAGTCTTGATGTGTGGTTTCTGAGCTGCTGTGTGAATCATGCTGAAGACATTTGACGCCTTAGGTGCGCTCAGAAGAGAAGGCTGTGGCAGAGAAATGGGGATGGCGGTCGCTGCCTGTGAGACTCATCGGTGTTGGTGTATAGCGCGGCTCAGGGATGGGTTATTTACAGGGGAACTGGGAGTCCGTCAGCAAACTGCGAATCCGTTCATGGGTGCAGCAAAAGGTGCCCATTGGGGGAATGTTTCTGAGCTCTGTGGGCGCCTTCTCAGACTGAGGGAATTCGGGCTGCTCTGGGTAGGGGCTGTGAAAACTGCCATTTTCACACCTCTAGGTGCAGAATGACTCCCATTTCCCTGACCACCAGGTGACTTCATTCGACTTGTTATGACCGAAAGAATTTGAGAATATTTGGGAAGGAACATTCTTGTTCCCTAGTGGGAAAATGCTAAAAGATCAGAAGTTTCTAAGTACTGAACCTTACTCCAGAGGTAGTTTTTTCTGCCTGCTTTGTTTTCTACTCCATGTTGGGACTCCCACTTAGTTTTTAGTCTTGTGATTTGAAACCAGTTTTTGCAACGTGAAGTCTAACCTACAGACTATTATTTTTAGCCTGAAAATCATCTGTTTAAAAATCCCAAATCTGAACGGTTCTCTTATCTTGCTTAAAATTCTTTCTAGTACTTTTAAGCCAACAGAAGGGAAAATGTAAACAATTTGTTAATTGCAGCAGCTGTTCCCTGAGTATCTTTATGTTAATGTTTTGAATTGGCAGATTTGAAAGATTTTTAGAAAGAGCATCTGGATTGATGTCCTATTCAAACCTCAATCTTGAGAAGTGGAATCAGCCTCTTCAAAACAAATAAACAGAAGCCTTACACAGATTGAGAGGGTGACTGCAAAGTCATGGTGAAATTTCTATAAAATTGTAGAGGAGAATGAAGACAAATGGTCTTGGTTATTAGGCTGTGGGTGAAGAGCCTCTTATTGGATTTAGTATGGTGTTTATCTAGCTGCCATGGTAAATGAAGTCTTTTGCGTATACAGTTAATTCCCAGTTATTCATACACGCTTGGGCCAAATTGCTGATTCTCTATGGACTTTGGAGACCTTTCCTCTGCCCCGCCCCATTTGTTGTCCATCCGGTCCCATGGCCTGATTTCCTCTTTCGCCAGGCTTTCTCCGAGGGGTTCCCAGCTGCTTTCCTCACTTCCATTTTTGTTTCCTTATCAGGCTCCTGCTGCTTTGCTTTCTCTGCTGTGTTCCCTGACAGTCCAGGATTCTTGTCTGATACTGCTTTTCTTAGTTATCTCAGATCAGTGACAGAGAAACTAGTTACCTGTTAGGGAAAAACTCTGTGGAAGATGATGTCTGCTGCTCCTTGCTTTTCTTCTGTCATCTTTGGACTTTTGTGGAATGAAGGAGTGGAGATAAGCAGAGAAAGGGTTTTCCCTAAAAACGTTTCCAAGCTGTTCTGTTAAGTGGTTTCTTCAGGATTTTACAGTTCTGTGGGGGAGGTGTTAGAGTTAAACGCTTAAATAGTCTTTTCATCCTCCTTTTTCCTTTTTTGTTCTCAACTTAGACGTTTCTTCCCATTGCAAATCATTAGACAAGGGCCCTTTAGAGGATGTGTATCTGAGGAAAGTTTAACTTTGGGATGGAGTTGGAGCTACAGTGGTAAGAATGACCTTGAATGGCTCTTCATTTAGCAAATATCTGATTTATTGAGTTCTTATATTTTGAATATTGTGGAAGATATAAAATAAATTTGAGATTCTGCCTTTAAAGAGATTTACATAAATTTAGGAGAGGAGTCTACACAGAAAACCACAAATCTAAAGCCGGTACATACACACATGATTAACAAATGTGAGAAACTTGTAGATGTAGACGAAATGTCGGGGCTCTCCCAGGAGGTTATTGTTTCTCCAGGGGAGGGACCAGAGTTAGTAGAGATGTAAAAACTCTCCCCTGATATTCCTTGCCTGCACTGAGGGGATGGAATAGTTTTATCTATACAATTTTTTTTTTTTTGCGGTACACAGGCCTCTCACTGTTGTGGCCTCTCCCGTTGCAGAGCACAGGCTCCGGACGTGCAGGCTTAGCGGCCATGGCTCACAGGCCCAGCCGCTCCGTGGCATGTGGGATCGTCCCGGACCGGGGCACGAACCCATGTCCCCTGCATCGGCAGGCGGATTCTCAACCACTGTGCCACCAGGGAAGCCCTCTATACAATTTTTATAAACCTGTTCTTGTTTCTTTTTTGAATATTAAATGTCTGCATAGAATATAATTTTCCCTTATCAGATGAGAGCTTAATATAGGTATTCAGGCCCTACTTGGCAGTAATATTGGTTAAAGGAATGTGATTCTGTGTTCAATTCCCAAACCAACCCCAAGCCAGGCAATTGGTTAAAAAGGAAGGCCTTTGATTAGCCAATCAGACTTCAGATAAATCAACTCTAAAGCATGTGTGCACTAGATTCTTAGAAGAGCCCTTTATTCTCTCACCAGCGGCTGATGTTATTTATTTCTGTTTCCAATGAAGCTTTTGGTTTCTCAGACCAACTGAGATTAAAGTCAGCAAATTTTAAGGAAGGGGAGCTATCAGAGAGAGAGAGGTATGATAATAACAAGGCTGAAACTATAAGAAGTGGACACAAGAATGCCTAGAGCGTGGTAGTTTTCAGTGAGATTTCTGTTTAAAGTGTTGGTACTTTAAGAGGCTTAACCTTCCATGGGATACCTCAATTCATTCTTTATATTCATGAGATGTTTTTTGTTAGTTGCCCTTAAATAAGAGCCAAATAAAAATGAGCTCTGAATTGGGTTTGAAAACTTAGTTCTTGCTGTAGCTGCAGATTTCGTGGGGAGGATGAAGGAGGGGCCGGTGATTAGAGATGATTCTGGAGCTTCTCTTTAGAGTTCGTCCCCAAGATGATGATGATCAGGTGAGATCATGTGAGACTGCTTTCTGGTTGGAGAGTGCTGTAGGAACCATGAGTTCATCTGAAACTGTAGCTTGACGTTCATTAAGGTGACGCTGATAATACTTTTCTGAATGACCTGCAGTGCCTGTTAAATATTCAGATTCCTGGGCCTAATCATAGGCCTACTGAATCAGATTCTCTGAGAGCAAGGATCTGAGAATCTGCATTTTAGCAGCCACCTTGGGCATTTCTACTGCCCTTTACCCTAGAGCTACTTACACTAGAAGTTGCAGCCTTTTGAAGTTTGAAGTTGCCAGTTGAGAAACTTTGCTTTTGGCTAGCAGGGGAGTGTTCATGTGGTGGCTCAGTCAGCAGTGTTACTAAGTGAAGCGGTTCCCAAGCATCTCTACTGTCTTGGAAATAAGGGTGAAAGGCTCATATCTTGAACATTTATTATCTGCTACATTTAATTGATACAATTCTCCCAGTAGCCCGGAGGAAGGTATAACTTTTATCACCCCTGTTTTTTACCCAGGGGCAAATCAAGGGTCAGAAGGGCTAGGTAACTTGCTTAGGATCACACAACTAGTCACCAAGGAGCTGAACTTGAACTCTCATCTGTTTGAGCCTAAAGCTGAACTTCTCAGCCGCTAGCCATTCTGGATTGCCAGGTGCAGATGGTTCCAGCCGGTAGCGTGAGGGGAGGCAGGGGGCAGCTAAGACATCACTGCAGCAGTGGATTGGCATGCTCAGGGTGCTGACCCATGGAAGTCAGGCAGACTGAAAACCCAGAAAACCCAGGAGGCACGATATCCTGCTGTGTGAATTCAAGGCCTAGGAGAGAGATTTCTAGGAAGCTACCTGCTTTGTCACCTGAAAGCTCTAAAGCAAGGTGGAAGAGAAGATCACAAATTCTACTTATAACTGCCTGTGAACTTTTCATAAGACTTTACAAATCAGTATGCAGATGCTTTATCTTGACAGATGGTAAGTTGCAGACCAGTAAGAATTAAGAGGCCGGTGTAAAGATTTGCAGGGAATCAAGGCTACAATTGCAGGAAGAACAGGGGAAAAGGGAGGGGAGAAAGCACCAAAAGCTTGATGTGTGGGGACCTAGTGAGCCAGGATGTTCCTGTAATCCCACGTTCTTATTATTTTATTATGTCTTGGAACAAAAGATAACTGGAGAGAGTGATGGTAAGAGTGATAAAATTGTGAGTTATAATAGAAGTCCACAGATAAGGACAGTTGGAAGAAGCTGAAGGTAGTTTGGGGGTGAAAAACCTGTGCCACCTTCTGAGAGCCTCAGAGTCTTTTATTTCCACATTGCCCCGTTCAGTTCAGCTCCCTCACACACCCAATGGATAAGCTCTAGTATTTCTGATCTTCATATTTCTGCCTTGTGATTAAACATGAATACCATAAACATTAGCACCTGACCAGGAAATTGGTTTGTCTTTGGAAGATATGGGTTTGAAAAGGTTTACTGCATGGCCAGTGGACCGTGGAGTCTCATAAAAATAAGAACTGTGATCAAGAGAAATATAGGATGTAAGTTGTAGAAAGTACTTTGAGGCAATTAAAACATCTATGTTAAAATGTTCATTCCGTAGATACAGGGGAGATGGTATGAACTGGGACACCTGGGTTTTTGTGTCACATCCTCCCTGGCAACGACATACATGCATACACTCCCCAGCTGTAAGAGTTTAGACAGGTGATTTTTATCTCTTGGGCCTTAGGTTTCCTCACCTGTCTGATGAGAGGCGTTACTGGATGACCTCTTTTGGGTTTTACATTCCACAGTCATCAACCATAGTTTGTGGTGGCCCTGACTAGCCCCATTCTGACAGTGACTCATGGAAACATTTCTCTTCTTCCTCCTCTCTTCATATTAGCATGTTTTTTAAAAAAAATTAATTTATTTTTGGCTGGTTAGGTCTTTGTTGCTGCGTGTGGGCTTTTTCTCTAGTTGCAGTGAGTGGGAGCTACTCTTCGTTGCAGTGTACGGGCTTCGCAGTGTGAGGGCTTCTCACTGTGGCGGCTTCTCATTGCAGAGCACGGGCTCTAGGCACACGGGCTTCGGTAGTTGTGGCTTATGGGCTCTAGAGTGCAGGCTCAGTAGTTGTGGCGCACGGGCTTAGTTGCTCCACGGCATGTGGGATCTTCCTGGACCAGGGATCGAACCTGTGTCCCCTGCATGTGCAGGCGGATTCTTAACAACCGCGCCACCAGGGAAGTCCCGCATTAGCATGTTTTGATTGCACTATTCCTTGTACTTAGTGGGGCCACAGGCAAAGCAAGCATGTCTTCCTCTGAAGCATGTAGAAGTGGGTATGGACAGGCATGTTGTCCCTAGTCTCCAGCTGTGCCTCTGCTGTCCATCCAGCTGGATGGCATTTCTCCAGTGTGGAGTGTGGCTCTCCTGAGTGTTAGGTAGAAATGCAGAATTCTGGACCTCTTGACAGATCTACTGAGCAGGGGTCTCTGGAAGTAAGGCTCTGGAATCTGTATTGTAACAAGCCTCCAGAGTGATCTTCGGGCTCACTACAGACTGAGAGCCTGAATGATTCAGCTTTCAGTATGTGTTGTGGTCTTTAGATACAGCCCCAGTTCTCTGAAGGCAGGGGCCATGCTGTATGTGTATATATGTGTGTATGAATAAAACTTCTCAGAATAAGTTGTAATCATCTGGTTTGTTCATTCATGTAACAAATATTTGTATGCTTACTGTATACAAAGCCCTGTGTTAGTTGTTGTCGGAATGGGGGCAGAACAGACAGATCTCAGTGACTGATGGGACACGAGGGACCTGCTCTTATAGCCGGGTGTGGGAATCTAGTTGTGCCATTAGGAGAGATGGGCACACAGGCAGAGCAGGCAACGGCTTCGGGAGAGAAGATGTAAATGGGAACCTGTAGAGTGATGATAAAATGTGCCTGAATTTCTGGAACCAGTTTTAAGACTGGTACCACTTACAGATTCATAATATTTTAGAGTTGGCGGGGATCTTTTAGATGCTGTTTCAGTCTCTTCAGAAGCAGGAAAGACTGTTACCATTTGGAGGCTGTGGCTTAGGTCGGAGGAAAAATACAGTGAGGCAAGCCATTATGTATAAAGGTGACTTTTCCTCTCGGACTTGAGAGAAGCTGGTTTTATTAATAATCTCTAATTGATTTTGAATCTCTGCCAGAATGACCCCTAGAAATAAGATTTGAAATGATACAAGCATTTTATGCAGATAGATTCACTTGGTGTTTAAAAAATGCCTTTAGAATTTACTTTCCTTGGTCAAGTAGCGTGTCGGTGTGTCATCTTTAAAGATAGCCACAAAGTACCCCTCTCACTCCTTAGGCTAAGAGTGGGGAGCACAGACTGCTGTTCTCACCCATTGAGTGGATTTCCTCGGGTGGTTTCGTATTGTTTCCCCAGACTGCTTGACAAATGAAAGTTTACATTTTTCTTTTTTCCTTACTTTGGCCTGTGGGTGAGGCAGAGTGGCCTGTTGAGTTTCTGAGGATCTTGGAATTCCACACCAGAGGTAGTTTTAAGTGTGTGTGCCCTTCTTAACAGCAGTGGCTTCAGCATTGAGTTGTTTTTGCACTTGTGGCTGTGAGTTCCCTTTGTCCCACCAGAATCAGCATGGTAAGCTGGGAGAGAAATCCTTTGCCAACAGGACTGGAAGTAGCAAGTGAAGGCTGGGCTCAGGGGAGGAGAACAATTCAAGGAGCTGATGTGGTCACAGGAAGGATGGAGTCAGGAAGAAGCATGAGTCAGGCTGGTGGCTGTCCGTGGTCTTCTCACAGCAGCAACAGCTGGAGGTATGGGGCCAAGTGTTGAGTCAGAGCTGCCTGGCCGGAGATCTGGGCAACAGAGTGGATGCGGTGTGCCAGACACCAAGAGGACTTCCTTAGGCTCAGAGCTTCCTGGGCTCTTCCTGTTGTGTGGGAGCCAGTGATCAGCACCTTGCTCCTTGCCCCACCCCGTTCACAGAGAGTCAGCCCTGGCAGAGCCCTGGAGGCAGTACTGGGTGCACTTTTGCCAGAGGCCCTTGCGGGATGTGTGGTCACGGTGTGATTTGCATTTGGCATGATCAGCAGTGCTCATCAGCTGCTGCCTAATGCAAATTGTAAGAACCTGTTAAGGGCCAGGGGCTCTAACATGGCGTCTTGAGGAAGTTTCTAGGCTGTACTTTGAGATTATTATGCATGTTTTTAATGCCAATGGAAGTAAAAATGTAGTGATAATTTGGAGTAAATTTTAAGGGTTCTTATAGTAGAACCTGTTTAATTTGGTGACAGGACGTAATTAACTTTGGGTATGTGAATGAGAAATAAAGATGAAGTATTTTGTTGTTTGTTTGTTTAAAAAAGGGTTAAAAAGGAACTCTGAGTGTTACACAAAGCTTTCTGCTCCAAAGCCCCACCCCTTTGCCACGCTAGTGGCAGAGAAATTACAGAAAGCTGATTGTGTTGTCTGTTTGGCAAGTCAAAGCAAGATATAGCAAGCTAAAAGATGAGTATTCTAGATTGCTTTCACTTTCTGTGACATGAAGGTTCTAAATATAAGAAATAAGAAGCCCCTGGGTGATTGCTTTTTGGAATTTGTGTGGACAGATCCAGGTCATCCTTGTCCTTCTTTGTGCTTTTTAAGAAGTGAGACTTTCTGATTAGTGAGTCAGAATTTCTGTCGGATAGCTTTTAAGTTTGATGGTTTAAAAAAAAGATTTGTTACACAAAATTTAAGTTTATAATTTCCAATAAAAAAGGTAATGAAAATTGTACTCTTACTCTCAATTTTGTTATTAGAGGTTTACAATTACCATGTACTAAAGCCTGGAATTTCTCCTCTACTTTACAGATGCTTAAAAGACTCTGATTTTTATTTCTCTTTTGCTCTGTGTCATTAAAACATTTGTTTTAATTAATTATATGTCCAGTATGGTTATTAGAGAGAGAGCTTTGTCAGAATATGTGTCATTTTAACCTTCTGGTGGTTCAAATATAATTAAGTTGCTTTTTGGTCTTACTGACTGTTTGCATTGTAAGAAAATGCAATCTGTGTTTCGTCTTTGAATGACATTACATTTCTTTCAGGCTGGAGTGGTATTTTGTGCTTTCACTTATCCAAGTTTTGCTACTCTTGGATAGCAGTTTATGTGCCTGGTCTGTTAGTCTTTTTGACTAGATTACCCTTTTAATTATTACTGAATCCAAGTACCTTGTAAAATTATTACACCTTTATTCATTCTTACTGTATGCTAGGCACATGGCTAGGTGTATAACCTGCTTCTGATCTCCGTAATTACTTTAAGAGATAGGTGCTGTTATTTGAAATAGAAATAGAGGGATAGAAAATTTAATTTATCCAAAGTCAAGTAGCTGTTAAGGGATGGAGTGGAGATTTGAACCCAGGTCTTTATTAACCTCAAACCCCTGACTTTTAATTTCTGCTCTGCTGCCTCGTGCACTGTTCTTTGTATTCAGCTTGTATTAATGAGCACTGACCGTGCCTGGTTCTTTCTGCATGTTAAGAAGGACGGAAGAGTGGAACAACCAGAGCTGGGAGTAAATGGACAACAAAAGATTAAATACACATATAACATCACCAGAGGTGGTGATGGCTATGAAGAAAATACTGGGTAAGAGTAATGGAAGGAGTATGCTTTCTGGCAAAACTTTCAAAATATATATGTTGTTCTAGTCATTGGTTCTGCTTAAAGCCTAGGACAGTATGAAGAAAAGGCAAGAAAAAAGTAAATCAGACTTTCTATAAAGTTTCACATCCTACTGACAGATGGCTTGTCAGCCTATGCACTGGAAAGCCTAATTGTTTGTATAGCTCACAGGGGAGTGTGGCCAGGCAGGAGGTGAATGTGAAGGAGGTTGGGTTTAAATGTGGGAGCGCCAACATTCCAGTTATTCCAGAGTTACAATACCAGTCTTTCAGATAAGGGTTGTGAGGAATTATCTTCTGGGGCTTTCCTTTTCTGTAGGAAATACTGTTTTAAAACTGTTTCACCAAGAAGTGCTAATTAGCAAAGGTCTTTTCTTTTATCCCTTTTGATAATCCCCGCAAATGAACTTTTAAAGATTCAGAAGCAAGAGAAAAAGTAGACTAAGAACTCAAACATTAAGAATGTCGTGACAGTTTGGAAGCCAGTGTCCAAGCACTGAAAAATTATCTATAAAATTTCTTTTCAGGAGAGTAGATAAAAGCTATTACTGGGCTTCCCTGGTGGCACAGTGGTTGAGAGTCCGCCTGCCCATGCAGGGGACACGGGTTCGTGCCCCGGTCCGGGAAGATCCCACATGCAGCGAAGCGGCTGGGCCCGTGAACCATGGCTGCTGAGCCTGCGCGTCCGGAGCCTGTGCTCCGCAACGGGAGAGGCTACAACAGTGAGAGGCCCGCGTACCGCAAAAAAAAAAAAAAAAAAAAAAAGCTATTACTATTTGCCACTTTGAAGTTGTGTGTTTTTATGAATGACTACTGTCATGAACTTTGATCTAGCACTGAAGACCATAACAGCTTAGAAGAACCCACTGTTTGGTTCCTATCTAGTAGGTTCTTGTCAAGTTCATAACGTCTTCCACATGCACATAACCTTTTCATTTATAAAAGGTTGCAGAAAGGATTTCCCATTTCTTCCTACCAGGTGGAGTTAAAAAATGTCCTGCCCTCTTTCTGGTTCATTATCTTTCTTCCATTATACCCACGGATTGTCCTGATAGCCTAGAAATTGATTAAAATCAAGCAATCCAGATAGACATGGAAGACACCTAGTCCTGTGCAATCCTGTCTGAAGAATTCTTTGTGCTCTAAACCCAAGCATTTCTGTTTTCCTTCCTTTCATTCTTATTTTGGGGAAGGTTGAGACATTCAGTTCTTCTACAGAATGCATTTACTCTATTTTCAAGTGTTTAAAGATTGAATTCGTTCTTCCGAAGCAATCATTTCTTATTGAGATTTGAAAGAGAATGTTTTGATTTAAAAACTTATGAACAAAAGTTAATTTCTTTCTGTCTGCAATATGTCATGTTACTTTGTATCATTTTATTTAGAATATGTTTATCAGAGTAGCAGGAAAGTTTAACTGCTGTTGCCAGAAAACAGGCCAATGGATTCTGTGAACTTTGTATTGGTAATTTAATTCCTTACAAAGAAATAATTTGTCTAATGTAGTCACTGTGTTTTCTAATTACAAGGAAGTAATTATACTGCACTAATTTATTTTTTATAAATTTATTTTATTTATTTATTTTTGGCTGCATTGGGGTCCTTTTGCTGCGTGCGGGCTTTCTCTAGTTGCGGCAAGCGGGGGCTACTCTTCATTGTGGTGCATGGGCTTCTCACTGCGGTGACTTCTCTTGTTGCGGAGCATGGGCTCTAGGTGCGTGGGTTTCATTAGTTGTGGCACGCGGGCTCTAGAGCACAGGCTCAGTAGTTGTGGCGCACGAGCTTAGTTGCTCCGCGGCATGTGTGATCTTCCCGGACCAGGGCTCAAACCCGTGTCCCCTGCATTGGCAGGCGGATACTTAATCACTGTGCCACCAGGGAAGCCCTATCCTGCACTAATTTAATGTAGGTTTTGTTTGTTACCTCTCTTTAAAAAATTCAGTGCAGTAAGTGTATATCAAATTCTCACTGAATTGCTAGCTCTTGGGAGCTATCGCTGCTTTTGGAGACCATATCTTCTATTTTACTTAGTGTCTAAGATTTTAAAAGACAGGCAATAAAGAGGAGAGTGAATATAATTGACAAAAAGTGATTGCAGATGTTACAAGTCTCTGGAGATAGGCCAGAAGTGGAAGAGGGTGTTGAAAGCTGAAGTTAGGCTTTCAAAAGTTGCGAAGCTTAAAGAATGTCCATGAATTAAGCATTCTTGGAGTTACTTTCATCTCTCTCCTTTTCCAGCAGTGGAACTTTTTCTGTGATCCTTTTATACTATAGCTTTTAAATTTATGGAACCTGGAAAATAAATCATTGAGTTCATATACTGTCATCTGTTTCTTTTCGATGTCTAAGTAAGATTTAGGATTACATATGCTTTTCTCCTCACCTCCATGATAATATTTTTGTAAAAAAACTCCATATTTGGGATTTGAGCATTGTGGCAAAGTATTTCTAAAATTAGCATCTGAATGGCTAAAGGAGATGTGGCATGTGTGTGTGCATGTGTATATATACGTATATATATGTATGTATACACACACACACACACACAATGGAATACTCTCACCATTAAAAAGAAGGAAGTACTGCCATTTGCAGCAACATGGATGGACCTAGAGATTGCCATACTAAGTGAACTCAGACAAAGACAAATATCGTATATCACTTTTATGTGGAATCTAAAATATGATACAAATGAACTTATTTTACAAAAGAGAAACAGACTCACAGACGTAGAAAACAAATTTATGGTTACCAAAGGGGAAAGGGAGTGGGGGAGGGATAAATTAGGAATTTGGGATTAGCAGATACAAATTGCTCTATATAAAACAGATAACAAGGCCCTGCTGTACAGTGCAGGGAACTATATTCAATATCCTGTAATAAACCATGATGAAAAAGAATATGAAAAAGTATACATATATATGTATAACTGAGTCAGTTTGCTGTATACCAGAAACTAATAAATATTGTAAATCAACTATACTTCAATAATAAAAAAAAAAAGAAATGAGACCATGGAACGTGACCAACCCTACCTTATTTTCCAGGTGAAGAGACTAAGGCTCAGAGAAGCCACATAATTTGCCCAAGATCACACAGCACAGAGCTGACTGGAGCCCAGGTCCCGTCAGCCTCATATCACTGAGTCTTTGTGTGTGTGTGTGTGTGTGTGTGTGTATTGTTTTTAATCCTTGTTCTCACAAAATCACTTTTATGTCAGTATTTTGTATATATACTATTGTTGATATCAGTACGTTGGCATAGTCTGTGGGCTGTGGAAGTGTCTTAGAAGAAATTAAATTATATTTGCTTTGTGTGTGGCAAGTTATACTTTTGATCTCAAATAATCATCACTGTTAATGCCACAAGAAGTGATGTTATTATTGTCATTTTTGTCCTCATCATCATCCCCATTTTAGAGGCTGGAAGGCCTGAGTTTCTCAGTGCGTAAGCACGGTATTCAAGTGGTAGGTCTAGGTTTCAAATTCTTGTTTAACTTTCAAGTACTGTCTGTTTTGCAGCAAGGTAAATGAGGTTTCAGCTCTCCTACCAACTAGTTGATTGTGGCTCGCTGGAGTGCTGTGTGCAGGATCCAGAAATGGCCTCTGGGCCCAGTGGGAAAGGTGCAGTGCTCGGTGATGTTTACCCCAACCTTGGAATGGGTTTGGAGGTGGCATATGTGACATAAACTGTCAGACCTGTTTCTCCTAAGTGTAGCAAGCTGATTCTTAGTTTCACAGGATAGGAAACACAGTTTTAAGTTTACATGGGAAAATGGAGTTAGGGTTGGTGATCAGACGCTGGAAAACCAGCTCGTATTAACCGAATTCACAGAAGACTTTTTTTTTCCCCCTCTGCTTTATTTTTATTTATTTAATAGCTCTTTATTGGAGTATAATTGCTTCACAATACTGTGTTAGTTTCTGTTGTAGAGCAAAGCGAATCAGCCATATGCATACACATGTCCCCATATCCCCTCCCTCTTGAGCCTCCTTCCCACCCTCCCTATCCCATCCCTCTAGGTCATTGCAAAGCACCCAGCTGATCTCCCTGTGCTGTGCTGCTGCTTCCCACCAGCCAACTATTTTACATCACAGAAGACTTTTATAAGCACTAATACCAATTCAGTAATTTGCTTTCTGTTGCTTGGTATACTTACATGTATTTATTTAGGGAGGATTGATTCTATAGATAACTTATTTCCTATTTTATTTTGACTATCTTGACCTCCAGTTACAGAGCATGAGGATTTTTGATCTCATTTTAATTTTGGAGATTTTCCCCATAAGGAGCCTGTAGCCTCTGGTGCACTTACTTTTGTAACGAGGACTTAATCACAGAGGTCTGGAACTATAAATTATTATTCACCCGGGTTGGCTGTATCAAATGCGATTCATTTCAGGCTGGAAAGAACAATGTCTTTAAAATATAAACTCAGATAATCATCTGAAAGAATTCATTATTTGAAATTTCAGTATCAAGAAAAATGCAGTTAATTTGCAAATAACTGTCTCAAATGTCTGCTTGTGATTGTCTATTAATTCCTCATTTCTGTCCTTCTGCCCTCTCTCTAAATCTGTAGTCTCGTGTTAACTGTGTTAAATGCTAGGCCCCAGTCTCTCTTTTCTCTGTCCTCTTTCTGTTTTTGCTGTCTCACTTCTTTTTGACTTGCACTATCATTTCTTTCCATATTTGGGTTGGTAATCTGAAGTATATTAAAAGGTATTGCAAAATACTTATCCTAATGCAGAGAATGAGGTCATATTACTAAATTTTTCATCGACTAATTACTTTGCGCTCTTTTTATTTTGTCTCGTACCCCGTAGTTCATTGTTGATTTGAAATCTTTTGGGCTCAGTGGTGTTTTCTGCTCCACGTGCTCCCTCGCATTTTGGTTGCTGGCTGGTGGCACTTTGTCTAGAATTAGGGAAGCCTGGGTTTGTCTGGCTTTGCTTGGCGTGGCATCTTTCTTTCTTCTCGTGCTGGCGCTCTGTGAGGAAAGGGAGGTGTTTTTGATGTCTAGAAATGGGACCTTGTGAGGAAACTGTAACAACTCAAGGTATCACCACAGAAGGAAGACCAATAAAAATTTTCAAAAATTGCATCAACTTTATAATAGTGGAAGTGCTCACACTGAAGTGTGAGTACAAAAAAAAATGGTTAATTATGGGTGAGCAAGCAAAATTTCAAAACCATGTTAACAAGTTAGCCCATTGTAGCATAGTACTGATTCACGCATTTCAACCAGCAGCCATTAGTGAGGTCCTGCTGTTTGCCACGTACTCCGGTAGGTACCTTGAGAGCTACAGAAATGTAAATATGTGATTCTTGTCTTGTATGACCTTACCTGTCATGCGAAATAAGACACGGACAGGAATGGTACTATACAATTAGGAATGAGATTATATGTCACTGTTGTAGATAATAGTCACATTTGATCATCAAACCTGTGTTTCTTTTGGAGTATTCTTTCACTAGGAAGGGTGAGAGAATTCCTTGGCGGTCCAGTGGTTAGGACTCAGCGCTTTCATTGCCAGGGGTCTGGGTTCGATCCCTAGTTGGGGAACTAAGATCCCCAAGCCACGTGGCGTGGCCAAAAAAAAAACAGGGAGGGAGACTGAGACACTCCTAAGATGAAGGTATAGCATTTGTGGAAAACATTCTGTTTGTATGAGTGCTAAGTAATCTTCGGTACAAGGGAGATGACTAGCGTTGCAAGTACTGTAAAATTAAATAGCTCATATAGCTCTTGTTTGCAAATTTAAGTATATTGTCCCCATCACAAACAGTGTCTCCGTGCTGTAGATTTGGAAAGTGGAATTTATGTAAATTCTGAATTTGTTTCTCTTCGTATATAGAACATTTATTAACCTTCTATAATGTGTGAGCAAATACATATATAAAAATTTGACTTTAAAAGCAAATTAACATTCTTTTGTTTAATAGACATTTTTTTTTTTGTGGTATGCGGGCCTCTCACTGTTGTGGCCTCTCCCGTTGCGAAGCACAGGCTCCGGACGCGCAGGCTCAGCGGCCATGGCTCACGGGCCCAGCCGCTCCGCAGCATGTGGGATCTTCCCAGACCGGGGCACGAACCCGTGTCCTCTGCATCGGCAGGTGGACTCTCAACCACTGCGCCACCAGGGAAGCCCTTAATAGACATTTTAATAAATTGAAAATTATTGTCATTTCTTTGTTAAATGGAATTTAAGAATGCTTTCATACACACTTCAAAGTTTTGTTTTCCATATTTGAATTATAACTTACTGCTTCTATATAATCATCTTCTTATCATGGTTAAAATTATACATGGTACTTTTCTGTTGGAAAGAATCCAATTGTGGCATAGGTCATATACCTAACTCCAAATTTCTTTAAAAAAATGAAAAAGAAGTATTAAGAGCATTAAGGATTGATTTAGAATTTGTATTTATGTTTGTAAGTATCTACTCATCTAGTCCAGCACTGAAGAGTCACATAAGAACTTAATTTCATAGGTGAATCACAAATAGCTTTAAAAATTTTTGTGTTTTTCTTGTTATCTTGGGCCTAAAGATTTAATGAGTTTAAATTATTTCTTTGGCCTCAACCCAGGTGGTTAGCCTAATTCTAATACCATGGTGAATGGTTACTGTGACTACCATGTTGCTAAGAAACCTGTTATGTTATCAAGTTGCCTTGGTGAAGCGATGGCTTCTTGGGCCTCCTCAGCCCTGCTGGGAGGTGGTTAATCAGAGCTACGAAGGATCTTAGAGAATTTGTTTCCCAGGTTATAACTAATTTTTCATCAGGAAAGGAAACAAAACTAGGTCTGTAAAAACTGACATAAAAGAAAGTCCAAGTTATTTTAAATTAAATTATGATCTTTAGTTATTCACAAAAATAGTTGTGATCCAAGATAAAAAGCTATTTTTGTAATAATTAAATTAGAACAGTTTGTGTATTGAATGGTATGTATTTCTCCCCCTCCTTAACTTTGCCTTCCATTTTTGTTTTCTTAGATTCTTGGAAGTGCATTTATAATATATAGATGAATATTTGAATTGAGATTGTGAGAGAAAAATATGTGTACAATTTTTCACTTGATATAAATTGCTCTTTGCTATGAAATGATTCAACATTTTATTTAAAAAAAAACTACACTATGTAACATTTTTTTTTAATGCACTAAGACTTGTTACTAGGTTAAGAATTTGATTCAGGGCAGAAACCTGGCTTTTGCTAGCTTTGCTTCATGGCAAAAGGTTTCCATCTTAGATAAGTTTGGCATCATTGCAGATTCTTAGAGCTCCACACATAAGTCAGCATAGTAGTGAAGAATCTGAGAAGTTGTGCTGTAAACTGTTTATCATTTTGGATAACTTAGGCTTCTTCCATATTATTTTCTTCCAATACCCACCTACATTTTGAGGTGCTTGTTTTCAGCAAATCAGGTTTTGATAAACCCTTTCTTGACTGTTGTCCATATGGAGAATATAGAAGGGGTTCTTGCCCATTTGACACCAGTTTTCTTAGAGTAGTACCAGTTAAATCACAAGCTGGCCTGCAGAGCTGGGGGGAGCAGTTCAGGGCATACAGGAGTTGGGTACAAGCAGTTAAGAGCCCAGGCTTGGATGTCAGACTGTCTGGGTTCATTTCTGAGTCTTCTGCCTCAAACTTTCTGACCTTAAATGAGTTAGGTAATGACTGTGATCCTAGATTTCCTCAACAGTAAAAGAGGGATGATAACAGTTTCTACCTCAAAGAGTTGTGAGGATTAAATGAGATTATGTGAAATGCTTAGGATGATTTCTGGCACTTATTGTGAACCTTCGTAAATGTACGATGTTAATTATCATAGAGGATATTTTTGGGGGACTATGAGAGTTTCTTCAAATCTTAAAAATTTAGGTAGTTGACATTTGACAAGGCCTCACCCAGAAAAGCTTTTAATTGCTAGGAAGAGTTTTCAGATTTAAACATTTTTATTTTATGTTACACTTTTTATAGCTTATTTCCATTTATTCTTTTTCCTTGAGTTTGGAGTTGGGCATTCTAGGTGTTGGCACCAACTCTTGTTCTCTCTGGGGCTTCAGTTTTCTAATCTGTAAAATGGAGGGGTGGAGGTGGGATTTGGTTGTCTCAAGTCATGCCTAGCTCTGTGATCTGAGCTCTGGGTGTGCATAGTGAGAGGTTCCATTTTGAACAGAAGGGGGTCTAGAGTTTGAGGACAGCCTGAAAATCTGAAAATCAGAATGGGCCACATGAATGATAGCAGCAAGAGCTCTCGGAGGCAGTAAGTAAGTGGACATTCTTTATGTTTGGGTTAAATATATGCTTTAAGCTATCATTTTACTCTTTTTAAAAAATAATTGCTTAAAATTTTGAAACAGCCTCAAACTTACAGAATTGTTGCAGATACAGTGCCACAAAATATCTTATGGCACTAGTTGGCTAAAACCAATTTATTTTTGGGAAATAATTTGAATGGTACAAAAACTTTGTATTTAAATAGTACAAATATAGCTTGAATACTAAAAAAAAAAAAAAAAAATCTCTGGAGCGTAAATTGGTCTCCTGATGTCCATCACTCCTGAATACCTTAGTTGTATTTTCCTTACAAACAAGGACATTCTCCTGCATAACAACACAAGCATCAAAATTAGGAATTTTGATGGTTGTGTTTTTATTATGTCCTGTCAGGAGGTCATGATTTTGATTTGTCCCATACTGATGATGATCATTTTGATCACTTGATTAAGGTGGTATCTGCCAGTCTTCTCCATTGTAGACTTCCTTATTTTCCCTTTGTAACTAATATTTTGTACTAATAAGTATCATTTTGATCACTTGATTAAGGTGGTATCTGCCAGTCTTCTTCTCCATTGTAGACTGTCTCATTTTCCCTTTGTAACTAGTAAGTATATTCTGTAGGGAGATATTTTAAAGTGATGGAAATAAATCAATATCAAAATGTCAATTCATTTATTTATTTATACTAATACAAATGCATGCTTTGGTTTGGATTCAATTTAGTGGGTTATAATCCATTACTAACATTATTTTGGTGCTCAAATAAAATCTCTTCCAGCCATCTTATGTATCCTTTTAATACATCCCCATCATTCTTTGAGTACTTCTTTTCTGGTACAAAAAGATGTTCCAGGCTCTTCTTGAAGTTTTCCTGCCTTAGTCCTCAATTAACCATTTCCTTAGGAAACCCTGGTTTCTTTTAGTAGAGAATGATATTTAGAATCCAAGATCTGGGTAGTACGTGGGGCCATTACTATTGGGGTTGTACCTCTCCAAGACTTTCAGTGGACAGAGCTGGAGAATACTTGAATTGTATATATGTACATACTTAACACACTCATATAGATATACATATGCATAAAAACACACATGAGTACACATTTTATATGTATTTCTACATCTTACTGTATATATTGAAATCTGTGAGTTTATACTGATACTTGTAATTCCAATCCAACACAAGGGTTCTCGTTTTCCTCACCATGTTTGTAAATCTCCCTTCTATTACAGTGAGAAGTCTGACTCCCTGTATATGTAACCAGCCTCACAGTGTTTCCCCTGCTTTACCCCTTTGGCTGATACCGCGTGTCAGACGGCCTCACTGCATGGACACCCTTCTTGCCCAATGCCAGGCTGCCACCATGAGTGATATCTTCTTGCACCTTATCTGTCTCCAGATCCCCATGCTAGGCCACCCTTTTAAGTGGCCTCTCCATGCTGGACTGCCTCCACACCTGGACATCCTCTTTACCCCACTCCAACTATCACTCCCCATGTCCAACTGACCCTCTAACCCTGGGATGCCTACCTTGTGGGGAGAGAACAGGAAGAGAAAGAAGTAAATGAAGAACTATTTTCATGTCTTTCACATGCCTAGTGAAGGAGTAGTAGCTGTTAGGAATATTTATTTATGATAACACTATTGTCCTAATCACATCAAGGAAAAAGTTACATATATAATTATTTTTGTCCTTTGGGTTGCGTTTAAACAAATGAATGCAGTGGTGTATGTGCCCACAATTCACTGGCTTAGTTTGGAGCATGAAACTGAGTAAAATGATCTTGTCGTCTGGAGAGAGGAGAGAGGAGCATTTGAAGAAGTGAATTTTCTTTTTCTCAAAAGTGCACCTGAGTACCTTGGACTTTATTTAATTTTTAGTGAAAGGGCTGTCTTTGTGGCAGTTGTTGCCAATATAGTTGCTGCCATATGCATATGTGGGCAGGAGGAAGTTGAATAGCACTTGCTAGCTAAAACCAACTTCTTAGTGAATTTATTTGAACAACGATTCATAATTTTTATGCTTATGATCTTATCCCTGTGTGGATGTTCGGGCCAGCCATGTTTTCAGAGCTCCCTGTTCCAGCCAGCCTCTCTAAGGGCTCCTACAGTGAAGTTCTGTTAGCGCTTCCATTGGAAACCTATCACAGGGCCGGGTTCTGGCCGAGTGCCCTTCTCAAGAAAGCCACAACCCCAGCGGGGAAAGCACAGGGTGGAGTTTTTCCACTCAGATCCTGGCAGCTCTCCAGAGGCTTCAGTGTCTGTGAGGTTTCTTCTCCTTCCTTTCTTACTTTAAAAAATACTGTAACACTACTACTTGGACATATTTGGGATGTAGGCTCTGTGTGTGTGTGTGAGTGAGTGAGAGAGAGGGGGAGTGGGGGTTGGAGGGCTAGAGGTGGGCCTTTTAGTTGGCTCCCCAGCAGTGCTCTCCTACCACTGGCTTTCTGCTGAGAGTGACCTCATGAGAAGTAGTGGCAGTACTATAAGGTAAGTCTGTACCTCTAGAGGATTTCCCCGTCATGGGCATTTTATTTCCCTGTGGTTGTCTGAGTAAGGCAATGGGAATCTCCTGCTGGGTCTTTAACCTCTTTTCTATAGCATTCTTTGTACAGATTGCTGACATATTGAGAGACAAAGTCATTCATATCAGTTCCTCACCCCCCAGCCTATGGAGTATTACAAAATGGTAGCTGTTTAACCTTCATGACTTTGTAGCGCCCAAAGCTGGACTTCAGATGTACAACAAATAATTTTTTAGTGTGAACATGTTCCTTGCAGTATTTGGAACAAATAATTGTGTATCTGAAATTCAAATTTAACTGAGTGTGACCTGAGTGTGTCTTTTATCTGGCAGCCCTACTTCATGAGTTCTTGCATGATGCAATAACTTGGACACATAGTATACTTAGAATAATATGTATGCATGATCAGTTTCTAAAAAATTGGCAGTCTTCACAAATAAACCCTTGAGTGGATGAAAATTTGAGGCTTGATCTTAACCCTCCTTAAAAGGCAACGGAATTGCAATTGAGCTGGCAAATCACATTTGTCAGGTTCTCGGACTAAGTTAAATCAGCCAGCTTGAGGTAGGAATTTGAAGTTACAGCATCCAGAATTTCTGATTACCTCTTTTTTCCCTCCTCCTCTTTAATGACTTTTCAGCTTATAGGTTAGAAATTTCAGCTACGCCTTCCCCTCATAAAAAGCCTCTTTTCTTTATTCATTTAAAAAGATAGCTATCTGAGGTTGTCTTTGTGCTTGTAGGAAAAAGAAAGAGTTTTATAACGTCTTCCGCCTTGCTTTGTCTTTTATTTGGTCAGTATTTCCTTTGGCATATTCTACAAGAAGACAGGAGAGCCCCGTGCAATACAAATAAAGTTCTCTCCCGCCCTCTGTGAGGGCAAGTGGTTATTAAGGAATTCTCCCAAACTGAACGATTTATTAGGTACCTTCCCAGATACCTTTCCCAGATAAAGAGTTTGTCGTATTATGACATCTTAAGATTGCCTTATTAACCCTTTGTTGCTGAATGAGCAGAGTCCTGGTGGGGCCCTTCTATCCTCAGCTCTGACATTTTCATCTTCCCCTGAGTCTGGTCCATGACCCCTGGAAGAGATTATTTGAAAGCACATTCATAAGTTGGCTCCACATTCATGATTTGGCTTAAATAGAATCAGGAGTTACTTGAGGCTTTTTACTGCTTTAGTGCAGGGTTGGCAAACTTTTTCTTGTAAAGGACAAGATAGTAAATATTTTGCTTTGCAGACATATGGTGTTTGATGCATATTCTTTATTTCTTTTACAACCTTTAAAAATGTGGAAACCATTTTTAGCTCCTAGGCTGTACAGAACCCGGCCATGGGCTGGCAGTAGTTTTCCTAAGAGTGTTTGCTCTCATAAGTGTGTTACGTGGAGAGTTCTCTGGGTTCTGAGATTTACCCTCCACTTCCAACTTATATAGAAGTGATGTTGGTGGGGAGATAAGGTAACAAATGAATACTTAGTAATAAGAATATGTTAGTGTTATAAGCTGTGGGGAATGTCATATCCTGGAGGACACTGCCCCCTCTTCCCTCAACCTTCCCTGTGACATGTTTTTATTGTCATACTCATATTTTTATTTGATTTCATACTTATACTAAGAACGATGGCAGAATTCTGTTAGCAGGTCTGTAGGAACAACTGGTCAAACAGCAAGTTTATGCCCACAGTGGGAGAAAGCAAAATAGGCCATGAGTTTGTCTTCTGTCTTTGTGGGGTTGTTTGTTGGTTTTACCCATGACAGAGAGGATTTGGTGAAAGTTTGGGTAGAACCAGATGTCCTAACGTGTCTTGCTGTCTTTCTGAAATGACAAGTTTTAAACTGCGTATTATTTTGAAACCTTATGGGGAGGAGGAGTATCATATTCACATACACTCCACAGGAAGTTGCTATTTGATTTGCTCTACCTTTTCTCTGACTTCCTGTGAAAGGTTATATTTGGTGTTCTTCCAGATTGCAGTGCTAACAACATCCATGATCCCAAAAGCACCTTAAGGGGATTGACAGCCCTTTAGATTCATCATACACTTCATACCTTTCCTGCTGCTGTTCTTGCTGATTGTATAAAGCCATTCAGTCACTCCTTGTCTATTATTATAAATAGAAATAGGTTTTTTTCCCATCACTTTTTTCCTCTAGACCTTTACAAATGATTTTTGGGCCCAAATGCAATTGTGAATAGACAGGCATAGCTTCTAGGAAAGCCGTTGGGACGCACTGAATTGTGACTGTTGGACAAAGGCATTCTGTTTAGAAGGCTTGTCCCAAAGTGGTGTTGGAGTCTGAAAGAAGGGCCGCCAGCGTCTGGTTGTTTCTGCTGTGAACTAATAGGGAAGCTGATGTTTGCTGAGTGGATGGCTGTGCTCACTGTCCAAACAGATCTCTGTTTGCCAACTGTGAACATATTGCTGCCTCTGTGGGGCACTCCATCATGCCTTGAATGGGTCCTCTTGTGTTCAGAATTTTCTGACTCAGAGAGATGGAGAGAAAAATATTTCTTTCAGAATTAAGCATTCACTGTAGCACCCATAGAGAGTCTCATCAGACCCTTAGAAACCAGGCGTGCACCAGAGATGCTTCTTAAGGAGAAGGAGAAAGGGGGTAGAGAAAAAAGGAAGAAAGCAAAAGACAGCCCTATTGAAATGCCTTGATTCTGGCCACTTGTGGCCAAGTTTTTATAAATAAACCAGGCTGCCTTTGTAAGCAGAAAGAATTGTGAGAATATTCCTGATTTCCCCTGAGCAAAATAAAACTTTCAGTACTGAGTTTCCAACTCATGGCTCATTTCTGTTCACTTCTACACATACACACCTCCCAAAGCATACAATGCATTCATAATATGTTACTAAATGGGTAATAGAGTTTCATTCTACCTGAATAATTCCTTAAGCAAAGGTTAATTGATATATAGGAGTTTTAATTACTTTATAAACTTTTTGTAGAGTTCCAAACTTATTCTATAAAATAAACTGGAATTTTTTTTGTCATTTTAGTCCCTTTATTGTGTCATTTTCTGCACTGAAGTCTGCTTTTTGGGCAAGATCTAGTATTAGCTGCATGAATTGAGGACACAGCTCATAGGACAAGGTTAGATATTCTTTGCAAATTACCTGTTCTATGTTTTAAGGTTTAGAAACCTGGGATGAGTGGTGGTGGGAGAGAACCAACAACATTGTCAATGCAACTAAACGAGTACATGGTACATCCAGGAAACATCCATTTGGGCCTAAGTTATTTGTCAAGTGCCTGTTAAACACTGGGCCACCTTTGCTTGGTATTGTGGGGGAAATGAAGAGGGTTTCTTGTATCTGATGGGAAGGACAGTGCTTTTATGAATGGAAATGTAGATCCCATGCAGCAGTAAATCTATGTTGCTTTCCCTCAGCCGATGAGAAACCAATATTGATTTGCCTAGTTGGAGTGAATGATTTTTTGACTTAACCTGATAGAAGGCTTGAAACCAGGATCATCACCCCATCCCAAGCTATGGCATTAACCATTTTTGTTGATGGATAGGTATTAATCATTTTTATTGTCTGGATATTGGTATTAATCATTTTTGTTGTTTGGATAATTTTATTTGTGATTACCTATACTCATAGAAAAATCTGAGTCTATTACCTTACTTGGTTAAAACTGGAATATAACAGGAGTAATAGGGACCGTTGGGATGGAGAGAAAATGGCAGCTGTGGCTGTGGTATAATAGTAATAATCCCAGCTGACCCATCAGGGAGCCAAGCACGTGTCAGGCATTCTTCCAAGAAGCATTTCACATCTACTAACTCACTTCTTCCTCTGGTAATCTTGTGAGATTGGTACTATTACCTTCTTTGTTTTGCAGATGAGGAAACTGAGGCATAGAGAGAGGTTTAGTAATATGCCTAGGATCACACAACTAGTAACTGGTAGAGCTGGGAATTGAATCTGGAAGAGTAAGGCCCAGTATCTATGCCACAACTACTCCTCTCTGGTTAGCTGGTAAATAAATCTGCATTCTCCTTCCAGAGTTTCAATTTATCTTTTATTTCTTGCAGTGTGTTTTGGAGAAGTGTTTAAAGTTACTCAAAATCCGAATTCTAGGAAGTAAGATCACTTCAGAAAGATAATATATTCTATAGATAAAGGAATTTGCCCTTCTCCGATATCTGTTTTTATCACAGAGAAAAGTTCCATGTTTAATTTGTTCCTTGGTAGTTACTATACATTGATTGAATTACATTGTGGTTTAGTAGGTAGGTGGGTAATAAATTTTGTTCAGCCCTTAATTGGCATTTTTATTTTAAATTTGAAGGTAATGAATCGTTAGCAAGTATCTTAATGTAAAATCAGGGTATTTATATATTCTTGTATACTGTATATGAAAAATGAAAAGTAGATATATAAATTATTCAACCATTTATTTCTTATAATGTGATGAGGGAAAGAAAAAGAATAAGGATAAGGCTTGGAAAGAGTGTTTTTAGACTAATTTTTACCACTGTAAGGTAATATGACGATTGGCGGCATAATTAGTTTTTCTCAAGGGACTGTAGGGCTGATTGAAATTGGCCAGTTTAAGATGATTTTTTTAGGAGTTATATTTATTGCAGCTCATGAATGCTATGTTTAGTAGTTACTGGTCATTTGAAATGGTGCACCAAGTGAAGGGGAGGTCATATGGCTCCTGAATAGGAGTCGAAATAGGGCATGAATAACATAAGGCAAGTTTTGTCATTCATTTCTGAGTCCATCAAAAAGGAAGTTCGTTTAGAAGTATATTCTACAGAGTATATTCCAGAAAAATCAGTTATTTAAAAAAAAAGCAGATCATACTGTACTGTGATGTTTTATGTAGTTTGTAAACCTATCCAGAAGTTTTAGAATTGAGTTTTCTCTAAAATGAGAATGTGTTCAAGTTTTTCTTCTTTAGAGAGAGAAATTATGACAGAAAAGAGTAGCTTAGCTTTCCACCTCTCCTGATTACTTACAGGACTCTTTGTTTTGGCCTTCGTTGCCTTTGCTAGTTTTGTTTATTTTGTATGTCTTGGGTCTATTTTGCCTGTTTGGGACCTGTTTTTGAGGGGCTCACAAACTCCCTACTAGAGCTCATTAGAGTGGTGACTTCACATCCACAAAGGTGGCCCCATCTTTCTGAATGACACCTACGATCACCACCTTAATATTCTAGCAGCTGCCATCCGGTAGTTTTCAGCAGTCCTTTCTGCCTGGTTTAGGATTAGTCTGTAAATTTCGGCTAAGATGTTAATTTGTGAGAAAACCTGGAGAAATTGGAAAACTTGTTTGGTGTTACTTTTGTTTAATATCCACTTAAATGTAGAAGTAACTTATAACATTTTAGCACTTGTTTCCCAGTCATTAAGAGTAAATCATTAAGAAACAATGAATATCAAATGAAAAATAGAATCTACAGGGGGAAAAAGGTAACTAAAGCGCCCTGTGGATCACGTTTGGCCACTTTCTACTTTTGTATACATACACTTCAGATTGTTAGGTTTCTGTTTGATAAGTTTTGATAGGCTAGACTCTTGCAGATGCATTCAATCATTTTGTGAGTAGTGGATTTAGTAAAATTAGGGCATTAAAAGATAACTAAATAAAACGTTATCAATAACACTAGTTCTTTTTCCAGGGTCTTTAGAGAGAAGATTTGCTTTTTTAACTTCCTGGTAAATCTCATCCTGTATAGCCCAGGTTAGGACCGTACATTGGCATTTAAGATCTTGACCTTTATTTCTTCCTTTCCTTTGGCTGACTTTTTTTTTTTTTGCGGTACGCGGGCCTCTCACTGTTGTGGCCTCTCCCGTTGCGGAGCGCAGGCCCTGGACGCGCAGTCTCAGCGGCCATGGCTCACGGGCCCAGCCGCTCCGCGGCACGTGGGATCCTCCTGGACTGGGGCACGAACCCGTGTCCCCTGCATCGGCAGGCGGACTGTCAACCACTGCACCACCAGGGAAGCCCCCTTTGGCTGACTTTAATAAGAATATTGTGAGGTGACCCTCTGGGATGAAGAAAACAGAGGGAGTGATGAAGCACAAATTAAAGGAATCTGGCGTTTCTCCGAACTAATGGCCAACAGCAGTAGTTAGAACTTTAATTACTATGCAGTCATAGTTTAGCTTGACATACCCTCCACTGTCAGAAGTGGCTTTTTCAAAACATGGATAATAATAGGTGAATTTGTCTTAAGCCCCTCCCCATGTAGCTTTCTTCCGGAGATGTGGGACTGGGGTGCAGGAAAGGTGGGAAGCAGATGGAGGAGACAGAATATAATTTATTCTTTTAAGCGGAAAGTGTTGTTTATTGGTTATTCCATTACAAGAATTAATGAGACTAAGGGGAATGTAGAACTCCTTAAAACATGGGATAAAGCAGTATTTTTCGTTACATTGAGAATGAGTTTTAGAAAACACATATATTTGTAAGACATTGCATTTTAATGCAAATCAGATGTATCGCCAAGTCCATGGGATGACCAGACCTTCCTAGGACTGTTTACGCTCAGTCTTTCCAGAGGTATCACACTTTTTTCGTTTGTTTTTGGCTGCATTGGGTCTTAGTTGCCACGTGTGGGATCTTTCGTTGCAGCGTGCGGGCTTCTCTCTATTTGTGGCGCCTGAGCTTCTCTCTAGTTGTGGCGTGCGGGCTCAGTAGTTGTGGCGCGAGGACTTCGTTGCCCCGCGGCATGTGGGATTTTAGTTCCCTAACCAGGGGTCGAGGCCCGTCCCCTGCATTGGAAGGTGGATTCTTAACCACTGGACCACCAGGGAAGTCCCTCAAACTTTTTTAAAGTAAATTTTTTTACTTTGCTAAACACTTGCCCTAAGAGTTCTGAACCAGTGGTTGTATGCCTTCAGGATATGAGGAAGCTAGAGATTCATGGCTGTTATCAGAAATTGTCTTCAGTCTTAGGTTTAATGCGTAGTGAGACTGCCAGTCTCTTGAAGGGGACAGTGACCTGCCTTTTTTTGTGAATTTTGAACATTTAAAGACTAAAACTTGGTTTATGTTTAACTGAAGTAAAGCAAATACATTAGTTACAGGAATACTGAGTTCAACTAACATTCAGTGAATTTGAATTTAAAGGAGAAAGGAGGGGGTAGGGTACATTAATTTCAGTGAACTACTCTGTAATTCCAAGTTGTAAGTTTTTGTGCAAGAAATGAATTTTGGTAGTTTCTGGGACATTAGACTTAAAGCTGGTTCTGGTTTTTTTTTTCTTCTTTAAATTTTTTAGCTATACATATACATATATCCCCATATCTCCTCCCTCTTGTGTCTCCCTCCCACCCTCCCTATCCCACCCCTCTAGGTGGTCACAGAGCGCGGAGCTGATCTCCCTGTGCTATGCGGCTGCTTCCCACTAGCTATCTATTTTACATTTCGTAGTGTATATATGTGCATGCCACTCTCTCACTTCGTCCCAGCTTGCCCTTCCCCTTCCCCTTGTCCTCAAGTCCATTCTCTACATCTGCGTCTTTATTCCTGTCCTGCCTCTATGTTCTTCATATCCGTTTTTTTCTTTAGATTCCATATATGTGTTACCATGCGGTATTTGTTTTTCTCCTTCTGACTTACTTCACTCTGTATGACACTGGCTTCACTCTAAAGCTGGCTCTTAATGATTGTTCCAAATCGTGTTGTTAATGGGAATTTTGTGCTTGTGCTCACAAACCTCTTAATCATCCACTGAGCCATTGGCTAGGTCTACAGATTGGGATTGTGAACGCTCTGATTTCCTTCAGTTTCTTCTCAGACTATCCCATATTTCATGAATTTTAAAAAACACTTTTCTGCTCCCATTTTAACATCTTTTGAATTGTCATGCGTCTTATACTTGATTGAATGTCAATTGAAGGCAACATTTTTTCTTTTTCAGTAGCATATGAAATTATGTTGTCTTATAGATGGTATCTTTGACTTGGTGAAATACGATATTTATAAAAATATGCCCCTATGCTACACATAATAAGATGCATCATTTGTTTTTCTTCTTCTTACTCTGTTGAGCCACAGTAGGGATTCTAGACTTTGGACCACTAATAAACGTAGATGAATTTAAATTTAATGTTTTGAATGGGTGATCCCTTTGGGAACCACATTAGTTGAGAGTTCTATAAGTTGTTATAAGCCCATAGCAATATGGTTGTACTGCTAACAGTCCTCATGAAAAACCTGAAGCGTGGGGTAAAATGAGAAACTGGGTTCTTCTCAAAAAAGGAAAATTCTGTTTTTTAAAATAATAAATTCACATAGAATCAAGAATCTGTGAGAAAACCTTTCCAGAATATTTCACAGATTATATTGGCACTTTCGAAAAAATTAATGAGATTTAGCTAAGTTGGAAGGTGGGCACAAACTGCTATTTTCATTCTTTTTCTTGGGGAGGAGAGCTGGGTAGGGAGTGATGGAATAAAGGCCATCAAAGTTATTGACATGTTTCAGTAAAATGGATCAGTATTATTAGGTTGCTTTAGGATTTAAGAAAACCTAAGTATTAATTTTTCGTAAGATCCTGCATTTTTGTAGTCCTCTTTAAAAAACTTTGTAGCCACATGCAAAAAATGAAAAGATTTGCTTATGAATACCCAAATGGGTATAAATGTTGAGAAGAATAAACTAAAGTTTTAGGGAAGAAAATGTTCTTTTAACTGGCTCAAGTGAGAGAAGTTTCAGCTGAGAAGTTACCTGCTTTTTAGATGTTTTACCCATGTGTAGAAATTTTGCTACTGACACATTTGCAAAAGTTGAGATTGAAAACGAGGAAGTATCTTGATCACAGACATGTCATTTAATGCCTAACTACTAACTATTCTGTTACAAAAACCTTTGGGTTAATGACAATGAGATTACTTCATATGAAGTGAACTTTATATTATGATTTCATTTGACAGTACACTCACATACACCTAAAAACATATAAACTATAGTATCTAAATGATTTCATATAATATCACATAAAAGATACTCATAGCATATAAATGTGAAGATATACATATTTAAGTAATGACTATAGTGCTGATTCTGATACCAGTGATCTCAATAACCTAGTATAATCCAGAATGCAAAAACAGTGAAATCATGATCTCTCTCAGGTTTGAACTTAGCAGTTCCCTGTTGTTTGGGCTTTGCCTAACGCCTGCAGTGAGTTGAGTTCTCAACTGCAGAGGCCCATGAGTCACCAAAGGCATGGAGCACTCAGGGATTCATCCTCATTGGTCAGCTGGCCTTGGTGTGGAGGAGAGGCCAGTGGTCTTATTTCTGTCTGAGCTTGACTGTGAATAGACCAGGGCAGTGATGATTCTCCACACCTTGTGCTTACAGAGTGATGGAGTGTAATGTTTTTATTTTATTTTTAAAAATATTTATTTATTTGGCTGTGTCGGGTCTTAGTTGCGGCACACGGGCCCTCTAGTTGTGGCGCACGGGCTCTAGAGCATGTGGGCTCAGTAGTTGTGGTGTGTGGGCCTAGTTGCCCCACGGCCTGTGGGATCTTAGTTCCCCGACCAAGGATCAAACCCGCGTCCCCTGCACTGGAAGGTGGGTTCTTAACCACTGGACCACCAGGGACGTCCCTAGTGTAATGTTTTTAGAACCTAAGAAGTTTTAAAAGGGCTATAGACAAGGTAGATTGTTAGGATGACCAATGGGGATGCAGTTAGAAGCCATGACAAAGAAGGAGAGGGTAAAGAAATCCCAAGTAGTTTTGTCTTTAGGAGGAGACCTGATGAGATTTAACTCTCCAGGTATCTGAAGTATTGTTTTATGGGATTGAGATTACGTTTAGTCTGTATGACTCTTAGGAATAGAATTCAGATTTCTGCTTATTAAAAAGGAAAACCCATTCTCAATTAAGATTCCTAAAAAATGGAATTTGCTGCGTTTTCAGAAGGTGAACTCTGTATTACTTGAAATATTCTGGCCACTTGCTAGAGATTTTGATCAGCAGTTCAAGCCTTAAGTAGGGAATTGGACTGAATGACCTTTAAGATGCTTGCCACCCCTAAGGGAATTTTGATTCTGTGATCTTGGCTGTCAACTAAAAACAGTTACAAAGATTTTATCAAATGTTCTCCCTGTTTGTTTATTTTTAGATGCATAGAGTTTCCTATTAAACTGTCACTGATGTCTTGTAATCATATAAATAAATATAATACTTGTATAGACTGCTTAATAGAATGCTTATTATTTTATATTATATAAAATTCTGTGATTATTTTGTTGTTGTCATGGAAGTATAATAGTAGCTTTATTATGACTAAAGCTGGAGGACTATTTTTAGCCAAATTATAGTCATCTTTGTTGATATATATTTAATTAAATACCCATCAATTGGATAAAATTTATGGAACTTGGCTGTCTCTTTTCCCTCTTCACTTTTAAGCATTGTGCTGAAATTAAGACTCAGCTAATTTGGCCTAAAGTAAGTACAAATGAGATGTGCTTCAAGGATCTTGAATGTGATTATTCTTTTCGCCCTTTTATTTATTTTATCGCATTCTTTCTAGGTCATTATTCCTCTGACTGATCCATAGTACATCTACATCGAAATCAATGGGGTGTATAATTGAGGGGTAAGGAAGGGAGAGCTGGTCAGCCTGTGAAAGAAAGCAGGTTCCAGAGGTCCTGGAAATCTACATTTTCAAAAGGCCCCAGAGATTCTAGTGTAACTCTCATTTGAGGCTCACAGCTGGAAGGATTTTAGAGATTGTCCACTAACAGCTCTTTCTAGAATCTGCAAGCATAGGCCTAAATGACACCATTGCTGCTGCTCTAGAAGGAAGCATGGAAATCATCATGTTCCTTTTCTTTTACATTGCATTCGAGGCAGTTATTAACATGCACAGTTAAGTGACTTACCCAAGGCCTTGTGGATTGGATCCCATATCTCCACTGAGCTTCAGTTGGTTTCCACAGGGTAGGTTGAAGAGAAGAGTTTTTAAAAATACCGCTTGAAAGCTGAAATGGATCATTGACCAGCCTCTAGATTCCTGTGATGCTTTTTTTGCATTGCTATTTTGAATATCATGCGTGTACTCTCACCACAGACCTTTTAATGTGTCACACTGAATTGGAAACCAATTCAGTAGAGATTAATTGGGGCCAAATATTTTCTGGGTGTGATTTTTATGCCTGGTTTGAGGTTTTCTCCCCAGTCCACCAGATTATTTCCTCCTTCTGTGTTTTGGTTTTTTTTCTTTTTCCTTCTTGTATATTCAGTATATGTCTAGTTCCTCCTCTCTTTTCTACGAGAATGTCATCTTGCTGCCCCAAACCTTTCTTTCTTCTTCTTATCAGATCTTCACTTTGTTCTAGCAACACATTACCTAACAGACCTGACCTCATATCTGTGACCAGGAAATTTTTAATCAAATATTTTGACACTGTTTTACTCTTCTAAAAGTGAAGGTGATCACTTGGTAAGTATGAGGCTTAAGGTATGGACTTCAGGCCATGTGCACATGCGGATTATTTCATAGGTGATGTCAGAGGGAAGAGAAGTCACAAAACACAATGGTTTCTCAAAGGCAGTGATGGAGATAAAGAGTTGAAAAATACTCACAACTTCTGATGCTCACATTTTAATGTGATAGGGATGTCTGGACTGGAAGGGTGTTAATATGAATGTTTTGCCTTGAAGGGTTTTAGGAGTTGCTCGTGTTTGTATGTTGTGTATATCTGGTTTTGGTTATGTTGTTAAACCACTGATGGCAGTATAAGTGAAATTACCGTTTTGATTTTTTTTTTTTTTCATTGAACATATTGGTAATTTTGCATTTTCCTTTTCTTACCTATCCCGGTATGGCCTAGTCTTGGATATTCCTGACTGGCTGGTAGTTCTCTGGATGGAGTGACTTTAAAATTTATCATTCTCTTGAAAAGCTTCCTTTTTTTTTTTTTTTTTTTAAGCTAGGGAAAGACAGCAGTTAATCAGCTAGGAGATCTTTCTGGTTACGTATTCCCCAAGCTTAGACCCTCCATTTTCATTTGTCTCAGTCCCCTTTGTAAGTGGAGGGTTGATACTTGAAAGTGAAATTGTAGCCTGCTTAGTAAAAATTTTTGTTTCTGTTGAACCAGCGTGCCAGGACGAGAAAGCATCTATGCCATAAAGCAGTTGTCTGCCCCTCAAACAGTAACTGTGTCAGCTCATTTTTATAGCCGAGAAAATAACTGGCCAGGGTGATCCAACCTTCCTGCAGTTACTTGGAGGTGTTTACTGACTGCCTTTGATCAGACTTCAAATGGGAGAGCCTAACCTATTTGTAGTTGTTGTTTACTGTCAGTCTCAGCCTGCCCTTTGTTTTTCACATACAAACAAAAAAGAGTAAAAGCAACAAGCTGTGTAAACGTGGCTGGTCTATAGGAACTCTTACTTACTCTCTTGGTCTCCTCTACATGGTTTAGGTAAGGCAGAGATTCGAACTGTAAACTGAGGTAGTCATCTCAAAGCCCATTATTAGGTCCGAACCACTGGACAATTTAGAGAATTTTTATTAGCAATCAAAACATTTTTATAAAATTAAATTAATTTCAGAAGATTGCTGGTCTTCTGTTGAGAAGCAGCTTCCAACCTGACATTGTGTGATTGTGAGTGAGTGAAAAGAATAACCTTATAGTTGGAGGAAAAATGGCATCAGGTAGATAAACTGTGATTTGTGTTCTGTGGAACATTTGGATTATTTTTTTTCCATTTCCATAATAACTGTTGGTTTTCTTTAGCAGTTCTGTGCCGTGGATCCCAGACATTTTTCTCTTGCCTTTGTTTTCTTGAGGTGCATGAGTTAAAAGAACCAAGGTAGTAAACCATGTTGGGATGTTGTCAATAAAATGCCTTTAGAATGTTGTCAGAGGCTTTCCTTTACGGGAAGCATGCTCATGGTGGGAGGGCAGGGAGCAGAAGAGCCAGCCTTGAGGGCAATTAAAAGGTATCCTCTGTGGTTGGCTTTGTAAACCTCATCAGAGCAATGGATAATTGAACTCCCCCAATATATTGTGTAATGATATGTTGGTAAAGCTATACCTTATTATTTCTGTAATTCAGCTTTCAGGTGGGTGATGTTTTAATAGTCTTTCATTTCTGACAGATGAATAATGTAAAACAGATCTTGAGAGGAGTGCAATCACATATTGTTGTTGGGTTAATAATTTCAGTACTATTTTCAAACTTGCCCCTCTACAGCATGACCTTGGAGTTGTAAAGAGGAGCACACATTATTTTATTTAGGAAGTGCACATTTGCCCCTGAGTTCTTCACAGAGTTAGGAAAATATCTATTTGCTGTCCTATCTTTTGTTTGCTGTTCTTTCCTTCCCGGGAGAAAACAGGCTTGTGGGGCAGCCAAATGGGGTGGGAGTTGAGGTCTGGAGAAGAAGAGTAGACAGGGTTTTATTCTTTCCTGTTCCCTTTCATAACCCTTTCTGACCGCAAAGAAAGCTGGTGAGAGAATGAAGGCAACCCTTTTAAAATACTCAGTGCCACAGTGAATAAGTTCTGCCCCAATCCTGCTAGCACGTTGCTTAGTTGCTGTCTCTGCCATTGCCTTTTAATGAATAATTTTTCTTTCTGATTTTTTTCTCTACAAAATTAATAGACTTATTTCTTAAAAATATCAGTTTGTTTTATCTCAGGACATTTAAAATGAAATTAAAATACTCTGCTCTAATAAATTTCTACCCTCAACAAGACTCTCTTGGAGGGTTCCACTGAAGTTATGCTCACCCATTCTGACTCAGTTTGTTGGGCAACTTCCTCTTGAATTTGTTATTAGCTAATACCAGTAGTTGGCAATATGGTCCTCATTACCCTGTATAAGAAAGTGTGAGGGGCTCTCTGATGCCCTTGATGGGCATAGAGAAAGCATGCTAGGAAAGATTTGCTTTACAAGGCTTTGAAGTGAATGCCCTTTTGATGACTTTATTTTAATTTTGCTGCTAGTATTTGCAGGGACTTTTTTTGATAAAATATCAGAAGCTCATTCTCAGTATTACTGAGTTGTGTTTGTGTCATTCCTCAGAGCTTTGAAGTTTATAAGGTCCTAGTTTAAGTATAAATAAGCAAATCCATGGATTATCTGACATTAAAAATCAAACAAAGACAGACTGAGTCTTAGTGTTCATTTAGATAAGTTTAACTGGAAGGGTGACACTGAATGTTTTTCATTTTGTGGACTGGTTAAGTTATGGTCCAGATTTGAAGAGGGTGATAAATTTAACATGAAGAGCAGGGCCCTGAGACCTCGGGAGGTCCAGCTTCAACATCAGGCTGTATCTGTGAACTCACTGTCTTGTGTTTTGTTTTTTCCAAAGATGAACTTTTGGAACCATTTTTCATAGGCCTCCTACCTAATTGTTTAATCACTTCTATTGCTAGACTAGACTCTTACCAAATGCTCATGCTGCTTGAGATGTCTGGACTATGTGCCTGACTCCATGCCGAGACACACAGTGTCTGTCGCAGAAACCTCAGGCCCAAAGCAGGACACAAAGCTGGGTTTCCCCCTCCGCCCCGCACTCTATGCACCTGTGCATTACTCATTCTGCATGCCATTCTCTCCATAATTAAGAGCAGAAATGCTTGTTCTCTTCAATGTCATTGTGTCCTTGGCATCCTGTGCCGGGTCTGGCAGCTAGACCGGGTTCAGCAAAGGTTTGTTGAACTGAACAAAGCAACAACCAAGAGCTCTAAAATCAGGAGTCGAAGCCTGTATCACTGGCCTCTCTCATGGTACCTAATATCTTTGACAGTCTTAGAGCTTGTATTCCTGTAGGCCTGAATTTAAATCAAGTTCTTTTTAAAACTGCGTTAGGCATCATGCCTGTTGTGAGTGGATTCACTTCCTTTACCATTCACTGTCAGTCACTGGAAGTGTTAAATATGCTCCTTCTACCCACCCCGTGGATGATTTTTATTGTCCAGCTCCAGAGCTCTTGGCCGCTAATAAAACAATTGCTGCTTATTTATGTAGTAGTTTGTTAGTAACGTTTCTGTTGTCGAATCTTCTGTGTGGCTTTTAATACCTTACAGCATCTTGTACAATAAATGTTTATTGAATTGAATGCAATAAAATATTAACTAATATAAGAAAAGCACTCTATAATCACTCAGTAAGTATACAGATTTTATTAACATTTAAGCCTAAAAACAACTTGATAACATGGGTAGATATCTCAATTTTTTTGAAATTAAGGAAAATTGGGATTGATGAAGTTTAGTCTTATGTGAGAATTAAACTCTTGCTCTACTCCTGATGCCCTTATAACAGCTAAGTAGCAGAACAAGTTCGAAGAGGAATATTTGGAAAGAAACGACTTGCATTTCAAAAATGGTATAACATATTTAACTAAAGTAGCACCTTCTTGTGTTTTTAAATGGTTAAATGATAAGATGGTGGTGACCCATTATTTATGAGTTCTATCGGCAGCTCACTTTTGGTTCTTGGTAGTGGTTTACTTCAGGAAGACTTCAACAGGAATGTTTTAGTCATCATTGGGCAATTTGTTGTTACGGTCACTTGCTACTTTTAAGGACAATAGCTGAGCCAGACTAGAAATTCTTGTAATAAAGCCAATGTCAGAGAGATGTAGACGATTGGCTTTCAGAAAACAAGGGCTGATCCTTTGATTTAGAGTTGTCCAGACATTTAGAAAGTTAGGCATACCCAATTTTCTAAGGTTTCCTAGAAATTAGGAAAAGATAACAGGTGGTTTTGGGAGAGGTAGAGGGCTAGTATTAGATATGGGAAAGTAGACAACTATGGGAAAGCAGCCGTCTTTTCCTTTTTTAAAAATTTGTTCCTTGTTTTTAAATCATAATTCATATATCTCGAATGCAATATATATATATATATATTTTTTTTTTTTTTTTTTTTTTTTTGCGGTACGCGGGCCTCTCACTGTTGTGGCCTCTCCCGTTGCGGAGCACAGGCTCCGGACGCGCAGGCTCAGCGGCCATGGCTCACGGGCCTAGCCGCTCCGCGGCATGTGGGATCTTCCCGGACCAGGGCACGAACCCGTGTCCCCTGCATCGGCAGGCGGACTCTCAACCACTGCGTCACCAGGGAAGCCCGCATTATATTTTTAAAAGGAGAATATTATTTTGAAGGTACAAGGTGGAAACACATTTTTAGAGGGAAAAATTGTGAAGGACAAAACAACTGACTTGCTCATTTGAGAAAGTATATAACTCTTCATTTGTCTCTCTGATAAATGCTTAGTCTCTATTAACCTCTTTGTTCATACAGTATTTTTCTTCGTGGCACAATGTTGGAGTTGTTTTTTAAATACCATTATTTGACACGGTACTGTGCTGGACCCTATATGCATTATTACAACTTCCAGTCCTCAGAACAACCCTTGAAATTAGCTCTTGTCATCCCTTTTTGTAGGTCAGAAAAGTGCTGATCAGTCAGAGAGAGTTTAAGTAACTAGCCCAAGGTCATGCTAGAAAGTGGTGGAGCTCACATTCAAGCCCAGGCCTCGCTAGCTCCAAAGCTTTTGTTCTTTGCACTGCTCAGATTCTGCTCTTCCCAGTTTGTTTCCTCTCTGGCAGGATGCCTTTGGGAAGAAGTAGTTACAGTTTGGAGAGACCAATATATCTGAGCCAGAGAAACGTGCCATCTATACCTGGCTCTATGTGAAAATTACACCGTGAGAGAAAATGACTTGCAGCAGCATTTTAAGAAACAACAAAACTTACTGCTGAAGGAAACCACATTGGGCTGAAAACTAGAAAAACTGACTTCTAGACCCTGTCGTTCCATCACCTGCCAGCTTCTCAGTTTGCTTCTGGGCCTCAGTTTCTTTAGTTGTAAAATAGTGAGCCCTCTACTAACTCCTAAGGGCCTTCTAACAGCTCATTTCTGTAATTACTAATGTGTCCATAGGATGATAATCATTTAAAATCTTGCTAAATTTAGACAGTGCCTGAAGTGCATCCTTGTGTGTGTTTGTTTATATATCTGTTCCTCGTAATTAGACTGTGAGTGCTTTGAGGACAGAGAATGCACTTTACTGGCTTTTTGCATAGCACAGTGTCTAGAAATAGCATCCTCCCAGAAATTAATGTATGAGGAATGAAGATGTGCTCTAGGAAGTTTATGTTCAGTTGCTTTTTGGTAGTTTATTAGTAACCCCAGTTTTACTATCTTATAGTTCTTTGGTTATGTGCTCATCATTTCTTTAAAAAAATATTTTTATTGAGGTGAAATACACATAACATTAACTATTAACATTATTAATTAGATAAAATTAACTATTTTAATTCATTGGCAATTTAGTATATTTACGGTGTTATGCAATCCCTACTTCTTTCTAGTTCTAAAACATTTTCATCACCCCAAAAGGAAACCCTGCATCTATTAAGCAGTTGCTTCCCAAATCCCTCCCATCCCTCAGCCCTTGGAAACCACAAATCTGAGTTTCATTTCTGTTGATTTATTTATTCTGGATATTTCATATACATGGAATCACACAATATGTGACCTTTTGTGTCTGGCTTCTCTCACTTAGCGTAACGTTTTCAACCTTGTAACATATATCAGTACGTCATTTCTTTTTATGACTGAGTAATATTGCCTGTGTGTATTATGTCACATTGTATTTACCCATTCATCCCCTAATAGACATTTTGGCTGTTTGCATCTTTTGGCTATTGTGAATAGTGATGCTGTGAACGTGTGTGTACATGTATTTGTTTGCATCCCAGTTTTCAATCCTTCTGGGTATATTATACCTAGGAGTGATATTGGTGGGTCATAATGGTACTTTCCTGATTAACTTTTTGAGGAAGAGCCAAACTGTTTTCCACAACAGCTGTATCATTTTACATCACTACCAGCAATTGTACAAGGGTTCCAGTTTTTCCACATCCTCACCAACACTTATTTTCCATTTTTCTGAGAATAGGCATTGTAGGGGGTGTGAAGTGGTACCTCATTGTGGTTTTGATTTGTGTTTCCCTAATGACTAACGATGTTGTGAGCATCTTCTCATATGTTTGTTGGCTGTTTGCATATATTCTTTGGTAAGATGTCTATTTAAACCATTTACCCGTTTTAAAAATTTGGTTGTTTGTCTTTTTGTTGAGTCGTGACAATTATCAATATATATATATTTGGGATACTAGTTCCTTATCAGTTACCGAATTTGTAAATATTTTTTCCCTATTTTATAGGTTGTCTTTTCACTTTGTTAATAATGTCCTTTGCACAAAAGTTTTTAATTTTTATGAAGTCCACTCTATTTTTTTTCTTTTGTTGCTTGTGGTTTTGGTGTCACATTTAAGAATCCATTGACAGATGCCCATGAAATATATACCCATGTTTTCTTCTAAGGGTTTTATGGTTTTAGCTTTTATATTTAGATCTATGATGAGTTAATTTTTGTATATGATGTCAGGTAGGGGTCCAAGTTGATTCTTTTTGTCTGTTTGGGGCCTCTTGCAATTTCATATGAATTTGAGGGTTGGCTTTTCCATTTCTGCCAAAAAGACCGTTGGAATTTTGGTAGAGATTACATTGACTCAGTAGATCGCTTTGAGCGGTATTGCCATCTTAACAATATTGTCTTCCATTCCGTGTCTTTGTTTAGGTGTTCTTAAGTTCCATTTATTTAGGTCTTCTTTAATTTCTTTCAGCAGTGTTTTGTAATTTAAGTGCATAAATTTTTCACCCCCTTGATTAAATTTTTTCCTAGGTATTTTATTCTTTTGGATACTGTCATAAATAGAATTGTGTTCTTAATTTCCTTTTCAGATTGTTCATTGCTGGTGCATAGAAACACAATTGACTTATGCATTGCTCTTGTACCCTGTAAATTCACTGAATTCGTTTTTTAGCTCTAATAGTTTTTTGTGTATGGAATCTTTGGGATTTTCTATATATAGGATTATGTCTTCTGCAAATATAATTTTACTTCTTCCTTTCCAATTTGGATGCCTTTTCTGTTTCTTTTTCTTTTTTTGCCCCGTTGTTCTAGCTAAGACTTCTGGTACAATGTCGATACTGGTGGTGAAAGTAGGCATCCTTGTCTTGTTCCTCATGTTAGAGGGAAAGCTTTCAGTTTCTTAACCATTGAGTGTCATGTTTGCTGTGTATGCTTATTGTCTTTTAACCTACTAAGTCAGAGGTTATCACCTGAGAACTCGTTAGAAATGCTAGCTCTTAAGACCCACCCCCAATCTTCTGATTCTGAAACTATGGGAAGTGGAGTTCAGCAATCTGGATTTTCAGAAACCCTCTGGATGATTTTGATGCACACTAAAGTTTAAGAACCACTGCACTAGAGTTTAAGCTTAGGTTAGAACCTGTGCTTTATTTTATTACCTTTGTATTCCTTTTAGTTCTCTTGTGGGATTAATTAGTGTTGAATAGCTTTAAAAAAATCAGTGTTCCCCAAAGTGCCTACATAATCTCTTCGCTCGTCTACATGTCTTGAATCACTGTGAATAACTGGAGATTCATTATTAGACATTCATAAGGTTCACCAGAAGACCTCACATTTTGTATTCAGTCTTAGACCCTTGGCAAACAGCGCAAGTGTACTTTTTTTTTTTTAATTTATTTATTTTTGGCTGCGTTGGGTCTTCATTGCTGTGTGCGGGCTCCTCATTGTGGTGGCTTCTCTTGTTGTAGAGCATGGGCTTCAGTAGTTGTGGCATGTGAGCTCAGGTGGCTCACGGGCTCTAGAGCGCAGGCTCAGTAGTTGTGGCGCACGGGCTTAGTTCCTCCGCAGCATGTGGGATCTTCCCGGACCAGGGCTCCAACCTGTGTCCCCTGCATTGGCAGGCGGATTCTTAACCACTGCGCCACCAGGGAAGCCCGCAGTGTACTTTTATTTAGACCGTTTGTTTCGATAAGTGCTTTCACCATAATTGTCTGGTTACCTATTAGCTGTGGCCTTATCCATATGACTACTTCAACGAGCAAGAAATTATCTTTTGGCTATTTAGAAAGACTCAGGTGTCTTTTTATTTTTTTAAATAGGGTTCATTGGATTTTATCACATCAGTGTTTTGCCCTTGCTTTATTTTCTCATTAGCTTTCCTTTATCTTGCTGTGTTGTGATCTCAGTCCTCTTACATCCTTCCCCCCCCCCGCCACCCTTTTCATCCTCTTTGAACAAAATAATATTTGTTAATAAGCTAAGAATGTGATTTATTGCTACTAATGGCTGTTGTTGAAAGTAGCCATTTGGACACACAAGTACCAGTTTATAGACAATTACAATCATAACATTCTACTTATTCACTACTTGTTTACCTACTGGCAAATATTCAGTTTATAAAAAATACCATTTCAAAATGTCAAAATTGTGGTGTCATTAATTATTTATACCTAATCTATTTCTGAGACTAATTTAAATGATAATATATACTCTGGATTCCCATTTTCCACCACTTTCAGATGTCTGAACCTCATTTGTACATTCTCCTCGAGTCAATCTAGTTAACTCTTCTCCCAGGATGGGTGAATATTCTGAATATAGTATCAGAGCAAGGGGTATCTACACGTGTGGGCTCTGGGGGGGATCCCTGGTAGCAGGGAAGAAGCACAGAGTGAAGCAGAATGGTCGTACAGCCATGGCAGGGGCTTAGAAGCTCTCCATGAGTTATGTGTCCCTAGAAATACAACATTGCTGGACTCTCCTTCAGTCTCTTTGATGTGAGAATAAAGTTGTAGGATCATTGCATGAATTACTGTTGGTTGAATAATTAAGCCGCTCTCCAACCTTTCTTGTTCACAGTTTGCTGTAAGTAAATGAAAAATCAATTCATTAACAAATGCTAGCAGACTTTTAAGATGTTAGACCATGTACTTGCATATTGTGGTTAAATTTTTTAATGACTATAAACTGATCATAGTTCTTGTTTGTGTCTCACATCTTGTTCAATGAAAAAAAAAGGGAGTGTTCATTGCAGCACTATTTACAGTAGCCAGGAGATGGGAGCAACCTAAGTGTCCATCGACAGATGAATGGATAAAGAAGATGTGGCACGTATATACAATGGAATATTACTCAGCCATAAAAAGAAACGAAATTGAGTTATTTGTAGTGAGGTGGATGGACCTAGAGTCTGTCATACAGAGTGAAGTAAGTCAGAAAGAGAAAAACAAATACCATATGCTAACACATATATATGGAATCTAGAAAAAAAAGGGTTCACATGAACCTAGGGGCAGGACAGAGATAAAGACGCAGAGTTAGAGAATGGACTTGAGGACACGGGGAGGGGGAAGGGGAGGGGTAAGCTGGGACGAAGTGAGAGAGTGGCATGGACTTATATACACTACCAAATATAAAATAGCTAGTGGGAAGCAGCAGCATAGCACAGGGAGATCAGCTTGGTGCTTTGTGACCACCTAGGGGTGGGATAGGGAGGGTGGGAGGGAGATGAGAGGGAGGGGATATGGGGATATATGTATGCGTATAGCTGACTCACTTTGTTATACAGCAGAAACTAACACACCATTGTAAAGCAATTATACTCCAATAAAGATGTTAAAAAAAGAAAAAAGAAAAAAAGGGGGGGTGGTTCTTGACTGTTGAAGTCACAGCCTGAAATTGATCAAATTTCCCAAGGCATTTTTTTCATAGAATTACTTGGGTTTTAGCAAACATTCTAGTTCCAGTTCTAGAAATTGTACGTGTGACATCTTTCATCTGTCTGTGGAAGAGTTCATGTGGTCTCTAGCTGAGCTTCTTATTTAGTTTCTCAAAAAAAAAAAAAATCTGAAGTAGTTTGGAAGTGTATGTTTGTGTTCAAATTATTTAATCTATGTGTATGTATATTTGCGTAGACCTACCTTTATGTAAGAAGAGTGTTTAATAAAGAAGTTTCCAGATATCTTAAGAGATTTAAAAAGTTTTTTTTCCAAAAAGTTTAATAGATGGATGGTTTCCCAATACAGTCAGAAAGGAAGTTAGTTTGGGGAGATTGTGTGCCTTTTTTACCCCTCACATATCCGGTGTTGGTGGTTTGAACAAGAAGAGAACCATTTTCCACATATTCTCAGGGCTATATCCTTTCAGTCTTCTGTGTCACGAGATTATCGATTAAAAATCAAAAGGAATCTAGTAGTCCTAAAAGTTTAGGAAGAGAAGTTTGTGTTTTAATTAGGGAAGAATTATAATAGTATCAGGAGGTTCTCAAACACAAACTGTTGAGCAGAGGCATAAACTCACTGATTGGGAGATAAGTATTTAGGGAGACAATAACTTTTCTCATACGACCATTGTGAAAGGGATTTTATTTTCCTGGCTTTTAAACTCCTGAATGCCTGTGTATGCAATGGTTTATTTCAGAAAGGAGAGAAACCTTAGGGTTCTAGGGCAGAGCTGAGTTTCAGAAACCATTACTGTATATTTCGCAAGGCTTTTTGAAAGGGTTTTGATGACAGTGACAAGAGAAAGGGGGAACAAGCATGTTAAAGTCATTTGGCTACTTTTGAAACCAAGGCCAGGAAGAAAACATTTTCTGGCTGTAAATCATTTACTTGTCCTGCATTCTTTAAAGCATTTTATACAAATGGCTTTAACAGTTTTAGGGGTCATGCCTGGGGTTAAGAGACTGTTTGCCTGGTATACATTTTGGTGATTAAAAAGTAATACTTTATTGAAGTGGTAGCATTTCTGTTCACACTCTGCACTGTGAAATATTTGCTATTTATCTGATGAGGAAGGTTTGCCTCATAAGTCAGTATTGTACAAAGAGTATGCGTGTTGACTGTGTTACAGGGACATGTACTGTTAAAAAAATAGTGCTTAAAATGTAACTGTAATGAAAGAACAGGAAAAAACAAAAAACTATAAATAAAAAAAGAGAAAAATTGTAAAGATTGCTAACATTTTGATGAGTGATTATTATGCCATGCACTGCCCTAAATGCTTTTACATGTAGTCTTTAAACACAAACCTATGAGGTAGGGATTGTTATTCTTATTGACAAGTGAGGCATAGAAAGGCTAAGTGAATTGTCCAGCGTCACACAACCAGTGTGAATAGTGAGGTGGGAAATGAAACCAGGCAGAGGCCACGCTCTTAATGCCTGCTTATAGAGCTGAGTGCATTGACCCTTGGATTTCAAAGATAGTTCTCAGGCTAAGAGTGAAATAGTTGTCTATGATTTTTAAGTGAATCAATTCAAATAGAAATATTTAGTAAATACCTAAATGTCTTAATGGCTGTGGCAAAAATGCTAAAGCTGATGAGAAAGATGGATTTGGAAGGTGAATTTGGAAAGTGCCTTCAGTGATTGTTGGATGTATTAGTTGGAATCGTACTTAAAAATACAGTGGGATCGTGGAATTATCCATTCTTATGGCATTGTCATCCTTTTCTTTAACTGATTCTTTAACTGATTACCAGTGTGTTACTATGTGAGAGACTACTGTGGTATTTTGTATGTGTTCAGAGATTATCAGATAGTTTAGTACTTTGGCATATTGTCCATGAAGTTGCAGCAACTCTAGTCGTGTGGAATGTTACATGAATATTCAGATCTTTTCTCTGCTTCTCCTATATGCTTTTCCTATACTTGTAGACCTTTGGATGGGCACCCCAGCATCTCTGTCCCTCCACACTTTTCCTGAGAAGTAGTTGTAACATTGGATTGTACTGTGAGGTGAAAGATGCATTGTGCTTATGTGTAAGTGCAGCACTGGGTGGCAGGGTCTGTCTTCTTTTGCCAAGAAAAGTGTTGTATTTTTCTTGGTTTTTGTTACAGCAGAGCAATTTTCATTGCCGGCAGCACAACACACATCAGGAGAAAGCAAATAAACAACACAGGGCACTTGGAGCCAGGAAGTCGCATCTCAAGACTAGAAACACAGCTTTGGATTGACATTTGGGACCTGGGTTGCTAAATAGGGGAGCCACCTGTCAAACTGAAAACCAGTGACCTGTGGTCCTTATACTTCCAGGGAAACCATTTAGTCATAGGATCTTTGGAAGGGTGTCAGAAGTTGATTTTGATGTTATGACAATCAGTTTCCTTGTAATTAAATATTAACTCAAACTGTGTCTTAGGTAACTGAGCTTTGCCTTGCCTTTCATTGTTTCCTTAGACATGCGATTAACATTTGTTGAATTTAATATTTTGAAACTAACCTCTTGTTAATTGAATGCTTTACTTTGAAATAATCCAAGTAAATTTGGTATGAGTATTCCTAATAGTGTCTAGTTTTAAATGTTTTTACCCCCTGCCTTATAAGAGACTTGTCAAATTCAGTTGGTTTGGAGTATTTTAAAGGTTTCTTCTATGTCAAATTAATGGCATGTTACAGTAACTTATTGAAAATAATAATCGAAATGAAAATTATAAACCCAAAGTCTATAGGAGCTTTTTAAACCAGAGGAGATAAACGCATTAAAAATTTATTTACTTAAGCATATATTGATAATACATTCTTTTAAAGGGAAAAAAGGAAACTTTTTGCCCTACTTTGTTAGACTACTTTTAACTGAGCAGCCTTAATTTATGGAACTTGAGGCTTTGGGAATCATTAAATATTTATAAAGATGCTCATAGGGACTTCCCTGGTGGCGCAGGGGTTGAGAATCTGCCTGCCAGTGCCAGGGACACAGGTTCGATCCTTGGTCAGGGAAGATCCCACATGCCGTGGAGCAACTAAGCCCCTGCTGTGCTTGTGCCTGTACAACTAACGAGCCTGTGCTCTAGAGCTCGTGAGCCACAACTACTGAGCCCGAGCGCCACAACCTCTGAAACCTGTGCACCCTAGAGCCTGCGTGCCGCAACTACTGAGCCCGCATGCTGCAACTCCTGAAGCCCGTGTGCCGCAACTCCTGAAGCCCGTGTGCCTAGAGCCCGTGCTCCGCAACAAGAGAAGCCACTGCAATGAGATACCTGCGCACCACAACGAAGAATAGCCCCGCTCGCCGCAGCTAGAGAAAGCCTGCGCACAGCAACGAAGACCCAGCGCAGCCAAAAAACAATATTAAAAAAAAAAAAGAGGCTCATAGCTGTTCTCCTACCCCCACCCCCTTAACTTATGCAGCTGGAGAATTCCTTTTCATTTGTGATTTCACGTCTAAGGCACGAGGTACCAATTACTGAAGAGAAAATAGTCAGTGATTCTCTTCAGTTTTGATATTATTTTAAAATACCAGTGATTAGTTTGAATAATGTATATTTCTTCAGTTGTTAATATCTTACTCTTGCCTCTTTTAGGGCCTGCTGAAGTTCCCATGATGTCACCCAATGGATCCATTCCTCCCATCCATGTGCCTCCAGGTTATATTTCACAGGTAAACCATTTAATAGACTTCTCTACTCACTATGGGCACTGTCATTATTCCAAAACAAAATATGGCCTCAAAACCTTATTCCAGGATTAATTTAGTTAGGATAATGCTAGAGTTGTGGGGTTTTCTTGTTTTCCTGTTTTAGTTTTTGATTTTTGTTTGTGTGGCACCACATGGTCCTTCCTGAATCTTGCTGCTTGATGTGCCAGAAAGTCAGCGGGAGGGAAACACAGCAGGGTTACCAGGCTGCCCTCCTCTGAGGTGGGTTTCACACTTGACCATTTGATGGTGGTTCCTTCATTGAGTCTACTGCCTTTAGAGACTTCCTTCTATCTGTACCACAGTTTGCTAGAAAAAAAAACTTGTAGACTTAATTAGTAAAAAATATCAAAGGAGACATATAGTTAACATAAATAGGGTCTGCCTTCTGTTATAGGAGTCCCATTTTTCTGTAATGTGGCATGACTTGGGCTTGATAAATTACTGAATATGATGTGAGAACTTTGCTGTTTGTACTTAATTTCTCTGAAATTGGATTATTTCTTAAGTAAAAAAAAAAAAAAAAGCAATAGCTGTTTAAAAAAGTAGTAGCAGGCCACCTGTCTGGCTGGCAGGGAAGGAAAAGAACTTGCATGTTGGTGAAGGAGGCTGGATGGGACGACAGTGAAATCTAGAGTAAAGAGCAAGCTGGTCCAGGGTGTCCTGCGGGCTGTAAAATGCAGTTTAATCAGTGCCATTTTTTTTGTTGTTGTTGTTCAAATGATTTTAATTATTGGAATGCACAATTTTTTTAATATGCAAATAAAAAGTTTTAAAACCAAAAAAAAAAAAAGTAGTAGCAGGGGGGCTTCCCTGGTGGCGCGGTGGTTGAGAGTCTGCCTGCCGATGCAGGGGACACGGGTTCGTGCCCCGGTCCGGGAAGATCCCACATGCCGCGGAGTGGCTGGGCCCGTGAGCCATGGCCGCTGAGTCTGCGCGTCCAGAGCCTGTGCTCCGCAACGGGAGGGGCCACAGCAGTGTGAGGCCCGCGTACCGAAAAAAAAAAAAAACGTAGTGGCAGGACTTCCCTGGCGGTCCAGTGGGTAGGACTCGGCGCTTTCACTGCAGAGGTTGCGGGTTCAATCCCTGGTCAGGGAACTAAGATCCCACAGCCTCTCAGTTCGCCCCCGCCCCCAAAAAAAGTAGTAGCAGCAATTTCAGAGGTGTGTTGGAAAGATTAAAAAAAAAAGTTAAAGGATAAAGTTGTACTCCTATTCCTGGATAAGGTTTAAAGTCTTCAGGGTGCCTGAAACATGGGCATCTGTATATACTTTTGTTTTTTGTCCTCAGTTCCTAAAACAACTTGAACTCTCCCTGCACTACTTCCTCCCCAAATACCTAACTAACCAACTGTTTTTCTCTCTTTCTGCCACTATTGTACTTTTTTTCTGATTATAATGGCATCTTATATTCGTTGGAAAAAATCTGAGAAGGCAGAAGAGTAGAAAAAAAGAAAATATTTGTAATTTTACTACCCACAGAAGACGATAATCTTTGTGTTAACATTTTTTGGATTACAGTCTTCCAGATATTTTTTTCTTTCTCTCTCTGTCTGCTTTTAAAATGGTTTAAAAATCTGTAATTTTCATTTTCAGTGATTTTGCTGGGGTGAAAAAATTGGCAGCTACATAGGAAAATTGCTGAAGTGCAGGCAGGAATCAAAGAAGATTTATCCTTCTCTGATGTAAAAACTTATCCATTTCTTCACTGTCTAAGGCATAGTGCAGCCACTATAATTTCATTTTTTCCATTGTTCTTTTATGTGAGCCAATTTGACATCTTTGTTTTTTGGAGGAGCCAGAATGTTGGCCCATCTTCCCCCTGTTGCAAGTAAATGGCTTGTTTTACACAAGTCTTTGTAAATAAGGATCACTGAAGGAGAAAAGGGTGCAGAGCAAGCCCTTCCAGCCAGGACACACGATGGTGGATCACATTCACGTCACCGGTCAATAAACAGAAAAGAACAAGGAATGTAGAATTCCATTATGTCTCCCACTCATTTATTTGAGGAAGTGTTTCATTCCCTTGAACCAGAGTACAGTTCTCACCATCGTGATGGCTGAAATAACACCTCCTTTTATGCTAAATGCCCATTTAGGAATACCAGTTAAAAATTGAACATTCTAGTGGAGAGAAGCTGTAATGTGCTTTTTATTGCTAGTGGTGTTGCTGTGATTGTATTAACTGCCAAACATTTATTAGGATTCCTAGGAAAAATAGAAACTTTTAGATCGTGGTGTATTTCTGATTCTGAAAAACTTCTATAGAAAATCTAAGTAGAAAGAGGAAGAACAGAACTGTAAACTTACTTTCATAAAGCTGATAATGGAAGCATAGTGAAACACTTTCTGAACTCAGAATTATGGCAGAAAGTGCTAGGAGATACTTGAAGAATAGTAAAAATGGAATAAGTTGGACTCCAAATTGAAAAAGAACAAGAAGCAGTCTGTAAGGCACGTATTCAACTCTTTTTAGACTGAGCTGTCTGCTCAGAAGATAGGCCCAGAGTTAAATAACCTTCAGTGGTAGCATTAAAACTTGAATGATATTTGACAGTGAAGTGTCTTAAGTAAAAGTGATTATTATAATGAAGAAAATTGAGAACCTGAAGAGGTACAACATCTTCTTTAAGGCTGACCGTATACACACTTGAAAGGAATGAAGAAGGTTGGAACCAAGTATAAAATGTCTTAGGAGACTTATGAAGGAGCAAAATACATTTTTGTTATGCAGTTGTGGGAAGAAATAATCACTTAAAAAAAAATCCCCCTCCTGGCTAGACATATGTGAGAATGCCCAATACTAGTCTGTCCCTATGCAATACAGTTTACACCTTAACCCCACAGTCCTTTTCCTCAAATACATGTGGCTTCCTTGTTCAGATCTAGAGTTGGGTGTACATTGTGTAGCGGTACAGTTAAAGGTCTCTGTTGTAGTATATGGATTCTTAATATTCAACCCTGTCCTCCTTTTGAGAGTCACCTTTTCCTATTGCCCCACATTGCTACACCTTAAACCTCTGTCCGCTGGCTTTTTCTCAACTTCATACTTTTGTGCCCATTATTTCTCTCTTCTTGGAGAACTCTAGAGCCCTTCTTTGTCTGACAGTTCAATAATTCTTCTATGCAAATACCTCTCCTCAATGTGACCACTTTAGAACCTCTAACACAGAGATGGTTGTTTTTGTTTTGTTTTTGTTTTTGTTTTTTTCCAGCGTCTTTGGTACTTTGTCCCCATCTCTGTCATGAAACACAATACATTTTATAACCATCCCCAAGAATCTTAGTGCTTCATTGGGATTATATCTGAGAATTTAGAATACTGCCTGGTACATAGTAGGTACTTGATAAGTGCTTTTAAATGTAAGTGATTGGCCAACCTGAAATAAAGTAAATACAGGATAGATTCGTAGGTTTGGTTCAAAGATTTGCAGGTTCAAGTAGAGCAGTAATATGCCTGATAGCTGGAAAATTAGCAAGATCAGAGTGATGTATACCTGCAAGGAATGAAATACTCTGAATGTGGATTTAAGAGAGAGAAGTGCCAAGATAGTTCAGTAGAGGAAGGAATAGTCTCTTCAACAAATAGTGCAGGGACAACTGGGTATCCAGATGCAACAGAATGAAGTTGGACCTCTACCTCACACCATATACAAAAATTAACTCAAAATGGATCATAGATGTAAGAACTAAAACTGTATAACTCTAGGAGTAAAATTTTGTAACCTCGGATTAGGCAATGGAATCTTAGATATGACACCAAAAGCACAAGCAGGAAAAGAAGAAAACAGATAAATTTGACTTCATCCAGATTACAACTTTTTGCGCTTCCAAGGTACCATCGACAAAATGAAAAGAGAACTCATAGATTGGGAGAAAATGTACGCAAATCATATATTTTAGAAGGGACTTGTATCTAGAATATATAAGGAAATCTTAACAGCTCAAGAATAAAAAGACAAACAACCCAGTTTAAATATGGGCAAAGGATCAGAATAGACATTCTCCAGAAACAATGTACAAATGGCCAAATAGTACATGAAAAGATGGTGAACATCACTTAACCATCAGGGAAATGAAATCAAAACCACAGCGCAGTATACTTCACACACACTAGGATGGCTTTAGTCAAAGAGACAAGTAGGAACAAGTGTTGGCAAGGATGTGGAACAGTTGGAACCCTCATACGCTGCCTGTGGTAATGTAAAATGGTACAGCTGCTTTGGAAGATAGTCTGGCATTTCCTCAAATGGTTAAATAGAGAGTCATTTACCATGTGACTCTGCTATTCCACTACTAGGTAAATACCCAAGAGGAGAGAAAACATATGTTTATACACAAAAAAAGCTTGTACATGAATATTCATAGCAGCACTATTCATAATAACCCCAATGTGGAAACAACCCAAATGTCCATCAGCCTATGAATGGATAAACATGTTGTGATATATCCATAAAATGGACCATTATTCAGCCATAAGAAGGAATGAAGTACTTATGCATGCTAAAAAGTGGATGAACCTTGAAAATATTGTGCTCAGTGAAAGAAGCCAGACACAAAAGCCATATACAGTGTCATTCCATTTATATGTCATGTTCAGAACAGGCAAATGCATAGACACTGATAATGTATTAGTTGTTGCCGGGGGCTGGGGGAGAGAGTATTAGGGAGTTGCTGCTAGTGGTATGGTATTCTTTTGGGGGTGATGACAGTGTTCTGTCACTCAACTCTGAATATACTAAGAACCAACTGAATCAGACACTTTAAAAGAATGGATTTTGCGGTATGTAAATTACACCTCAATAAAGCTATTACAAAAGAGGAGGGAGGGAAAGATAGTGACTAGTCCTAACTATTAATCAGCAAACAGTGGCACAGCTGGGAAAAATGGCCCAGCCTGTCTCGGTGCCTGTGTTGATGGTGGTAATAACTACTGCGTATGCTGTGCACTCTGCTAAATGCTTTATTTACGTGTCTGGTTTTCACCATCCTAACTTTACATACGAGGAAGCTAAGGCCCTGAGTTGAACCAGGATTGCAACCCAGGCATTTCTGAACTCACTGACCTTTTTCCCACTATGATGTGATCTCTAAGTCAGTGACAGAGCCTACTTTGATGGATATACAGTTGACCCTTGAAGAACATGAGTTGAAACTGCGCAGGTCCACTTATACGTGGATTTTTTTCAGTACTAACTACTCAGTACTACACGATGCGTGGTTGGTTGAGTCCATGGATGAGGAGCTACAGATAAGGAGAGCTGATTATAAGTTATTTGTGGACTTTTGACTGTGAGGCGGGTCGGTGCCCCTGACGCCCACCTTGTTCAAGGATTAACTGTATTTACTTCATGTTACATTGCTTTTTGACAGTGTGAGTGTGGATGTGTGGTGTGTCTACTTGTGCATCTCTAATACTAAAATCCTAGCTACTCATACATGAGATGGTACATTATTGTAAGAAAATTGAAGAGAGAGGCAAGTAAATGATTAAAGGCGTTACAGTCACTCTAAACCGAGTCAGTGGGGAATTTCTTGGTTGTAGCATTCATTCCATACTTCAGTAGCTATAAGTGCTTGAAAGATAAATTGATAAACTTGATCAAGTTGACAAAATACCAATGTTAGTAATGAGCAGATGATCTTATAGAAAGACAAAGGTGGAGTTGAGACAGCTCTGCTGTGACTCACTGTCAACAGCACAGCCTGTGTTTTCTTAGTTTGGGAAGGACTGACCCTGTGGGCTTTAGAGATAGTGTGGACTAGGGCAGGAGAACAGTGGAACCTTCTCTGAGATAGTAAGCTTTTCTTTGTTGTAGTGTGAGTGTGTGTTTTGTGCTTTACTTTTTGGTGGGAGGCTGGGGGAGGTTTGAGGAAAATGCGATCTGACATTTTCAACTTGAGAGAAAATACAGGCTAAGTTTTTGTGGGGTTTTTTTTTCCCCCACCTGTGAGAAAGTGGATTTAGGTGAGAGGGAATTTAATTTAGCCTTATCCACTTATCACCATTATTTCCATTATGTAAAAGCATCTATTAGTGTCATTAGGGTTGAAGCTGTGGGAAAAGAGGGCAAGCTAGGAAGAACATGGACATCACTTGAAAAGGCTTTTGCCTTCGTATTCCACCATGGCTACTTCCGTGTAGCTTTTACAAACTCTTGCCACATAGGTGAATGCCTACCTGATGTGGCAGAGGGAAGAATTAAGAGAAATGCTATGTAAGGTGTGTACTCCACAGTGGGCATTCACTACGTGGTAGCTATTAGAATGAAGAGGCCTGTTAGAACAATTTCAGTGAAAGTTTGGCAGAATTTGCCTCCTCAATACACATTGAGATCATGCCATATGAAGCAAATTTTTCCTTTCATTGTATACTTCCCTGGTTTTTCTTAAATTTTTTTAACCTCATCATTAACTTTTGAAGAATTTATATATAAAAATTTCTTAAGCAGATGCCTTGAGTTTTATGTTCCATGCTTCCATAGTAATTTATGAAACATTTTCAAAAGTTACAGGGAAAGGTTTCATGTAGACCCCCAGATTTAAAAAGCATATGAAGAGACAAAGTGAAACATCCAAGTTAATGTTCCATCATTTGAGAAACCATTCTTCTTTTTCCAGGTTAATTGATGTAACCTAAAAACTTCAGAGTCAAAATAAGTGTTTCTGTTGTTATAGCAGAAGTACACACTTTAACCCATTCCGTTGTTTTGGGATTAGTTAATGGGTAAATACCTGTTGAAATTATATATATTCCATTTCTCTTGACCGGGGAGAGACAAAAAATCTATTTAAAAACATGTTTAAATTTTGGTTTGGTTGATCATTCTCCAGTGAGGCTTGTTTTAAGAGTTGGCCAGAAATCAGAGCCCTGTGGAGAAACAATGGGACCTGTTAGGTGGAAGCCGTGGAATGCTTTTCTACACTTTGTTCAACCAGGTCGGCTGAGCTATGAGCATTAGCTTCAACTGCTTCCCTTTGGTAATTACAACCTGGTGTTAAACTAATGCTGTGCTTCAACCTTCAACGTTGTAGAAATGATGAGCAGGAAGGAACATGGGGCATTGCCCTGTGCCTGGGTAGACCAAGAATCAGACCCATTTGGCGGCCAATAATAAGAAAATTGGAATCTCTTTCAAAACTCTAAATCCTCTGGAAAAATTGACTTTTCTATAGGAAGTTAGGAAGATGTTTCACAGTGAACAGTGTGTGTGCACACAGTGTGTGCATGGGTGTTGGGAGCTTCTGTGGAAAAGAGCAGAGGACTTACGTACCCATTCTGTTTTAGTTTCTATCATCATCAGATTTACAATAACTTTATTTTCATTTTATGGCTTATTTTGTCTGAGGAGCGATTACAGACAAGGTTGGCGATGGTAAATTAAAGAGATGTACCCTCCCCTCAAAGCATTGTGCAAGTTTTCTCTTTCTGAGTCCTCTGTCTCCCTGTTCTGCATTTTCTCTTGGATTTCTTTCCTTTGTTTCTACGATCCTGGCATTGTGACCTAATAGAACACAGGATTAGCAGGATGAAATATGTGTCCTGTTCAACACTGTATCTCTAGTTCCTTGAAAGGTGTCAAGCACATACTAGGCATTTATTAAAATTTGGCTGACTTTTGGAGTCATTTTTATCTTGTGGAGGGAGGAGGGCAAAGGAAAGTGTTTGAGGATCTCTGAGGTTCTTTTCTAATCTAAAATTAGAGGATTCTCCTGTACTGTTCATACTGCTCCTTAAGAAGGAGACCAAGAGAGAATATAAGTAAGTTTCCATAAGCAATCATTACCAAAACAGTGGGGCACACTTTTTTGGGATTTAGCATTCTATTGAGTAGAATGCTATTCTTCACTTCTACAGAAAAATGATAGTTGATTTGATAGTTGATTTTCATAGTAATAATATTGAGAAGATGTCACATCTAGAAATGACTTCTGAATCATTGATAAGGATTAAATTATGCACATTACATTATATGATTTTATCACACAATTATTGTAGTCTGTCTTTCTAAATTAGTAACCCACTTTTGTCATATGTAACAACTTTTCTTAGAAAATCACATTTGCCCAACCTTTGAGCACAAAACTGAACCAAAGTTAAGTGGTTATATTCCTACACACTCTTTGAAACTCATCAGGTTTACAAACTTGGACTTACAGTTGTTTTGCTTTGTAATAAATATCTGATTATCAACAGCACAGATTCTTAATCCTTTCTCGTGCCATGGAACCCACTGCCAAACTGATGGCATTTTTAAGTGTAAAATATAAAATTCATAGACACAATCTAGAACAGCCTGCCTGTGTTTCCATGGATGTATATGTGTCTGAGAAGCTGGACTGAAAAGATGTTATTGGCTGTGTCTTCTGTGCTGGTCAATGGAGAGGTGCTGGAGGAACAGCAACAGTTATTCCCGTTGATTCCTGCTGTTAATAGCTTTATTAATATCTTTTTTAAAAATTGAACAGTTGATTTACAATGTTGTGTTAATCTCTGCTGTACAGCACAGTGATTCAGTTATATATATATATATATATATATATATATATATATATATATATACATTTTAAAAACATTCTTTTCCATTATGATTTATCTCAGGACATTGAATATAGTTCCCTGCACTATACAGTAGGACCTTGTTGTTTGTTATTAATATCTTAAAGGCAGCTCGGTTTGGCACAAATTAAACCATCAGATTGCTACTTACTGTTTATCTTCCAACAAATATTCTGTTCCTTAAAACAGCATTTCCATCTAGTCTGAAATAATTGTTTGGTCCATTTTATTAATTGAAACTCTATGGATGTAACTCTTTTCACTTGTCCAATGTTCTCATGCTCCGTACATATCCTGGGGAGTATTAGATTTGATTTTTGATCTTCAGACGTGGTTCTTTTTGGTATTTAGGTTGGTAATATACAATAAAATACGACAAAAGGCACAGCATTTCTAGTGAGAGTACTTGGGTATGAATCTTGTCACCCATTTAGTTGGCCTTAGGTTAATTACTTAATTGCTCCTGAAGATTCTTAATCCAGAATTTAGGACTATGATGTTGCCTGTGTTAGAGGATCTTCTGAGTATTATGCGAGTTATGTGCCGAGCACTTTATACGTTATTAAGTTGCTTAGCTCTTTCTAAATAGGGCCTCTCTGCCCCTCAAGCTAGGGTAGCCAAGATGTGGTAATGGAGCTGGCACCAGCTGAGGACCCAACACCAGTTCTGTGGTTCATAAGATGTGTCTCAAACCTTTCTGGGCTTCCTTCTTAATGTCCCCTCAGCTATATAGCATTACATACTTTACTGAAGACGTTGGATTAAAAGAGATACCACAGAAGATGTACTTGTTTCCATACTCCTCTCCAGCCTTCAGTGGTTTTAGTTATAAATCACTCGACAGTCACCTGGAAAGAGCCCTGTCTGTTTAGTAAAGTACTAAAAGTTGATTTGATTTATATATGCCCTAGTTGTGCTCCTTTTTCCAGATTAAAGATTTATGTAAGTGTGAGTGGTTTTTCTGTGTATAAAAGTGTTAGAACATATAAAGCCACCAGAGTGAGGCTTGCCATTTATGAGGGTATCTCCTTATACTGGTCACCTCTTTTCATTTATTTATTTTTTTTAACATCTTTATTGCAGTATAATCGCTTTACAATGGTGTGCTAGTTTCTGCTTTATAACAAAGTGAATCAGTTATACATATACATATGTTCCCATATCTCTTCCCTCTTGCGTCTCCCTCCCTCCCACCCTCCCCATCCCACCCCTCTAGGTGGTCACAAAGCACGGAGCTGATCTCCCTGTGTTATGCGGCTGCTTCCCACTAGCTATCTGTTTTACGTTTGGTGGTGTATATATGTCAATGCCACTGTCTCACTTTGTCCCAGCTTACCCTTCCACCTCCCCATATCCTCAAGTCCATTCTCTAGCAGGTCTGTGTCTTTATTCCTGTCTTGCCCCTAGGTTCTTCATGACCATTTTTTGACTTACTTCACTCTGCATGACAGACTCTAGGTCCATCCACCTCACTACAAATAACTCAATTTCGTTTCTTTTTATGGCTGAGTAATATTCCATTGTATATATGTGCCACATCTTCTTTATCCATTCATCCGATGATGGACACTTAGGTTGTTTCCATGTCCTGGCTATTGTAAATAGAGCTGCCATGAACATTGTGGTACGTGACTCTTTTTGAATTATGGTTTTCTCAGGGTATATGCCCAGTAGTGGGATTGCTGGGTCGTATGGTCACCTCTGTACAAGTTTGTCTGTAAGGTTCATGCTCTAAAATACTGAAGACAAGGGCCATATCAGTACCTTCAACTTGGGATTCCCCATTTAGCAACCTCAGATTTGTTATCTGGATCTAACCATTCCCTTGTCACTCTATACCTTAGCCATTGCCTGAAGTTGGCATGTGCATTAAAAATTATGCACCAATGGAAAATTTAAGGTTTCTAGGTATAAATGAGTGTGTGGGTAAAATGTTTGGGGAATTTTTATTCATTCATGAATCACCTTATTACTTAAATCCTTAAGTTTGGTTACCTGTGAAGCATATGAAATTAGTTGTTTACTTAATCATTGGCAAGAACTGTTTCAGAAAAGTAGCTAGAATTTTCAAGGAACTTTTTTTCTTGATTCAGAGAGGATGTTGATTATCAATCTGCAACTACTCTGCAGGATAATCCTTTGATATTATATAAAGGGCTTTTAGAAACCCAGAAATGTCACCAATAATTTATTTTTCCATTCTGCTACAAAAATAACCATGCTATGCGGCAAGAGGAGCTGGTCCTAAACCTAGAGGGTTTATTGTCTCAGACCATTCATGATAATGTTACACTGGAAAGAGCAGATAGTATTTCATCAGTGTTGGGCTGTAACAGATGTGAAGAGAAAGGAGATTGAGAAGTAACATTTGATGTTTTCAGCCACAGTTATGATTATTAAGTTTGAACGGACAGAAAAGTAAGTCGGGAGATTTGAGAAATACATTGAATTCTGCCACGTTTTTAAGTCAAGTAACTTAACTTCATCTGTAAAATAGAATCACTACTTGGCTCCTGTAATTCTTTGGTTGCCCTTTGAATATTCCTTTATCCTCATTTTCTCTTTCTTCTAAGGTACTTGGTGATGGTGGGAGGAGTTTCATCCATCCATAGGAGCAAAAAGGGGGTTGGGCTGGGGAAAGTACAGTCCGTACGTTTTAAGTCTCTCCCTCCGTGAAGAACAAACTTGCTTTTCCTCTTTTGTATTGTTTACTATATTAGAAAATGCAGAGTGAGGAGTCAGTGCAGAAAGGAAAGGTGAGAAATAATGCTTCTTTATTCCTGGTTGGTGAGAATAAAGTAAAATCACTCAACTGCATTTGGATTTGAAGTAGAACTTACATAGGAAATGTGTAAATTTTCTGTGTCTTTCTTATAGTAAAATCATACTTATTTAAAATAAGAGTGTCAGGGATAACAGATCTGGAATTGATTTTCTGAAACTTTAGAGTATGATGTCTAAACTAAGATATATACCTGAGTTATGGGGTGGGTTGAATCTGATAAAGAATGTGTTAAGAACTTTTTCTAGACATCAAATCTAAAAGAGAAAAATTTTTTTTTTTGCTTGCTTTTCCATTCATTTGTTGGTTAGCTAACATATATTGAGAGCCCCCTGTGTACCCGGGTGTCTTGAGGGACTTGGAGTTGGTGGGAGACACAGATCTGTAATCTGCGTTACAGGACAGAGATGCTGGTGGAGAGGTGAGCACCAGTCTGGCTGGCAGAAGCCTGGACTGTTTGCCTGCCCGTCCCTCTGTCCATGCAGCTGTTTCATGTTGCCCAGACTTTTCTTCTCCTTGTTCACTGCTCAGTTTTAGCTGAGACTTCTTCCCTTACCAGAATGGCCTGGGAGCCCTCTTTTAAGTATGTTGGCCACAGTTAGGAAATGAGTCTGAGCCCAACTTTCACAAACACATTAGGTCCCAGTTTTCTGTGTGCAGCAGCTCACTCAAGCAATCCAGATTTGCACGCTACCTGCATGCACGCGGGCTCACGTGTGTCCACAGGCAGTCTGTTCTGCCCACATCTGGGATCATCACTGGCCATTGGGGCAGCCTGTTAAAATTTTTCTTTTGCCTCCTACCATTGAAGTTCTTTTGATTCTTGTTGTTTGCAGCCCAGAAGAAGTAGAAGGAGAGAGTCTTAGGAACTGAGGAGTTTCGTTAAAATTCCTGTGGAGCATTTCAGTTCAATAAGGAGAAGAACTACCTTCTCGGTTAACACGAGAAAGGATCATCAAAGCATAAGTGTTTTTAAGATGTCCACTTTAGTTCTCGGACTCAAAATTGCACCCCGCCTCCCTCCCCCGTCACTTCCCCCCATAGCTCTCTGACCTTGTGAGTGTTAGCTTAACTTTACTGAGCTTCGTTCCTTTTCTGTCTCAAATGGGGGAAACCGTATTTGCCTCCCAGCGTTGTTGGGAAGATTTAGTGAGGTGGTAATAGTAGTAATTGCCAGGTAAGGTTTATCTATTATGTATCAGTTACTGTTCCAGGACCTTAACATGCTGCTGCCTTATTTCAGGTAGAAGATATTAAAGCAGAGCAGCAGGTATTCAATAAATATTGTTTGTATCTTGAATCCTTTCACATCTCTTAATAACCTATTTCTAACAGTTCATTATTTACATATTTATTTCGCAGCATACCTAACTCCTGTATGATTCTTTACATAATGAAAACTTGGGAGTATAGACCAGAATGAAAATCTGGTTCTGCAGTTGAACTAGTTGTACATTTTCATCATGCTGTGCCTTGGTTTTCTCATGTACGACGGGATGCTAATATCTAGTTCTCCAGTAGTTAAGGAAGTCACATGAGGTAACAGGTGACAAGCAGCTGGCAGGCCACAGGCACTGGCTGTGACTTGCTTTCTCCTCTCCCTCCCTGCTGCTCCCATTAGCTCTCCCTCTTGCTGTTGCCCCCAGGCTATCTCATTTTGTTTCAGCAGTTCTCTTGGTCATACTTCTAAAAACACTGGTGTAAGGAAGGCATACATTCTCTCGGTTTAATCTTTCGTGCCTCATTTTCTAGCCTCTCATCCATGTGTATCAGCCACAGGATAGCAGAGGACACTAGGCACATAGAAGTTCCTCAGTAAATACTTATTGAGTAGAATAAAAGGACGTGATAAAGATTCAAACTAACTGCTGTTTGCCATCAAGCTTTCTTCCTTAGCTAGAGGAAGGTGGCTGGGTTTAGTCCAGGAGGATAAATGCATTACTTTTTGAAGAGAGGTTTTTTGCGGTTTTTGCGGTGCGGGGGTGGGGGGGGGGGGTTGTTTGCTTTGTTTTTTGTTTTTGTTTTAAGCGGACAAGAATGGTAGAACTTAAGATAGGAGGCTCTGAGAGGTGGCGTGTTAATTTGCTAAGGCCACCATAACGAAGTGTCATAGACTGGGCGGCTTAAACAACAGAAATTACTTCCTCACAGTTCCTCAGGCTATCAGTTTGGTTTCTTTTAAGGCCTCTCTCATTGGCTTGTTGATGGCCTTCTCCCTTTGCTGTCCTCACATGGTCTTCCCTCTGCCTGTCTGTGTCCTAATTTCCTTTTCTTATATGGATATCAGTCATGTCTGATTAGGACCCACCCATATGACCTCATTTTACCATAATTACTTCATTAAGGGCCCTATCTCCAAATACAGTCACATGCTGAGGTACTGCGGGTTAGGACATAAATATATGAACTGGTGCGGGGCAGGGAGGAGGACACATAATTCAGTCCATAACAGGTGGCAGCCTTGAGGACCTGGCACAATGATGTTTTCCAAGGATCTGTGCTCTCTGGAGAAGGTGAGTGTTCCGTTGAGTCACAGGACTAGAAAAAAATCTAGATGAAGAATACTTGGTTTTCATTTCTGATAAAACAGTACTTTGTTCAGATTTCTGAACAGAACTCACTAGGACTCAAGCTAATTTTTCTCTTTGTTTTTAGGCTAGACAAATCTTAATGTTTAGCACCTATTTTTTCCCCACTTTTGAATATCCAGTGCTCAGCTCATAGTGTGTATCAGGAAATAGTTGTTGAATTGAGTGCAGGTGATTTGTCTGCCTCTGGACATTGTCCCGATTTCATTCACCCCAAAAGGAAATGAATTGTCTTTTCCATGGTCGTTTATGAAGACTAAAGGCACATTTTTATTGTCTCAGGATTTTTAGACTGAACTCTCGCTGATGTCTGAATTCTTCTGCTACAGTAATGTATTTCTTTATGAACCGTATTTTTTAAAGAATGTTATTGCCACCGTTTCCTGAGTTGCTTATTATTTTGTGCGTTATTATCGCTCCTCAGACTTTGGAGGAACATAGGCATAATTTCCTTAGACATAGATCAAAACTGCGTTTGATAATTAAATATGCTACAGTTTGTGTTATGGAAGAACAATAAACAAAATACTCAGTACACATTTTTTGATTTTTGTTTCTGATTATTTCAGAATATTTCATTTCATAAAAATATTTTTAGTCATACGGTAGGCTTTGATTGGCTAAGGAGCAGGTTTCCAAAAGTATCCCCTCTCACGTGTACATGTAAATAGACTTCTTTCACAAATAACACAGAATAATTTAAGATAATTACATATGGGACTATCAAACAGTCTTCATATATGCAGGCAGTTTGCGGTTTCAAGAAGCTACTTAGTTCTCTAACTGGAAATCCATTTTTTAGTGAATAGTAATTTATACTTCAGATTTATTAATGTTTGTAATTAGTGGACATATTTATTCTTATAAAATATAGTAGTAAAAAGATAATGTTTCAGCTCTGTATCTCTTTTTGTTTTTTTTTTTCCCCCTTGACTGGAATTCTTACTTTTGTTAGTGCTTTTTGCCCAACTTTTTTTTTTAAGCACTTTAACAAGTCAGAAACTATATGATGAAATGAAAGTAATTTCTCTTCATCATAACTACCCCTGTTTACAAGCCCAGGGTTGTTCTTCACATTTAGTGAGATCCCTGTTCTTCTTGTACTACCTCAGTCAAGTCTGTACAGACTGCTTGATCATTGGAAGTTTTACGTTGACTGAAATAATGTAGGTTGTAAGCTTCTAGAAAACAAATACTTTGCTTATGTGCCCTTCCATTGTCTAGCACGGGATTGAAAGAAGATTGTATGAAAGAGGGACATCTGGAATATGCCGTACTTTTTTCTTAATAGCTAGTGGCAGGGCCGAGGGAAAGAAGACACTATAGAATAATGCATGTTTATATGAGATGGTAAGAAAAACCCATATTTATACTAAAATTATAAAAAATGCGCTACCATATTCATGCTCTGTGTGTTAGACAAAATAGAAGATGCTTGAAATAAACAAATGGGGCCTAATCAGACTTTTGCACAGCAAAGGAAACTATAAACAAAACAAAAAGACAACCTCTGGAAGGGGAGAAAATACTTGTAAATGATGCAACCTACAAGGGCTTAATTTCCAAAATATACACACAGCTCATACAACTCAATAACAACAACAACAAACAAACAAAATCCCAATCAAAAAATGGGCAGAAGACCTAAACAGACATTTCTCCAAAGAAGACAACAGATGGCCAATAGGCACATGAAAAGATGTTCAACATCACTAATTGTTAGAGAAATGCAAATCAAAACTACAAAGAGGTATCACCTCACACTGGTCAGAATGGCCATCATTAAAAAGTCTGTAAATAACAAATGCTGGAGAGGGTGTGTAGAAAAGGGAACCCTCCTACACGGTTGGTGGGAATGTAAATTGGTGCAGCCACTATGGAAAACAGTATGGAGGTTCCTTAAACTAAAAATAGAGTTGCCATATGATCCAGCAATCCCACTGCTGGACATATATCTGGAGAAAACTGTAATTCGAAAAGATACATGGACCCCAGTGTTCACAGTAGCACTATATACAGTAGCCAAAACATGGAATCAACCTAAATGTCCATCGACAGATGAATGGATAAAGACGATGTGGTATATATACACAGTGGAATACTAGTCAGCCAAAAAAAAAAAAAGAATGAAATAATGCCATTTGCAGCAACATGCATGGACCTAGAGATTATCATACTAAGTGAAGTAAGCCAGACAAAAACAAATATTGCATGATATCACTTATATGTGAAATCTAAAGTAGGATACAAATAAACTTACTTACAGAACAGAAGCAGACTCAGGCATAGAAAACAAACTTGTGGTTACCAAAGGGGAAAGTGGGGGTGGTGGAGGAGGGATAAATTAGGGTTTGGGGATTAGCAGATACAAACTATTGGGTTGACCAAAAAGTTCGTCTGGTTTTCTCGTAAGCTGGCTCGAGTAGCACTTAGTTGTCTTTAACTTCATTCAAAACAATGTTAGATTGTATTGTGACAGCTGTCATATCAGCGTGCATTAAAAAAAAAAAAAATCAAAATTGGTGAATTTTTGCGTAGCCATTTTAATATTGAAGATGGAAGAAAAAGCAACATTGTCAGCATATTATGCTTTATTATTTCAAGAAAGGTAAAGATGCAACTTAAACGCAAAAAATTTGTGCAGTGTATGGAGCAGGTACTGTGACTGATCGAACGTGTCAAAAGTGGTTTGCGAAGTTTCGTGCTGGAGATTTCTGGCTGGACGGTGTTCCACTGTTGGGTAGACCAGTTGAAGTTGATAGCGTTCAAATCAAGACATTAATTAAAAACAATCAACGTATACCACGTAGGAAATAGCTGACATACTCAAAATACCCAAATCAAGCATTGAAAATCACTTGCACCAGCTTGGCTATGTGAATCGCTTTGATGTTTGAGTTCCACATAAATTAAGTGCAAAAAACCTTGACCATATTACCTCATGGGATTCTCTACTGAAACGTAAGGAAAATGTTCTGTTTTTCAAACAAATTGTGACAGGCAGTGAAAAGTGGATACTGTACAATAATGTGGAATGGAAGAGATCGTGGGGCAAGCGAAATGAGCCACCACCAACCACACCAAAGGCCGGTCTTCATCCAAAGAAGGGGATGTTGTATATATGGTGGGATTGGAAGGGAGTCCTCTATTATGAGGTCCTTCCAGAGAACCAAAGGATTAATTCCAACAAGAACTGCTCCCAAGTAGACCAACTGAAAGCAGCACCTGATGAAAAGCATCTGGAATTAGTCAAGAGAAAATGCAGAATCTTCCATCAGGATAATGCAAAACCGCATGTTTCTTTGATGACCAGGCAAAAACTGTTACAGCTTGGCTGGGAAGTTCTGATTCATCCTCCGTATTCACCAGACATTGCACCTTCAGATTTCCATTTATTTCGGTCTTTACAAAATCCTCTTAATGGAAAAAATTTCAGTTCCCTGGAAGACTATAAAAGGCACCTGGAAAAGTTCTTTGGTCAAAAAAAATAGAAAGTTTTGGGAAGATGGGATTATGAAGTTGCCTGAAAAATGGCAGAAGGTAGTGGAACAAAACAGTGAATACGTTGTTCAATAAAGTTCTTGGTGAAAATGAAAAATGTCTTTTATTTTTACTTAAAAACTAAAGGAACTTTTTGGCCAACCCAATGCTATATATAAAATAGATAAACAACAAGGTCCTACTGTATAGAACTGGGAACTATATTCAATATCCTGCAATAAACTATAATGGAAAAGAATACATATATATGCATATGTATAACTGAATCACTGCTGTACAACAGAAACTAACACAACATTGCAAATCAACCATAATTCAATAAAGAAAAAAAACAGAAGATGCTTTGATGATAATTATTAGTGTATGCATTAGAATTTCTAGTGTCATGGTTTAAGCACCATTTCAGATATACCTGTAACTTAGCAGCCTAAATGAGGCTAATGTGATTAACTTGCCAAGGCCAGGAAAGGGTTACATTTAATAAAGAATATGTAAAAAGCTACATCCTGAGCTTTAGTAGGGAGTATGACTCAGAATCTTAATTTTAAGGAGTTACTGTTGCTTTATTAATGAACTATTAACATAGTAGTTAATTCTGAAGCTATTATATTAATAGGTTCATTAATAAACAAAGATTTTTTTTCTTAACATAAAAATTAATGGCTATTGGGCTTCCCTAGTGGCGCAGTGGTTGAGAGTCCGCTTGCCGATGCAGGGGACGCGGGTTCGTGCCCCGGTCCGGGAAGATCCCACATGCCGCGGAGCTGCTGGACCCGTGAGCCATGGCCGCTGAGCCTGTGCGTCCGGAGCCTGTGCTCCGCAACGGGAGAGGCCACAACAGTGAGAGGCCCGCGTACAGCAAAAAAAAAAAAAAAAAAAAAAAAAAAAAAAAAGATTAATGGCTATTAATTAAAATTAAACCTATCTTGTTCACTGAAGTACAGACTAATGTTGATAAACTTGCCATTTTGTCTCAAGCAGTATTTTAGGAAACAAAGCTTACTATAATTTTTTTATTAGAATGCTTTAGACATGATTAAGTCATTTTATTTTGGCCTATAATCAGCCTCCTGAGATGTAATGAGAAGTCTATTTCAATACACAAGTTTAATTTTCAGTTTTTTGTTTGTTTGTTTTTTTAAACAAAATTTCCTATCAGTGTATGTACCTGATTGTCTTAAGCTAGATTAGGCCATCTGGTCTCTTTGGAAGCCTGGTTCCGGCTTCCAAGTTTATTCTTGTGGCGTCATTGTCCCCTTTTTTGCAGGGCCCTAATGCAGGGGCCATGCTCTCACCTGTCCCAGCCCTACCAGTTCTTTGAGGTCCCTGAAGCCTGCTCTGATTCTGCCATTTCATGCTCTTGTTCTCTGTACCCCACAGCTTTACCTTTGGATTATGGTTTCTGTTGCATTTTTTCTTATCTTGTGTCTCAACAAAATTGTTTGCTCCTAGAGCAGGTAGCACGCAGTTGGCCACAGAGGCAATAAATATTGGCTTTGTACTGCCTTATGTTACCTTCCTTGGTTGAATTTTTAAAAAATCATTTGAAGAAAGTATAGATAGAATGTTGATTGGCTCACTCTGCTCACAGCAGGTCCCCGGTCACAATGTCTCCTTCACAACGCTCGGTACATCGTCAGGACATCTTGGGAGCGAAGGTGTCCTCGATTTGGGATTGCTCAAGTGTTTGAAGGGTTGGGATCCCTCATTTCATCCACAACCTTGGTTCCAGATTAAATGGCCTTTAGGTACTATTATGGGTTCTGAAGTTAATGTTACCTTGGTTTCCTGAAGCTCCAGTGTCATGGAACTGTGCTTGCTAAAGCAGGAATGGGGTTGGGTGTTATGGGGCAGACGTGGAATCTCAGCCCTCTAAGGCATATTTACGTGGCCCAGAAAGTCTCTTCTTTCTGGAAAACCACCAGCTAAAATTCATTTAACTAGTTGAATTAGAGAATCAGAATTCAACATGCACTAATTTTTTTTTTTCCTATGGAGGAGAGAAGATTAAAGTTAAGGAGGAAGTAATTAAATACCATATACATTCACAGGATATTTACTAATAATGCATACTACGTTCTTTCTGCTGTTTCCTTTAGGTGATTGAAGACAATACTGGAGTCCGCCGGGTGGTGGTCACACCCCAGTCTCCTGAGTGCTACCCCCCAAGCTACCCCTCGGCCATGTCTCCAACCCATCACCTACCCCCCTACCTGACTCACCACCCGCATTTTATTCATAACTCACACACAGCTTACTACCCACCTGTTACTGGACCTGGAGATATGCCGCCTCAGTTTTTTCCTCAGCATCATCTTCCCCCTACAATATATGGTGAACAAGGTGAGTAGATTGCTGGCATCGGGAGCTGTTGGAACTGGTTACAACATTTAAGTAGCTTGAGAGAGCCAGTGAGCAGCTTTGTTTCCTCTGTAATAAACATGGTAGAGGAGGTTCTATCTGCTGTATAAAGCTCATGGTAAATTCCTAACTTTCTTTGTCCTGAATTGTGTCTTGCAACTCTTTCTTTCTTTATATGTTTTCAAATTCTGCCCTCATCCCACCCCACAGAGAGCAGGTAGTGGGAGAGCCACTTCTTATTTCAGAAAAGAGGCAGTAACCTATCATATGTTCCCATGTCCTGATAACATATTTTTATGTGAACGTGGCCCAAGACAGAACTGCAGCACATTATTTCTTAGGCATTCATATGGTCTAGCAGTAGAAGGGAATTTACAAAGGGTTTTATGCCCCTTTTCCAGTGATAGAAGACTGCGAGGTCTTGGTAAACTTTGGGTTTCTTGGATGCTCTGTTGCAATCTTGGCGAACTCCAAATCCCCTGACTGTTGGTGTGGTCTTCCTGAACGCTGTTTTTAGTTTAAGAATAGCCATTAGTGCAGCCACAGTTTCACTGGTTGTTAGGCAAATATTTACCTTGAAATGAAAAAGAATCTCAGAGATACCGACATTATTTCTTTTTAGTTTTGGCCTTGGTGTTGGTTTAGTCTAAAGCCCTTCTCTATCAAAATGGATACTAAGAAACCAGACAAGTGAGGATAAAATTAGACTTCAACCTCTAGGACTTTGCAAAGGGATTTTCTTCTGTGTCTGACTGTGAATTGAAGTGTTTTATTGTTTCAAACACTTATTACATTGGTTTACAGATAAATTGTATGAGAAATGCCTGTTAGTTTTGGAGGAAGTTGTCACCTTACCTTCTCTCATCAACTTTATATATATATATATATATATATATATATATATATATATATATATATGTTTCCCCCTGTATGTTTATACCACATTGGAATATTTTCTTACTAACAAGAGAAAAATTTGAGATAGGTATTTTAAGTGAAATACCCTGTGTCCTGTTGTAACTTAGGGATAGAATTTGATTTTTTGTAGTTGTAGTAATAGTAGTTAGAAAGAAATTTAATATAATTCAAAAGGATCAGGTGCTATTATAATGGGGTATGGAGAGGTGATAGCAAAAGACGAATCGATACTTTAATTGCATGGAGGCATCAATAGCTTCCTATTGCTAAAAAGTCTTTTTGCCTAGTAGCATAACACTCCAAAACATCAGATTGGGCATGTTCCATGAAAACATTTTGATAAAAACTGAAAAAATTCAGTTAATTAAGTATAGTTTTTAAAAAAGTATTCAGTACTCTGACACAGTACACATTAAGTATTTGAGCATTTGTCAGAGTTTTCTGGTTAGGTCTGAGCTTAATGACAGTGTGAAAAGCCTTGGCTACTGACTCATTGCTTGATGAAGAGTGTCTGACCTGCCTTATTTTAGCAGTCTTTTAGTAGGATGCCACACAGTTACTGTTTTGTGAATGGTGTCCTCTGTAATTTTATACAACAGTATGATTTAAGTCATCGTTAGAATTAAGCAAAAAGAGAAATTATATTGTCTTCATTGAATAGGGTATTTGGTTTAATTTCATTAAAATAACACAGCAATAATGTAAAATAAAAGTGCCTTCATTGATTCCAAATTAAAGAAAGCAGAAAACAAAAATCCTTTGCTTTATAAATAAAAAGGCTTTTATATATTGTCTTACCTTAGTTCTCAGTGTGCATACACCTAAAAGCAATTTAAACATTTAATTTCCTAAACCATGTGAGTTTAAAAGTTCTTGATGTTTTAAAATATTATTCTATCAGTATCCGTGGTGAATATTTTAAGTCTCAAGTGTAATGCATTGTGATATTTAAAGCCTTTTTACCATTCTTTTTGTATATGTTTAGACATAATTTATTTGGGCATGCACTTTTTGAATAGGATTGTGTTTCTCTAGTGCAGATTGGTTATCTTGTAAAGATTTGCTTTTTAAGGTCTTCCTCAAGCTATGTGAACAGAAAGAAAATGCAAAGTGGAGCTTTACCATTGAACAATTGAAACATTAGTCATTAAGTTATATAGGGTGACCATACATTCCTGGTGTGCCTAGGACAGTGCTGGTTTAGGTCTCGTGTCAAGAGAAATAATTAGAAATGCTCCCTAATCATGCTCAGAATTACTCAGATTTGGATGGAAATTTATATGGTCACTCTGTGCACATGGGGCCTTTTTTTCTTATAAACATGTAAGGACCCAGTGTCTGTTATACATTACCATTTTTATTAATGTCTAAATAGAATTTTTAATTGCTTAAAAAATTTAAATTTACAATAAATGTTTTCCCCTAAGATCGTGAGATTGTTTTGCAGGCTCCCATTTTCTTTTGAGCCATGAAAAAATATGGATAAGTGAAGCCAGGTGACATTCTACTAGTCAGTTTGTCTTACCTCCTGATCACCCCAAAATACTAGTTTATGACCGTAGATTATTATGCTTGGCACCAGGTTCCAGAGATGGCTTATATTGATCACTACAAGATCTCCTTGAACATTTCCCCTGGTTCTGTGAGCTTTGATTATTTTTAATGGGAATTTCTCATCTTTTCATTTTAGTAGGTTTTGTTCAAATGTTGGCTCTTCTAGATGGCACAAATAACTCCTTATATTCTAGTTGCTATGTACTTTCTGATAGAAATGCTATTCTGTCCGTAAGGATAAGCCTACTTTCAAGTATCTTGATTCTAAGAACACATTACTTAAGGGGGTATTTTATTTGTTAATTCTAACTTTTTTTGTATGTTGCAACTACTAAAAATAACAGGCAAAATCAAGCTTGGTTATCTATTCAACTAAAATATGAACTCTTGGTGGACAGTAACCCTTCTTCAGTATTTCCCATAATTTCTGGAACATTTCTGAACATACAGTATAGTTTTTTAATGATTAATTATTCCTTTATTGGTTAGACATGAATGGGAATATTTTAAACATGTATAATCTGCGTATCGCTTTTATACTGTATTTAGTAATATGTTAAACTTCTTCCTTCAGGCATCAGGTCATTTGACCCTGTAATAATTTGTTATTGGAAACGTAGACTGAGCTTGCATTTGTCATAATCATCATTTTAGAAATTATACCACTCTATGGAATGTCGAGTTATATCACCCGAGAAGACCAGTACAGCAAGCCTCCGCACAAAAAGCTGAAAGACCGCCAGATTGACCGCCAGAATCGCCTCAACAGCCCTCCTTCTTCTATCTACAAGAGCAACTGCACGACCGTGTACAACGGCTACGGGAAGGGCCACAGTGGTGGTGGCGGCGGAGGCGGGGGAGGAGGCAGCGGTGGGCCGGGCGTTAAGAAAACAGAGCGGCGAGCAAGAAGCAGTCCGAAGTCAAGTGACGCAGACTTGCAAGGTAATGTTCAAAGACGTTTGCAGTGAAAGAGTGAGACGCCGAGTTTTCTGTCAGGGTGTTGCATGGCAGTTGGTCTTTCTGCTAGGAGCGATAGGGTAGACCTCCTCTTATCTTTTGCTCAGCAAGGACAGGATGTTTTGTCATCTCTTTTCTATCACTACTTCATGGCAGAAGTGTTATTTCTTCGATCACACGTGCTGTGTCACGTTCTACTTAATCTCAGTAACAAGTACCTGACAGTGTTTTCACGTTAGCTTACTTCCGTTGTTTCATTCTAAGTAGACAAATGTGGAAGAGATCCTAAGTAAAACAGGTAAACTTTCTAAGACGTATAGGGCTAGTTTAAATCTCAAAATAATTATACCTCATAAAACCAGATGTACTTACTTCCATACTGTAGTGAAATTTATCATCGTGTAAGGGAATATATTTCTGTCTCCCTCATCAGTTATTGTTTTCAATGCCACCTTTGGCATCCTGAATGAAGTATTCATAGACCAAGGATGAGAGGGAAGAATTAGGGGCACCACATATAAATAGAGAGACATCAGTTCAAAAGGGCATTTGTTTCTTTGTAGATTAGTCTTGTGGCTAGATCAATAAATATGGGAAGAAGGTGCGCGTGCTTTAAATGAAGCTTTTAGGTAAGACTTAGACACGACCTGTTCTTATGCCACAGGAGTTAAAAACAGAAGCTTTTATATAGGCATATGTAGAAGGCTGACTTAAGGGAAGCAAAAGAAGAGCATTTTGATAAGCTAGGTGAGATAACAGATAGAAATAAAGACATGTGAAAGACAAGGTAAGAACGGATTATAACACTATTAAATACACTCCTTCCTTATCGGACCTCATCCAGGTAGAAACCGGCATTGTGTATGTGAGAATGTGTTTGTGAATGAAAAAGACAGAATTAGTGTATGGTTGATTGTGTAGGGAAGACTGGCCTCTGTCAGGGCAGAGGAAAATTAGGTAAAACCAGACACTGGCATCAACATTTCCTCCCGTGTTGTTCATATGAGTGAACTGCAGCACGAAAAAGAGCAATAGTAAGATACAGTGAAAAGTGAACAGTAATTTCTCTGTGAGATATATTATAGGTGCTTTTAATTTTGTTTATTCCTTTCTGTATTTTCCAACTTTTATTTAATTACCATGCATTATTATTATTATAATTATTAAACAAAACATAAACAAGTATATAAGAGTGACCCAAGATTTAAGAGGCTTTCAAACAGCTCCTAGTGGAAAGTGCTGTGTCTGCTGTATAAAATGATTTTTAGTCAAATAATACTATAATTTCTAAGTTTGAAATTCAGTTATTAGCAAGTTATAATTTTAAATCATGGGCATTTAAGAGAGAATTCACACACAAAAAAATTAGAAATAGGTTTTCCTAAGGAGAATTTTAGTCTACAGAAAAGAGAAAAAGAATGTATAAGCTGTCTTCAGAGAGCTTATGAAGTTTGAACTACCTTGATTACTTGATTAATTCTTTAATACTTTTTGTTCTGCCTTGCATCAAAAAAGATTTAAGGCAGATGAAATAGATAAATATAATAGAGGCAGATAAAACAAATTTGAGTAAGATCTAAGAGGCAGAGAGACAATAAGAGAAGGGAAATAAGATGAAGCAGGGTTAAAGTTAGCATACAAAATTAGTGAAGTTATGAATTACCTGGCAAAAGTAAACCTTCCTTATATATGCAATTATTTCCTTTTACATATACCTAAATGTGTAAGCTGCCCTATATTTTAATATTCTCTCATAGCTGTAAGAGAGGAAATGGATTTGCATTGAAATCAATGTTTGCATTGAAATCAATGTTTGCTAATGTACATATGTTTACAAGCATTTTGGCATTTTACATTATGACAGAGAGTATAATTATTCTGGGCACCTTAAGCTCTTTGCTGTTGCATAGAGAACATGTTATTGTGTTGGTAACAGTGAGATCTTTTTCATTATGGGCTTCTGGGAGTGTGTGTTTCACAATGAAAAGAGTTAGAAAATATTTTTATCTCACCTTCAGTTCAAACTTGGTGTATTGTTCCTTTTCTCATCACAGTATTTGCCTACTCAAAATCACTCCAAGTGCGTGCTACTCTCCACATGGTTTAGCCATGAAATATATAGAGTCAGATGGAGTATTATTTTATGTACTCTAGTGCATTCCAATAAGGATCTGAGGGGGTTTACATATTGGATAAAAAAATAACAGTTTGCTGACATGAATTGAAAACTTACGTCCTGACAAAAAAATACACACGGATGTTTGGAGCAGCTTTATTCATAATTGCCAAAACTTGGAAGCAACCAAGATGTCCTTCAGTAAGTAAATGGGTAAATAAACTGGTTCATCCACACGTGGAGTATTACTCAGCACTAAAAAGAAATGAGCTATCTAGCTATAAAAGACATGGAGCCACCTTAAATACATGTTACTGCGTGAAACAAGCCAGTCTGAAAAGGCTACCTACCGTATGATTCCAACTATCCAATAGGAAAAGGCAAAACTATGGAGGCAGTGAAAAGATTCATAGATGTCAGGGGTTCGGGGAGTGAGGAGTGAACAGGCAGAGCACAGAGGATTTTTAGGGCAGTGAAACTACTCTGTCTGTTACTGTAATGGTGGGTACATATCACATACATTGGTCAAAACCCATACAGTGTACAACACCAAGAGTTACATACACCCTAACGTAAACTATGGACTTGGTAATGGTGGCGTGTCAGTGTAGGTTCATCAGCTGTAACAAATGTACTGCTCTGGCGTGGACATGATAGGTGGGGCAGGCTCTGTGCATGTGGTGGGTGGGGTGTATAAGGGCCTTCTTTGCATCTGATCAGTTTTGCTCTGCAATTAAAACTGCTCTGAAAAGTAATCTATAAAAAAATAAATATCTGAGGAAACTGAGGACAAATAAGACGAAGACACGAGTAAGGTTGTCCATAAAGAATCCCGAAGAGTTGCTTGATGTAGGCCATCTATTTGGCCTTGAGCCTCCAGGTTGTCTGAAGCAAAGAGGAAAACCTGAATCAGGTGGAATAGGTGAACAAAAGCACCTCTTGTTCCTGGAGTCCATAATGTTGTTCATAGTGGTTCAGCCCTGTCTGCCTCAGAATGTGATTGTTGGCTGAAAGGATCCCAGAAGGCTTCTTCTGCCTTCTCATACGTAAATGGCAACATTCTCCCAGGGTATCTTTTTGCTTGAATGTACTGCAACTGACTCCTGTACCCAGAAGGTAAGTTTCTCAAATAATTCTTAAGTTTTCAGTGCCATCTGATTAATATGAAGCTACAATTAATTCTAGTATGTTGATCTGTTTACATTCATGTGTAGTTCGCACAAGATTAGGGTTTATACTTAACCGTGACGTACAGGTTGTGGTATTTTTCTACATTTCACTTAAGATGCCCACGTTTGCCAGAGGAGGCCAACTTTTAGTCTCAGAATTCCCTAGTTTTTGAGGGAATCTACTTGAATTACTTACCGCCTTTTTACCACTTAGAAAATACAAATGTAAAAGGAAAAGGGCAAACTTCAAATTTGCACCTGGTCCTGTGATAAGCAAACAAATTATGTTAATCTAAGCAAATAAATATATTAAAAAGATGGAGATTGCTTAATTACTCTCTGGAATCTTGGTTCCCTTGTTTGTACTTCAGAAACACTGGTGGAACTTCCAAAAAATGCAGACCCCTAACCCTCATTGCAGACCTGCTAAACCAGAATCTCTTCGCCTGATCTGGCTTCATGTTTTTTTATTAAACTTCCATGGAGAATGATGGCCAGCAAGATAGAGAACTACTGTTCTGATATCAAGGATGGTTACAGAAGGTGTGGTTTGCTAGTTTGTATATGGTGTGAGGTAGGAACTTTAGCTCACCACCTTCTCCCCACCTCCTAGGACTGTGTGTGGCACACAGTATGTACTTAGTAAATATTTGTGGAATGAACCCTGTGTTCTTAACTGCACTGTTCTCTAAAACAAGCCATCTGCTCTGCAGCCAGCCCCTCCTTTCGTTTACTGCTGGTACCTTCAGGAAAACAGCTTAGGCAGGACAAAGTCTACAGTACCATCAGGGGAATGTACGATTCCAGTTTGTACACCTTGGAGTTGATGGTGTGATGTGGGCAGAGAACAGTTGGGGTTTGGCTTAGAATCGGGTTTTGTCACTTGCTGACTATTTGCTTTTAGTATTCCCTGAATCTCTGTATCCTCATCTGTAAAGTGGGTATTTTAATTCCCAATATTAAATATTAAAAGTAGTCTATCTCGGTTCTTAACACCTCAGTATAATGGTCACCCTTGTTACTTGAATATTCTTATCGTCTCCCCCCTGTAATCTTAGGGTCAACTCTCATCAAGATACATGCCCTTCTCAAAACAAGTATCTCTATGTGCCCCTGAGCCCCCTTCGCCCCCTCCCGCCATCCGATGCCGTCTCTCTTGCCTTCATGCCCGCCCTGCAACTCCTTCCCCTGTAAGCCAGAAGTGGCTTCCTTCTGCTTAAACCCGTCTTCATTTTGAAAGTTCAGCCCTGTACTCCTGGACCTCTACCTCTGGAAGTTGCATCCAGGCTCTCTGAGGGAGATTGCTACTGGGGTAAAAATGTGCTGCCTGCCCAGAGGTGCCAGATTTCACACATCTTCTCATCACCCCGTCAGGGACGCTTAGAGTTCCGAGTGAGTGAGAACTCTGGATACCCTCTTGGGCCATCCTTTCTAATGAACTCTGTCTTTGGCATCTCCTCACATTTTTTAGAAACCTGAGTTAGGATTCCCTATGCTTAGTCTGAGGAGGACCGCCTTATGTTTTAAGAAATGGGATTATCCATCTTCCTCTCCATCCCATCCTCTGATTACAGCCGCATCTACATCAGATCTGAACGTGCTGTTCCCCTCCCTAAGGAACCTCCATGGCGGTCCCCATTGTCCAGAGAATAAAGTCTAAGCTGCTTGATGCTCACCTTCCCAAGTACTTTAGATTTCCCCACCAGCTGCCCAAAGTTTTGCCCTATTTCAAGAATATGCCTCATCTTCTCTTCTTGGCTTTTCCTTCCAGTCCCTGTGCCTAGCACACTCCAACTCAGTCCTTCAAGAGCCAGCTCAAATGTCATCTCTTTCTGTGGGGCCTCTCTCCCCAAGGCATAATAATGGCAGATTGATTAGGGGAAAATATTTCAAGAAAATTTCCCTTCTCTTTCTTTTCCTTAACTGGCATTTGATTTTAGTTCAGTGCCTGAGCACCTTGTCCATAGTTGTTCAAGGACAGGATGACAGAATTTGTCCTTGTGTGCAGAATGTTGTACAAGAAGAGCTGGGCCTTGAGCCTCTTCTGTGGCCCAAACCAAGTTAAGATTGTCATGTTCCTTTTATCACAGAGGCTACAGAAGTTTCTGTTGCTCTTCCTTGAGTGAGAGGGAAGTTTCATCCTTCCATTTTATCCTTGGTAAAAACCAAAGCATATGATATCAAGGAAGTTACTCAGAGGATACAGTTTTGTAACTGAAATCCCCTAGTTTTCAGCCAGCACTGTAGTCCCTGTGTCATATTGATATATCCTCAGAAAGGAGAGTTAGGTTATCTGCTAGTACTGTTTTAGAAACGATTGTGTGAAGCCAGAGTGAAAAACGAAAACTTTGGTGAGGATCCACTGTCTGATAATATGAAAAGACTTAAGTAAGCAACCCCATTAATAATGGGGGGGGTTGTTTGGGTAGAGGAAGGGGAGAAAGAACGAACATCAAGAGTGTTTATAAGTCACAGTCTCCAAACACCTTGTGTGTGTGTGTGTGTGTGTGAAAGTATTTTGTGTGTGCAGTTGATACTGCTGACCTTTACCTCATCCCTGGGTTTATCTTTTTCACTCATTACTTGAACATTTTAAAACCTTAATGGATTTGTAAGATAACAGTTGTTTGTGTTTTAGATTACGTGATACATAACAAGTCATTTCACTAGGCCTCAGTTTCCCTTTCAGTAAAATGAACAGGTGAGTTAAAGTCAGTGATTTTCAGGGCTTCCCTGGTGGCGCAGTGGTTGAGAGTCCGCCTGCCGATGCATTGGACACGTGTTCGTGCCCTGGTCTGGGAGGATCCCACATGCCGCGGAGCGGCTGGGCCCGTGAGTCATGGCCGCTGAGCCTGCGCGTCCGAAGCCTGTGCTCTGCAACAGGAGAGGCCACAGCAGGGAGAGGCCTGCGTACCGCAAAAAAAAAAAAAAAAAGATCTCATGTGGATCCGCAATGTAATACAGAATCCTTCCTCTCCAACCATCATCATCTTTCTCTCTCTCTTTCTCTCTCTCTCTCTCTCTCACACACACACACACACACACACACGCCGGCGTTGTAACAGCAGATAGAGTTGGAGCTGCTGTGCTTGGGGCGGGAGATATGGGCACTTGTCATCCACAAAGCTTTCCTCACCCTCACTTGGACTCTGGCTGTTCAGTCCCAGGCCACAGCTTCATCGCCATCTAGGAGCTTGTAAGACATGTGCCGTCCTGGTCTGCCCCAGACCTGCTGGATTACAGTTGGTGGAGGTGGGACCCAGCAACCTGTGTTTTGTTGAGCTCTCCAGGTGGTAATCAGGCACAGTAACATTTGAAAACCACTGGCCCCGTGAATGCCAAGCAATTTTGAAGGAAGATTTTTAAATGAGGGGTATGGGAGGCGTTCAGTTAAAACACTCATTTTAAGTTGAAGCTTATTCCTTTTGTAGTACCTGTATAATGATAAGCATGTACGGGAGGTGGAGAGAGTCCCTTTTATGTTGCTAACGTATAAGTAGTAGTTTACGTGAAGACCTCTAGAACTTACAGTGCCATATGGGAAAACATTGGGACAAAATGGTAAGACTTCCAAATATAGAAGAAGATGAAGATACAGCATACTTTTGGCATTTGACCTTTGGAATTGTTGACAATCCAGAGACTCAGTTACACTGTTGATAAAATTCCATCACATAGAATGATGGTTTCTGATTGTAACATTGAAAGCTGGTGACAAAAGCATTATTCTTATGCTTTTCTCCTTCTGACCCCCAGTAGTAGTATTCCTTATTACCAGGTTTTTGTGTTCTGATTTCTTCTCAGATGGCCCTCCCTGACATTTTTTCTCTTTCTACATTTTGCTATTACTGGTCAGAAACCAGAATCTGACCCCTGTATGTATGTACTGAAATTAGCATGAAAGTTTATTCATTCTGCAGATAAGAATTGCCGTAGTGAGGGTGAGGACGGCCTTTTCCTCCAGAGGTCTGAGATTGTGGGCAGTTGCCGGTTCTTGGAGGCTGTCTCTTGCTGGGTGGCTTGGCTCTGGGAGGGGCGGCTGCATCCACCTGTGCAGGGCTGACAGTCGTTTCCTTTGTTTGGAAGGACAGGCCTAATGTTAATAAGGTCTGGAATGTGACGAGTTAAGGCAGATTTTCTTTTGGAGTCTCTTTTGGTCCTGGCTCCCTGTAAGAGATAACACTGGTGCTGTTCTGTTTAAAATAAGGTGTTTAGTGGGGCTTTCACACTTCATAAGTGGCTCATTTCTTCTTTCACCTGCAGCCTTTTTCTCTCATGAGCACATACCTCCTAGGCATACTCTGACTGGGTGTTTTGGAAGAGAGTTTACTTGTGCAGGGGGCAGGGATCCTTTCTCCCGGTGTGGGTGCTTTCCACACTGCATTTGAAAATGGTACAGTTTCTAGTTGGATTTTCATTATTGCTTCATCTCAAGTTTTTGGTGATGATAAATCCCGTGTGTTTTCACCTGTCTGCAGCTGCATATGAATCCTGTGCGTGGCAAAAATATCAAGAAAACATGAAAAAAAAAATGAGCTCAAGTCAGTGGAATTTACCCATTCTTCTGCCAAGTACAGTCTGAAAAGTGAAAATAGTCCAGTCAAACCCAAGTGACTTTTATTTTTTTGAAGAGACAATGTGGACCCTTGGATCAAAATGCAAGATACACTCATTTTGGCAGGAAGCTGGGCAATTAACACCCTTACTTCCATTTCAGATGTAGATTGCCAGATCTATCCCCTAGTCTCCAAGGCCCCTGAGGGATGCTGGGAGAGGTCTGAGCAGGTTTCCAGGCCTTGTGACAACTGCCTACGTGTGGGATGGAAGGGAGGGAGACTTGGGGACAGAAGGCTGTTTTCAGGAGGAGGGTGCTGCTCACTGACATGTGCTTTCTGACCTGGGCATTATCCTCTGAGGGCCAGAGCTGGAGAAACCCAGCAATGAATAACTTTTTTCAGTAAGACCCCAGTGTACTGATTTTTTTTTTCCTTCCAGAGGCATTGACTTTCCTGATACAAAGGCAAAATCTGTGGCTCAACAAAGAGGAAAATGTGGTGGCCCAAATTTTTGCTATTGAGTAGAGTGTATAGTTGTCTTTTTTTTTTTTTTTTTTTGTGGTACGTGGGCCTCTCACTGCTGTGGCCTTTCCCGCTGCAGAGCACAGGCTCCGGGCGCGCAGGCTCAGCAGCCATGGCTCACGGGCCCAGCCGCTCCGCGGCATGTGGGATCTTCCCGGACCGGGGCACGAACCCGTGTCCCCTGCATGGGCAGGCGGACTCTCAACCACTGCGCCACCAGGGAAGCCCTATAGTTGTCTTTATCAAGTTCCATCACTTATCTTTTTGCCTTTTGCCCTTTCCCCCTGTATTTCTGTTGCAATCTGGAATGTTTTAAAGATGTTAACTACATGGTTCTTTCAACAGACAGGATGAGATATTTTTGTCATGTCAGTTTAAGAAGTCTTAACGCATTAAATCATACTTGAAGCTTCCCATTTTTCACTTACATATAAAAAGACAGACAACATGCAAAAATTTTTTTGAGTTTTCTCTTGCAGTGAATGTTCACCAGAAGACTGAGGGCAGAATTTTGATTAGTTTCTACCATATGTAGTACTTAACTCTGTGAACCCATATTATTTTCTCTGCCTTTTTTTGCTTTCTTGGGAACTGATCATAGAGGCATTTAGATGACATCAGAACCCATGTGGGTAAAATACATGTCATCCCAAAGAACCCTTTAAACAGCAGGTATAAGTGATGACATGGTTTGTTTCTGGTACATATATAACCTTCAATTTTATTGAATTGAAACTTTTACATGTTATTCTCTCATTTAGCTAAGTTGAATTCTGAATTTAACTGGGTCAAAGGGCATCGTCACAAATGTGCCATATACTTAGAAGCAAAATAACATACTAGTCAGGACCTTGCAGATCTGGGTTTAGTCCCACCTCTGCCCCTTGTGAACCTTGGGCCTTTGGGCAAGATAGTTAATCTCTCAAAGCTTCAGTTTCTTCATGTCTGTATAAAATGGGGACCATTAATAGCACCTATTTCAGAAGACTGTCATGAGTTCTTAATACAATTTTAGAGGCACTAAGTGCTTTAGAAATGTTAAAGAATATGGATAAAGAAAGACCATGGCATTTTTCTGCTTAAGGGAACCGCCTCATGTAGGTCATGTTAACAGAACCCCCAGCCTGGGAGCGCACCCCCTGGAGTGCTGCAGGACAGGGCCTCCTGTGTTCTGAGTCAATGTTGAGTAACTTTCAGTGCCAAGGATTTGAGATATGAGGGGAGTCAGAGAGGCATCCAATCCCAAGAAAAGACCGTGACCGTTTACCACCAACAGCCTGGTAAATCCTGGGCAAGAGTAAAATTCAGTTCCCTCCTTATCTCTCCTCTGCCTCTTCTCTGGGCTGGATTCTCTTGTGAGGCCGAGGAGTAGAGCCTAATGGGCCAGCTTGTTTCTGTGTCTGAACCTTCTCAACACACGGCTTTAAATTACTTTGCTAGGTGTTAGAAGTGCTGCAAAAGGAGTAGCTGGAGATGACTTGGGCAAGCCACGACTTCTCTGTATTTTGCTAACACTTATATTACTTGCTGTGGGGCCGTTAGTTAACCCAGACAGATAAGCTTGCTAGGAAAGCCACTAAATTTCAAGCTCTTTCACAGTTCTTCCTTATACCTCAGAAGTCATACACGTCCACATTCTGTTGGTCACATATTGTACCTACTGATACGGTGTGGAAGGCGTCTACCCCGAGGTGGGCTGATGGTGGGGTGAGGTAGGGGAGGGGTCATCTCAGAGGCTGGCCACCACATGGTGTGTGGAGTCGGGGACCATGCCTATTAATACTCCGCTCCATCTGAAATAGTCTCGGCATTTGTGATGGAATTTTGGCAACTTTCCAGCTGTTATGTCAACATTGATTTTGTCACTACATCTCCTGTGGAATGGTCCTTCAGGATTCCTGTATGTAAGTGCTGTATGAAGAGGCAGGGTATCGAATCTCTGGGTTTACAGGACCAGTTTCTTATAACGTGACGATTATAGACAGTATTGCAGATATGCTAATTACAGGCCATCGTTTCTGCTCTGACCAGCCTTTGCTTTTATTTCCAACTTAATTTGCCCGACCATACACACCACAGTGCAGCCGATTATATCACGTTGTTCCAATCTTTGGTACTGTAATGAGACCTTGAAATTCTATTAAGGATTGAGTAGAGAACACAAGGGTAAAATGGGTAAGGTCCATGAGAGAGAGCAGTGATACCAGCTCATTGCTTGCGATTTAGGATTTACAAAGTAAAGAGTGTAAATGTCGCTGTAGTTGACCATAAAATCTCCTCTTCTTGCCTTCTGGTGCTGAGTTTGCATTCTTATATGTGCCTCGTGCCCCACCACCCCCAATTGTAGCTGCTACTTCCCAGCTGCATCAGAAGAATGGAGCTTTCCACGCACGCAGGCAGGCGTTGAGCTCAGAAAAGGGGCAGGAAAGAGCAGGTGATAGTGGTGGGGATGATTTGCTCCAGGCACAAAAGGGAATTGTGATATCCGGAAAACTGGAAAATGAGGAGGCTGGAGTGAGAGGAGAAGGGCCTCAGAGGAATGGCACATTGAAACAAAAGGAAGTGGCCAAAAGGAAAATAAGTAGAACGAAAGGAGGAAACGTGGTGGACAGGGAAGATTCTCTGGATTGTGGAATAAAGATAATTTGGCAAAAACAAGAGGAAGAAAAGCAGAGAGGTTTCATGGTTCCATTTTCATAGATTGCATTCCACCCACTCAGTCAGCATTTTCCAGCGGAGTAGGGCACAGCCCTTTTGCCCTGTGTGGTCCATGAGCCCTTTTATCGGTGGCTCCACTTTGGGCAGCTCCACTTTGACCAAATCTCCATGTAAATAAAACTCTTACTCTTTCCCCTTTGGGCTTTCCTGAAGCTTCTGTCTTCCTCCTGTGCTGAGTTAGGACATTCACTGCCAGTGTAGATTCGATAAGCGAATTAAAAATGAAGCCTTACACGGAACTTCAGCAGCGTTAGCAATACACTAGATTGAAGTATTGGGTTTTTGAATAGTGCTCTGCAGTTGTTAAAGTGATGTTTTAGAGTTTGGGTATGCTTAAAAACTGGAAATTCAGAAAAAAAATTTCCTTTTTAAACTTTAACTTGGAAGTTAAGAACAAGAAAGGGGTTTACTTTACCCTTGAGTTAGTGTGCTTTTGTTAAAAGCAGCGTGCGTTAATCAAATGTCATGATTATTTTTAGGTCCTCTAACAAACTGAGGTTACTTTTTGTTTGTTTGTTTTTAGTTTAGATTTATTTAACTTATAGAAGTAATATTTACTTATTTTGACAATGAAAAAACTACAGACATGTAGAGCGGTCATCTCTCTCCCTTTAGCCATCTCAGCCTACTCCCTCAGAAATAGTTTGTATCTTTTCACATCCTTTGAAGTAGTTTTCATCCTGTTCTTTTCTTTTTTTTTAATTCATTTTTAACATCTTTACTGAAGTATAATTTCTTTACAATGGTGTGTTTGTTTCTGCTTTATAACAAAGTGAATCAGCTATACATATACATATATCCCCATATCCTCTCCCTCTTGCGTCTCCCTCCCACCCTCCCTATCCCACCCCTCTAGGTGGTCACAAAGCACCGAGCTGGTCTCCCTGTGCTGTGCGGCTGCTTCCCACTAGCTATCTGTTTTACACTTGGTAGTGTGTATATGTCCATGCCACTCTCTCACTTCGTCCCAGCTTACCCTTCCCCCTCCCTGTGTCCTCAAGTCTATTCACTGAGGTTACTTTAAAATGCAGTCAGCTCTTTCCAAAGTCAAAAAAGGAAGTTCATTCTTAACTTTACATTTATATATAATAAAAAAGAATATTGATGGCATTTCTAGTAAGTGCTCAGATCTTGCTTCCTAGGCTTATTAGATCTACCCCAAGAGAGCAACATGAGGAAGTGAGAGGGAAGAACTAGGTCTACAAACAATTTTTTAAAGATTTTCATAAATGCATTTGTTACTGCTGTGCTTAATTCACATGGTGAACTTACAGTGACCTCTTTTTCCCTATTATTTGAAAAGACAAATTATTATATGGAACAGTAAGCTCCTTAAAATCAAGAGGGATGGAGAAACTGCCATATTTTAGGTTCACTGAGTTCCTCAAAACTATTTAAGTATATTGCCAAGCACATTAAAAAAAATAATATTTAGTCTTTCAGGGAGATTTTTTTTTTTTTGGTGGAATGTTGCCCCAAGGAACTCCATAAGATATCAGCATCTTTTGAGAACTCGGGTTAAAAATCATGTGTCACTTAAATTAAAATGGTTGTTGGTGCTTTAATTCTTCAGCTATCATGTTATTTTATTTTTTGACACACACTGACACTATTAATATTTACTGTTCACACTGTTGTCCACAAGAGGGTAGCTCAAATTTGATGGCAGACAGTATTCAATTTGAAACTGTGTTTCCTTTTTATTGAAGATTTCTGTGTCTGTGAAGTATTATTCTCCACACATTTCAGTCTCTGGATTTAGTGAACTCAACGCATCTCGAATATCATGTATAAGGGCAAAAATGTCTCTATGAATGTTTGATAAGTGTCTACTATATTAGCATTTTATAGAAGAAAGGTTATCTTTTTGGTAGTAAGGATACATGCGTTATAGAATCAGTAAGACACTCTGCTGCTTTGCCTGATTCTGCAGTTGGATAAATGCCTGTTTTCTGCACCATTTATTTTAAATAATTTCAGGGCCAGTTGGTGACCATTCTGCAGTCATGCTGCTTTTAGTTGGAATGGGAGATACGAGTAATCTTTTATATATTAGCCTTTATTACTTACGCTTTCAGAACTTTGGTTGTCTGAACTTGGTAATCTGTGGAATGTTTTGTACCCAGAAATTAGGATTCTCGTTCATTCTTCTCTTTTTCTTCTGTTTTATACTTTTCTTTATCCCTTGCGTTTTAAAATTCTGCGAATTCTCTCCCCTGCCTCCCCGACTTTGAATGCCTGGCTTTCATGACCTGCCATATTTGTCATCACTAATACTATGAATGGACCTTTAAAATTTAGAATTATTTCTTTATTCATTCATCTGTTCACTTACTTACTACTGGGGTATTTTTGTTTTGCTTTTGGAGTGGGAAGAAGCAGGAAATGATAGATGAGAATGCTTTTAGTACTAGATTTTTATCATAGCTCTCAACCCATTTACTTTTGAAGAAGAAAGGTTCAAGATGTGCTCTTATTTTAAGACTATGTTACAAGCTCATTGAGCACATCTGAGGAAAAGGATAGCACTTGAGATAAGTTCATGGCCCTTCTTTAAAAGAGCATGATCCACTTGGTAGGTTTTCTGTGTCCTCTTATTTCCATCTCCTTCCTGCATTTTTTGAATCATTTTTATGCACGAGATGGGAAAAACGGGAAATCGAAAGATTGACATTAATTTATTTGACCAGGAAACGGCATCTGAGCAGGGGTAAATGCCAATACAATCAATCTTTTTTTTTGTCCCTATGCTAAATTTGGGGTAATACCTAATCTGTTGTTGTCAGACACCCCCCCCCCAGTTCAGCAAATTTTAGTTCCATATTCCATATTAGTAGGAGAATGGATTAAAAGTAAAAGTTTGTGATAAACTCTGACACAGTCCTGGCATGTAGTATGAACTCAGTTCATTTAATTTGGCTTTATTTTCTTTGCTGTCTCTATTCGTATTGAAGTTACTGTTGCCCATGAAGAGGTTAGCTCAACGGAGCACACCTCTGACGGGCTGTAACTAACAAATTACCACGAAGTCAGTGATTTAAAACAACGGAAATTTATTCTGTCATGGCTCTGGAGGGAATCTGAAGAATACGATTTCAGAGGTCAGAAGTCTGAAATCAGGTGTCACTGGGTTGAATTCAAGGTGTTGGCAGGGTAATGCTCCCTCCAGAGGCTCTAGGGAAGAATCTGGTTTTTTTTATCTTTTTCAGCCAGGGGATGCCATCATTCCCTTTGCTGGTGGCTGCATCACTCCCATCTTGAAGACCAGCATCTTCAAATATCTCTCTGCTCCATCTTCACATTGCTTTGTCCTCTGTGCATGTCAAATCTTGCTTTGCTTCCTTCTTACAAGAATACATGTGATTTCATTTAAGGCCCACTCAGATAATTCAGGATAGTCTTCCCATCTCAGAATCCTTAACTTAGCCGCATGTCTGAAGACTCTGCCATGAAAGGTAACATTCACAGGGTCCAGAGATTAGGATATGGATATCCTTTGGGGGCCATTTTCAGCCTAACCCATGCTGCTTCCAGTGTCCCCATTGTAGTAACCTGGTCAGGACCAGCTCATTACCCTTCGTGGTGTTTGGGTCTGATTGCAGGATCCGTTCACCTTCCTCAGCATCCACCACAGCTTTTTCAGTGTGTTACAGTTTAGTATAAACGTCTAAGAGCAGCTCTGAGTATCTGTCTCTGATAACGCAGGCCAAGAATCACTTACCAGAGCTGTGTCTACTCTTCATGGTAGCAGTTTGCATCAGGGATGTCTGTGCACAGTTAATTAAGCTAGTTGAGGCAAGTCAGAAAGTTGAATGCTGTAATTGTTCATATTAACTCTGGAAATTGGAATGAGTTGTCACGTGGATATGTGCCTGTATATGCATGTAAGTGGTGGATATGTATTTTCAGGACATATTAATGGAAGTTAAATAAAAGGATCTGTATAATTCCTTTTAGAGTTAATGGCATTTTCCAAAAAGAAGTGAAAGGAACCTATCTTAATTTGGAACATATATTTTCTTCAAAAAGGAAACTGAGGTAGCTTTCAGCTAGCATGAGGTAAGACTAAGAAGGCTGTCAGAGTAATTAATTCTTTATGAATCTAATGATTCTATAATAATTAACAATCATTATAAAACTCCCCCAAGGGGCTTCCCTGGTGGCGCAGTGGTTGAGAGTCTGCCTGCCGATGCAGGGGACATGGGTTCGTGCCCCTGTCCGGGAAGATCCCACATGCCGCAGAGCGGCTGGGCCTGTGAGCCATGGCCGCTGAGCCTGCACGTCTGGAGCCTGTGCTCCGCAACGGGAGAGGCCACAGCATTGAGAGGCCCACGTACCGCAAAAAAAACCAAAACAAAACAAACAAAAACTCCCCCAAGAAAATTCCATAAAAGCTGATGCTTGTTGGATATTGACTGGATTGCTAATGCTATAGATTGATTACATGTGTCCTTTCCTTGATGGCTATATCTAGGTGAGGTCTAATAATTAGTTTAATTTTGAAGAAGAGTTATAAGGACCCCAAGGTATCATATGAGCGATAAATTCTAAACCCTCTTATCTGCCTTGCTCTGTTTTTAATAATTATTGCCTGTGTAATGAAACTTGTGTCTTATAGATTTCCTTTTATACCCTCGTGTGGGTGTTATGCCTAAAATAGACACAGAAGATTTTAAGTACATACAATACAAGATAGTACTTGAAATCAGTTAAGATTCTTTCCTCTAACAGAATTCTGTGATTCTGTGAAACTTGGTAGGAAATATATATCAAAGTTAAGTTTATGTCACTGTATAAACATCAGCAAATTATTGCTTGGATGAACAAATTTGTCAGAACTGTATCTGTTTATATATCATTGATGAGAGTAATAAAGTTGAGGTACAGAGCCCAGGTTGTGTAAGTGAAGATGAAAGAAAAAGTAGGGAAAAAAAAGTTTTAGCCAAACATGAGAACTCAGCTGGATTATATAGTATCAGCCAAGATGGTAAATGAAAAAAAGACAGCAGAGAGCAGGAGGACTTCCCTGGTGGCACAGTGGTTAAGAATCCGCCTGCCAATGCCTGGGACACGGGTTCAAGCCCTAGTCCGGGAAGATCTCTCATGCTGCGGAGCAGCTAAGCCTGTGCACCACAACTACTGAGCCTGTGCTCTAGAGCCCGCGAGCCACAAGTACTGAGCCTGCGTGCCACAACTACTGAAGCCTGCGTGCCTAGAGCCCCTGCTCTGCAACAAGAGAAGCCACCACAATGAGAAAGCCCGCACACCGCAAGGAAGAGTAGCCCCCACTCACCGCAACTAAAGAAAGCCCACATGCGGCAGCAAAGGCCCGGCACAGCCAAAAATAAATAAATTAAAAAAAAAAAAAAAGACAGCAGGTACAGATGCCATGATATGGAGGATAAAGTACTAGTCATGCGGATCACAGTCTTCCTTATGTTCAAGCCACTAGATGTGCTAGTTTAGCCATATAATCAACTCTTGTGATACTGCTAGGACCTTAATGAGGGGAGAAAGAAACTGAGGGGGGTCACATCATGTTACCTTTCTTGAACAGCTTCCCTGGTCTTATTTTCAATGAATTTAAAACATTAACTCTGTCTCATTTAAGCCATTTAACTGTACCCATAGTCATGAGCCTTTAGTTTTAGCTATTTACGTGTTTTTTCCATAAGAGTATCAATCACTTACAGCATATACTATGCCCTTGCCAGTTCCTTTTGGAACCAATTTAAATGAGAAAAATAAAGGGCTTTGGGAAGACTGTTTAAGTATGTCTGGTAAATTCTTTTACTGTTTGAGAGCAGCTCTAGAGACTGCAATACGTTTTCCATTTAGTAGAATTTGGCTTTTTTTGTGAGTCACAACATTCATGGAAATACATTCAAATCTTAAATGTAGAGACTATGACTTACTGCTTTTGGTATTACTTGCTGTCTAGAATGATGTTACAGTCTACATTACGATATATCTCTGATCAGCAGTGTTTGAAACAAGGATAGCTTCAGACTACAGGGAAGAGTGCATATCATGATCCACCACCTCATGTTCTGGATTCTTTAGATTGTAGAGCAAGCATGGTACAAAGCTGTGCTTTTCCATTAGACATTTCATCAAATACATGTTCTTGGTCACTTGAGTTGCTACTCTTCTTGGACCTAGATCTAGAAAAGTATTGTGATAAATTTCTGTATATCCAAAACATATCTCATTAAATGTGACTCTCCTCCTAATTTCCAGTATTATTGTAGCGCTTGTTTTCATTTTAAGACAGATTTTTTTTAGAGCAGTTCTAGGTTCATGGCAAAATTGAGAAGGTACAGAGATTTCCCTTATCAGTGCTTACTTTTTAATGTGTGTGTGCATGTATACTTTCATAGAGATTTTGTCCCCTGAGCTAGTCTCTCTCCTTTAACCTTTGTTCCCTCACAATTCATTCTCCACACAGCAGCCAGGTGATCTTGTTAAATAAAACTCGCCACGTTTTCCTTTCGAACTTAGCATACAGTACAGACTCTTTACCCCGGTGACCAAGTCTGTGTCAGCTGACTGCTGCCTCAGCTCCTCCGAGCCCTGTTCCAGCTCCCTGTGCTCTGGACGCAGGCTTCCTTACCAGTCCTCTAAGATGCCAGGCCCTTCCCGCCTTCACGCTTTCTGTTACCTCTGCCTCCAGAGTTCTCTTGCTCTTTGTAAGGTAGGGTCCTCCTCATCTTTCCTGGAGTAGCGCAGATGCTTCAGTCAGAGAGGCCTTCGCAGACTACTCCATCCTATCACCCTTTAAAACATGTTCTTCGTGGCACTAACGGACCTCATCCTGTTTGTTCATGGGTATGTATGCTGTCTGTATTGTCCCACCAGAGTTCACCCCTTGAATGTATTGGAAACAGATTAGGCTTGTCAGAGGTTCAAGTGCAGAGCTCATTCAAAGGGACTTCCAAACATTTTTATAGGCAATATGAATTGCTGAATTTACTTTTTATTTTAAAATTTTCATTTTATAAGGCTCGGGTTAAAATACAGAATTCCATTGCAGTTGGAAAGAGTTACCAGATAGCTATCACGCATGTTTGTATGCCAGAATTGCACAGTACGGAGCACAAAAGGTTTTTTTGAAGAACTGAACTGCCAGGTAAGAATTTTTTGCTGAGCTCATTTCATCCTCACAGATGAAGGACTTCCCTATAAATGAAGTCTTATATTTCCTTCCCACCGAATAAATGTTATAAACTTTTACCACTGTTTCCCCCATTTGTGTTCAGTAGGAATTAGCCTTTTTTTGTGGTTGCAGAGTCAATTTTGGCAGTCCAGTATTATTTCTGTTACCATTGGCTTATTCACCCTTAGGCAGAATCTGGACTTTGTGTTTTCCCCTATGCAATTTACATTGAATAAATGTAAATTTCATGTAATTCATGGAATTAAAACTTCACTTGGATACTCTTGACTGCATGGCAATAAAGGCATTTTGGAATATTAGACCAGGTTTTAACATGGAATCTGACTCAATCTTTAGTTTTAAACTATTGATTTCTCCCATGGCTTGGGGATGTTTTTCAGACAATAGCCCCTAGTAGTCTGATTCTCTTAGTGCTTTTATATTAGAGCATTTTAAAAAATGGTACAATAACTTTTGTATTACTCATTACTTTTGGCACTCAGAATGGTTTTGTATGCTCTTATTCTGTTGAAAGATGAGATGAAAATATTCTTTTCTGATTGTTGGGAAACGTCATGAAACCTGACTTTTTGACCACTTTGTACTCGTCCTAGGGACTGTTTGCCTGTTTGCTCCCACTTGGCTCTTCCAGCCAGGGCTAACTCGACTGGTCACCATGCTCTTAGGAGGGAAGTTAAGTAAACTTCAGGTCTGTGCCAGAAATAAAAATGGGGTTCCATCACCTTCTAAGTGTTAATAGAACGAGAGACAGAACAACAGATTCTTCTTTGAGAATTATTAGTGGAGATTCTATCCCACTAATGAAAGCATTCTCTACCAGACGATATTGATACATTGACATTTTGGAACAAGGATGGATTCTGTCATCTTGGCTTAGAGAGCCCCTTAAAGGTTGCATTCTAAGAAAGGAAGCCTCTGTGATTTGTAGCCTAGAAGATAAGCTTGTTCTGGTAGAACACATCTGAGTAGGAAACAAATCCTCGTGCTTCTGATACTGTCACTGGGGTGCCGATCACTATTGGGCTTAAGCATAGACCCCTAATTCCAGCTTTTCTCAAAAACTTTCAGCAGTCTGAACTAATGATAGAGGAGATGTTGTAAACCTGTGTTTGCCTGGCAATCAGGTTGTTGCCAAGCTTGAGTTAGAAAGGAATCATTTCTTCTCTTACTTTCTCGACAGTAACTGTGTGAGGGTGGGAGTCGGAAAGATATCTGACTATAAAAGTAATAAAACATGACTGTGAGACCTGCTTGCAACTTTAGTAACATTTGGGTATTTTCTTTAATAACACACCTTTACTATTCCTGAATTAAGCTATGGTGACCACCTGTATGGAGCCTAGCTAGAAACTGCCCTATGTACCTTATAGAGAAAACAAACTAATGGCTACCAGCGAGGAGAGGGAAGAGGGGAGGAGCAAGATAGGGCTATGGGATTAAGAGATACAAACTTCTATGTATAAAACAGATAAGCAACAAGGATATTACATATAGCACAGGGAGTTATAGCCATTATCTTGTAATAACTTTTAATGGAGTATAATCTGTAAAAATACTGAATCACTATGCTATACACCTGAAATTAATATAATGTTGTAAATCAACTTTAGTAAAAACAAAAAAGATACCTTAAGGAAAAAGTAGCTGAGCTTTGTTACAGTGGGGAACAGTTCACAGTGCTGTGACCCTATCTCTAGTCGGTGCCCAAAAGGCAGAAGTCACGGATTGCCGTGGGGAAAAGGACTGACTTCTCCAGAAGACATAACCTCATTCTAGGGACAGCTGGATATATCTTTATTTTAGATGTTGCCTTTGACAAGTTTTAGGGAATTTTTAATTTCCCATTTCAGGTGAATATTCTTAATTTGAGCTTTTGGGCTTTGCTAGAGAGCATAGGACCCTCAAAACTCAATGTGATGATCTTGGAACCTCCCTAATTTCTTTCTTTCCATTCTCAGTCTCTCTTCCCACTTCCTTTCACTCTTCTGAAAATTAACACCTGCCAGCGAAATCAACTTTACGCTGCTTTCACTGGAGGCTGGTGTCTAAAAATCAATCCTGGCAACTAATGTAAAGTGAAATTTGGAAGATGCCTGGGTTCTCATGGAGTCGTGCAAGCTGAAGTTATTAAAGAGGATTAGAGACCACAGCTGGTGAGCAGATGGAATGCTTATAATTTCACAATCTTAGGTGGCTTTAAAGCCAAATCTGCACAAAACCTATTTGCTTTTTCTCTAGTTCATTTCGCTTTATCCTGCTGGAATATAACCCTAGTCAGTGTGATACTTTAATTGTTGTAAATGATGAGCCTTAATAGGTCACTCACTTAGATGAAAGCATTTATAATTCTGGTCATGCAATTTCTTACTCAATTGCATTTCAGTAACCACTCTTTAATAATGTACTGTGAGAAGCTCAGTAGATAGGGAGGAGAGAATAAGACTTGTACATTTCATTCAAAATGTAGACATGAAGACTACTTCACAATAACACTAATAATATAGTATAATTACATTATGATGAAGACTAGTTCACAGTAATTACAGCTAAACAGTTCATCCGTTTGCGGCTTAAAGAAACTTGCCAATCAGTTTCTGCAGCTCTTTTTCTGTGTCCCTTTCGTTAGAAATTCTTTTGTTATGCAGTCAGACAAGTCACCTGGACCAGCCGCCTTCAACTGCTGTGCCGCCTGATCACAGCCCACTGCCCCGCTTTCCCCATGTCCTCCTCCCTCTTTGTTCTGGCTCGTTGTTATATGGGCGTCTTGTATGTGCGTAGAGCAACTGTAAGCTCCCCAGAAACGCACTTTCCTGCACTTCCTGGTAGATTGGTGTCTCCTACACAAAGGGAAGTGTTTGTGAGGCTTCTGCTCAGTAACTGTTAAGAAGGTCAAACTAGGACCTTTATTCTACTAATTTAAAGATATTAATTTATACCTTAATGGCTGTTACTTTATCTAAGGACAGAATTAGTACCCACTATACTCTTAGCAGTTCTTTATCCTTACTGAAAGACTTGAGAAAAATGGCTGCTTCACTCAAGCCGTTGCAGAATGTCTGAAAATACAGAAAAACAGCTGGAGCCATAAATAAGTGAGTAGTCTGGATACACTCTGTACTAGCTGGTGGGGAAGAAAACAACACACAGATATTTCAGGTGGTGCTGCACAGCAAACAGCTGTAGTTTTTGGTCCGTCATAGTCTCTGTTCTTTTGGAGCCAGTATGTGCTGCTTCTGTAAAGCCACAGTCAGCTGCAAAAATATTGTAACATGTGTTTTGGAAGCAATTACTGCATAATAGTATTCTAGCCTCAGAACATCCTGAATGATATATTTCTATACGTGGGGAGAAAGGGAAGAGCATATTGTGTTACTGATGCGTTGGCACGAAGTAGTAGAATTGTCATAGGAAGTGGTCTTTTTTTGGATCAGCTTTTCAAATGATTTTCAGTCGCTTCTTTTTTGGACTTCTAAATTGGCCTTCTGTAATTGGATATGACCTCTTATAAAGCAAGTAGTATAAACACATTTTAACTTCCACTGTAATTATTTTGTACTGAACCAAGTAGTTTAGCAATCCCTTCAAGCTGATAGATTTGTACATCTATCATAAGTAAAATTGTTCTCCCTACCCTTCCCTTGTTCCCTTAGGTGGAGGGGATGGCTGGGTGAAAGGAGGTTTTGGAGGCCCCCTAAGAAGAAAAAGAATTAGGCCAAGAATTAGAAGACCTGGGGTTAACACTGGGTTCTTCTAGATTTGCCTTGTGTGTATTGACCAAATTCTGAAAATTCCTAGTTTGTAGGATCCATATCTAGTAAATGGGTATAATAATACTGAATATTTCCATATATGATACACTTATTAGATTACGACGGCTGCCATAACAAAGTACCACAAACTGGGTGGCTTAAGTAACAGATACTTAACTTTCTCATAGTTTCTGGAGGCTAGAAATCTGAGATCAAAGTGTCTACAAGGTTGATTGTTTCTGAGGACCATGAGGGAAGGATTTGCTCCAGGTTTCTCTCCTTGGCTTGTGGATGGCTGATTCTTCCCTTTGTCTTCACATCATCTTCCCTCTATATGTGTCTCTATCTAAGTTTCCTCCTCTTATAAAGACATTAGTCACATAGGGTCTACCATAATGACCTTATTTTAACTTAATTACCTCGTAAAGACACTGTCTCCAAATACAGTCAAATCTGAGGTACTGGGGGTTAAGACTTCAATATATGGATTTTGAGGGGAATACAATTCAGGCCATAACAATACATTACAGAGGGCTATCTAATTATAAGTGATATACTGTAGTTTATAATTCTTCAAATTGCTCTGTGTATTCAAAATATTTTAGTACAGTTTTATTCTGGTGGGCACATTGATAGGAAAAAAAAACGCACTTTCCTTCTTTAAAACCTAAAACTTAATACCCAACCGTGTTTTCATTCCGTATGGTGAATTTGCAAGTGAAAAGATACATCTTTTACTCTGGAGGAATTAGATGGAACTGTTGTATACACCATATACACCATTCCGGTTACTATCTCTTAGGGCATCTTTCTGTTTGACTCTTAGTTGTAGAGTGTTGTTTGGGAAGTTATTAGGAAAGCTTCGCAGGAATGGGTGAGTTGAATTGCTGTTGCCAGCAGGGTCAAAGCATTCTAAATTAGTCTTTTGCTAGAGAGTAAATAGACTCTTGCTTGGAAGTTTTGAGCCAATGGCAGTGTTTTACTCAAAGTGTCTAACTGCTAGACTGCTTACTATAGGTAGTAAGCCATAAAGACGGAGTCCACAGTAAAGTCCAAGTGTGACTTTGTGGGCCTGGGATAGAGGGCAGTGCAAAGAAGGAGATCGCTCAATGGAGAATGCCAAGTTTTTCGTTCACTGGGATTGCAATTGGAGGACTGTTAATTATGGGAAGAAAGGCAACCAGACAGTCACATACTCCAGGGCAGAAAGGAGAAAGGGTAGTCAGGCCAGTTGGAAGCATGCATTAAGATTGCAAAAAGGGAGACTTGCAAATACTTTTGCAGGTCAGACTTTCCTATTTGGCTGAGTAATTAATCGGTAAATAGGCATAATAGAGTCATCTCAAATGGTTCTTTAGAGATGCATGATTTGTACACACAAAAAAACTATTGTGGAACAGGGAAGCTGGAAAACAGCTAACTTGGCTAAACAAAACCAAGGCATTTTAGCCTCTAAAAACAACTTTGTGCATTCTGATTTAATTTTCTGAAATGAGATTAGTATGTAGCAGATTAAAAGGTTACCACTAGTAGGTAAAATGCTCCATTCTTCTTCAGGATACTATGCAGAGTGAGATCCAGGAATTCTCAATTGCTTAATTAGTTAACGTGCTCAGTTGCATTTTTATCATCACAGCAAGCGTGATGGCTTTATTGAGAGATTTTTTTTTTGCCAGGCAGACTGTTAGCTTTGGCTGTTGAAATATTTCTAATCTGCATCAACTTTAGGATTCTTACTGAATTAATTTAGTATGTGCATACTGAATTGCTATGCAAAAATGGAGATGTATATAGACCTTTGACACAGGTTTATCATAATGTGTTATTTGATGTAATATCGTGATCTATCAAGATGTCATCCCTTTTAACTTTCTCCACCATGGCGTCTGTCATGTGCTTGTTTCTAAATATTCAGAGAATAAAAGCACAGTAGGTGCATTTGTGCATAAGTGGTCTCTGACCATTTATTCAGTCATACATTCAAGACATACTCCTGTGCAGGTACTAGGTACTGGGGGATCAATGACACATAGCAGTGATGTGATTCCTGTACTCATGAAGCTTACCCTTGCCTTTTTTGGAGAAGCGGAGGCTATACAGTTGACCCTTGAGCAACATGGGTTTGAACTTCTCAGGTCCGGATTTTTTTCAGTAGTAAATACTATAAATACTATAGTACTACACGATCTGTGGTTGCTTGAATCTGCGTTGATGGAGGAACTGCATTTATGGAGGGACGACTGACTATAAGTTATACATGCATTTTCAACTAAAGGAAGGGTCGGCCCTGCTAATCCCCACGTTATTCAAGGTTCAGCTGTACTGTGAACAAGAACACGCAGTGGGATATATACTTAAATATGGAGAGGAGGATGGGATGTTAGGGGAGATCCTACAAAGAGGACCATTGCAGGTGGTGGGTGATAAGGGCAACACTGCCTGGAAGAATTGATCGCTCAGCAGAGGCATGAAGGATGAGAAGAGCGAGCTGGACCAGGAGGGAAGGGATAGACTCTGTACTGTCCTTTCACCCTTGGGTAACGAAAAGGTTTCTCACAAATTAACCTTTTACATTTTGATGTCTTGTAATAGAAATTTTATCACTATAAGCTCTAGGAAATTATTTTAAAATCAATTAGCTGGATAAAAAATTGTCAATGTTAATTGCTGAGAGCCATGTTTGAAATCTTTTTATCTCTGTCACTCATTCCTCTTTTGCTGCCCCTCTTTTTCTTTTCTCTTTTTTTCATCTCTTCTGGGTTTTTTTCTTCTGTGCCAACTTTTATATTTTCATCTAGAGCATTTTTATTTCTTGTCCAGTTTGATACATGACCCAAATGGCTACTTTTGCTCATGGGTTTTCCCCGGGAGCCTGATGCGCTCACTGTAGTCCAGGAGTTACATACCTCAGCTGTTAGGATATGGAGCCCAGGTGAGCATGATTTATCATCTGCAGACTTTAAAATGTGGCTGGTAAAGTGTGCCATTTATTGAGCTGGTTTGGGGTATAAATGTAATATTCCAGTTCTCAGACCTTTTAACTGATATTTAAGTATACATGCAGAACACATTATTAATAGGCCCATGACTTTCCTGTTTTGAACAACAAGGGCAGCCCATTTGGACAACAGAGATGTCATCTGCATGGCTCAAGAGAGTCCTTTATTTTATACAGAAAACTGAAAAATTTTAATTCCAAATAATTTCATTTTATGAAAGACTTAGAATGAGATAGCAAGATCAGTGCCATATGACTTCAGTTTGCTTGTGAACAACTGAAGACTTCTTTCGCATTGACCTTAGATTTGTGGAATGTCTGCTCTATTATACATGTTTTGGAGAACAAAAGGAAAACCTTTAAGAGTAGAGGGCTTCTGACCCTCAAAATGATCCCAATTCTGGAGAAAAATTTCTCATAGATAGCATTCTCCATGTAGATGTTTCCTGCTCTCTGGACCAGTCTAACTTTTCATTTTCATTTTTTTTCTCAGTTTGATGCGTTTAGAATACAGTCCATTTTCTTTTCTGGATTGGGGCAGATGGTGCTGTCTCTTTCGATTATCTATGTTTTAAAGGAAATGTTGATTGGGAAGAACGAGAAATAAAACATGGCCAGATGAAATTGAGAGCAGAAATTATATAATCCAAGAAGAGCCATATGTATTCTGTGTTTTTCTACTCAAAGTTTACCATGACTCATGTTTGAGTTTCTGGAGTTCAAGTCTGCTGTATTTTAAAATGTCATTTAGGATGGTTCTTTGGGTTATTGGTTTGTTTTAACTTTAATTTCTAAAAGATACAGAAACGAGAAATAGATGGGGTTTTTTTCTTCCTAGTCACATTTAAATAAGAAAGTTCTTGAGCAGTAGTGGCTTTTGACAAATCCAAAACTTTTGGATAAATTCTACTTAATGCTCATAAAATCTGTCACCTGCAGTCTGCACATTTTCGCACAGTTGGCCAAGTGATCTTAAACCAGAATATTTAACAGGTGTTCCAAACAGAAGCCTGAAGGAAATGAACAAAGGGGCACAGAAGACAGCTTGAAGGCTCTCCTACTGGCTATATTTGAGAGAGTTTTAGCATTCAAAAGAATGATGGCAAAGAGTATGACAAGTTTTATTGAGTGGAAAAAATAATCCGTGACTTCATAGATAATTAATGTGAGAGAGGGAACTAATTAACATAGAAGGAATGATAGAATTAGGAATATCACCATCTTACAAGTATCAATATAGTAATATCTTCTGGCAAAGATATTAGTGTTTAACCATCAGGTGAAAGGGGAAGAGGGCGCCTTAACAACAGGGAAGTAGGTCACATAATAATAGAACTAAGTGATCGAAGGGCTGAGTATCACCAGAAGGTGCAAATTGGCACTGTGTGCTTCCTTAAGTGGGGGAATGGGAGGTACATCCATACAGAGCTCTTGATAAACATTTTTAGCCTGAATCTAATTATGAGGAATTAGTCACACAATCCAGGTAGTTGTATACGTTATAAGAAAACTGGTCTGGGGACTTCCCTGGTGGCGCAGTGGTTAAGAATCCGCCTGCCAGCGCGGGGGACATGGGTTTGCTCCCTGGTCCGGGAAGATCCCACATGCCTCGGAGCAACTAAGCCCGTGCGCCACAACTACTGAGCCTGCGCTCTAGAGCCCACATGCTGCAACTACTGAAGCCCGTGCACCTAGAGCCCGTGCTCTGCAACAAAGAGAAGCCACCACAATGAGGAGCCCGCTTGCTGCAACTAGAGAAAGCCCGTGTGCAGCAACCAAGACCCAACGCAGCCAAAAATAAAAATAAATTAATTAAAAAAAAAAAACTGGTCTGGACACTTCAAAAATATTAACTTTAGCAAGACAAAAAATATAGGAGATTTTTATTCTAGATTAGAGGAGACTAATGCAACACATGTTCCTTGATTGGACCCTGGACTTGGGGTTGGGGGGGAACATTAAAGACATATTGGAATGACCGGGGCAATTCGAACATGTAATATAGATTAGATTTTATTCTGTCAGTGTTAAATCTCTTGGTGTGATGTTGTGGTTACATCATCACACCAACAAGAAGGTCCTTGCTTTTAGGAAATACATGCTGAAGTTTTTGGGGTGAACTGTCATAAGATCAATAACTTCAAATAGTTCTGGAAAAAAATATGTGTACGTGTGTGTGTATAGAGAGAGAAAATATGAACATACAAGTATAGCAAAATGTTAATAATTGGTCAGTGTAGGTGAAGGGCATATGGCTGCTCATAATACTGTTCCTTCACTTTTCTATAGATTAAAAAGGTTTCAAAATATATATTTTTACACATCAGGAAATTTCACAGAAAAATTTTCATTTCCACATTCTCTGGAAAAATGGCAGTCTGTCAGCCTGAGACTCCTTAGATCCTGCTTGGCAATAATTGATTGGCTACATAACAGCTGCCTCCTTTAGATAGGGTGAAGGCATTTTCTGTTTTCCACAGTCTTTACCCTTCCCTTTTGCCTGATATGTCCACCATCTTTTACTCACTGACATTACCTGCCAGATGACTATATGCATTTGTTGATTTCCTGGCTGAGGTAGGCTGTACCATGAATAGTAATGCTATTTCCATATGTCAGAACTCTGGTGAGTTATTTCGAGCCCTAGCACATGAAGTTAGTACTGGATTTGATTCCTATATCAACTGATGAGCTTCACTGGGTTCTTTGGCCATAGACTGAATTCTGTCCTCATCCCCAAATGCATATAATTTCGTCATGTGAGACATCAAATTTTAAAATGTGGGTGTAAAAACTGTTCAGAACTTGCTCGATAGGTGGTATAAATATTAAAATTCTCTTTCAGATTTAATGTGTTACAAAATTGTGCTGTCTGGATTCTGCCTTGCAAAATCAGTTGAACAGTCTTGCAAAAGTATTGAATAAGCTACTTGAAAATTTTTCAATGTGACATGCCAAACCTTAATGAAAAAACATTTTGTGGAAACGTTTATAGATGCCAGTGCAGAAAGTAGGGTATAAACTTTAATTACCTTTGTAAGTTGTTCTATCCTGTGTTTAAGCGATTGCTTTCCTGTTATACACCCAGGGAGGGTACCGGGTCTTTCTGGGTAATCATGGAGCCGAGCCTTCCCCCAAAATAAAAGAGCTATATCTGGCACAGGTTAGGGTTCAGTTAGCCAGTGACACAGTTCAAACATGCAGAGGGAAGGAAAGAATAGGTCTAGTGCTAGAGTCAGGCTTGCCAGGCAAGCATATCTACCTCATACTTTATCCATTTTTGTGGGTTTTTCATTCCTATATAATTTGCTGTTCTTAAAAATGCTAGCTGCTTCTGTCCAGTTCCATGTGCCTATATGATTTTTGCCTTGTGAAGTAAACAGGAGAACTTTTCTTAGAGAATTTGACAGAAGTGAGCATAGATTCTCCTAGTATTTTAGGTAGAATCCAATTTAGTTGGCATCACAGGAGGAGGTTGAGAGAGAAACTTGAGACCTGGGGTTCAGCAAGGGTAACGGATCTGGTGCTTTCGCTTTTTATTAAAGCCCAGACCTCGCACTTTTGTATCTTATTAACTGAAGTGTAGTACAGCTGTTGCCCGAATGGGACCCATTTTGCCTATGGATAAACTAATATGAAAGTTCCTAGCAGGGCTTTGCTCAGATCTTGGGCTAGGACAGAAGATCACTCTTTCTTCTGAATTCCAGAAATAGCAACAAAAGCTCAGAGGAAATCAGCCTCCCTTGTCCCATTTACATTCTCTGGCCTTCCCTCCTATCCAGCTGGCCACTCCAGCTGCAAAAGGAATTCATCTCTCCTCTTCTGCTTTCTCTAAGGTTCCAGAATCTGTCTGGAACCCATGTTGCTCTTGAAAATATTTTCCTAGACTGGAAGGCAACTTCCCACAACGTATGTTCGCCTACCTGCTGCTTTCTTTTCACTGTTGAGAGTCTGGTATTCCCTTGTCTGTCTTTCAGGATTTCAAATAGTGTAACCACTTAACCAGCTAAATGGCTAGAAAGATGTTTGTCTTTGCATTTTTAGCATCAGGATGATTGATATCTGAAGATATTTCTGGCATATTTGTCTTTGGGGATTAACTGCATTGTCTTTATATTATGTGAATTTATTCCTTGTGATTTTATACATTTTTAATGTTTGTATTTAGCGCCGCTAACTGTGGATCATAATCACTAAATGGAGATTGTTAGGTAGTTAATCTGACTTTCGTATGCAACTATTGATTCCTCTTTTTTCCCCAGGATGAGTAATATTTTAAAAATGAAGATGATAGATTTATTTTTCTGATTAGAAAAGCAATTCAGCAAGCATTCGTAAACTGTCTTTCCTTTACCTTCATTTATTCTCATCAGCATTGGTAGGCATTGTCTAGATATCCAGTTTGTCCCTATTATTGAGCCACTTTTTTTTTCTTTTTCATCCCAAAGTACTGTTTTTTTCTGTTCATTTAGTTCTTATATTGAGGGTTTGCTATTGATTTTAAGCCTCTTAAAAATGGACACGACCAGAAGTCGTGTATTTTCCACACCCTTAGTTTATTATATATAATTTTGAAAGAGAGTAGCTAAGTCAGCTCCTTGGCAAATCTGAGAAAGCATGTTATGTTATGCTGGGCATATCTGTAAATGAACCCTGTGGATGAGAACTAGACAGAAGGGTTACAGAGAAATAATGCTGATGTCATTTCATTGGAATGAAGGGGCTGCTGTCACAACCATGAATACATTCTATAGCTAGCAGCTAAGTGTCTAGCTCTGTTTCTTTTCTAAGAAGGAAAACAGTGAAACAAGCCAAAGAAGTAAGTTGTGTTTACAAAGTGGGATATTTTAATTAGTTTAGGCCTTACAGTTATACAGACAGTGTGAACTTACAGTTCTTTTTGGAGCAAACATGAAAACCATTATTTGTGGAAAGTTTAAATTTCACGTGACACATATTCCGTCTACGTGCGTAGGGTTTTTGTGGGTTTTTTTTGTCCTTTTTCAAAATAATGTATTTGCTTTGCTAGTGTATTTTTATTTTAGCCTTCCCTGTGCTAAAAATGCTCTATTTTCTTGGGTGGAGATGTGCGTTTAGGAGGGAGGAAGGGTATAAGTTGCTGAACTGAATCTCTCCTTCCCTTTTTTTTTTTTTTTTGGCATGTCCAAATAGGGTAGTTTTCACCTCAATTGGGGCATGTTTAAACAAGAGGCTTCCATCTTAATCCCTTTTCAAGAAATTCCCTACCCCCAGTGTGTCTATATCTACAAAATAAAATGCTCCCTGCCCCCCTCTGTTTGGAAAGCTGTCCCGGGAGCGCCCTGTAATCCTTTTTTACTGATCAGAGTCTTCACCACAGGGGAAAGACTTTCAAATATTAAGGAGGTGGTGATGTAAAAGGTGGGTCGTCATGTCTGCCCACTTGAGCCATGGTCACAAACAAAATTGAAGCAGGTGGAAAAGTGGTTTTAATTTGATTGCTCACCTCATGGCAGCTTCAATGTGGGAAGAAAGAAAGTTGGCTTATAAGATTTGCCTCTGGATAAATTTACCTGCTGCAAAACCAGAGGGAGGAAGGCAGCCCCGATAGTGAAGAAAGAGCACCTTGCCCTACAGCCTCGCATTTCTTCCTCTTCTGGACAATCTCGTTCGGTTGGCACACACCAAACTCTTGGGGGTCAGGGGAGGACAAAAACAAACAAGGCGTAGTTTCTTTTTAAACTTGATATAAAAGGTATCCTAACGGCACATCACCAGAACTGTTCTTTCTTGTTTTGTTAATTTTTGTGAGGGGATTGGTTAGCTTTCTAATTTTTTTCTCCTTTGCACACACTCATGGTGTGTCTGTGAGACAGGGACAGAGACAGAGACTGAGAAAAAGAGAGCACGTGAGCAGGCAGAAGCCTGGTCCAACTGCGAAATGTACTCTGTAGAGCTGGTCTCTGTTTTATGGAAAGGGTAATAATTCATAGACTACTCCGAGGCACAGTTAAATCTGGCTTAGGGAGAGGTGGGCCAAGGTCTGAGTTAACTCAGTTATTTAGGTAGTGGAATTGTGCATTTTGGCATTTTCATACCAGAAAGTTAGCTTTCACACAAGAGTATATTTTATGTGTGGTAAGTAACTGTCACTTTAGCTCAGTTAAACAAATTTTATTTTCGCTCTTGTTTGTGCAAAGTGTGTACCTGGCATTTATTTGCTTTTTTTTCTCTTAGTCTGCGGTAGCACAAATGGGAAAGCGTTACATAAATGTGGTGTGAATGCATTTTCCTCTTCTTTTGCCGTAGTCACAATGCAGAACCTTGAAAGAAAGAAGGAATCCAGTCTGGCTTTGATACCACATTTCTCTTGATATAATAGGGTAGTGGCTGTCCTGTCACTGCCTTTCCTCCTCAGGCCCTGCCCTCTTTATTTTTGATCTTTGCAGAATCCTTTGTTTATCTGGCTCCATTCATGGCCTACTTTTTCTTGTTCTTCCTTTCCTCACATGCCTTGTCCCCAGATCCAAATGCCTTTGCTCTATTCATTTGACAGCTTTTTCAGAGTTTAAGAAAGAAACCCAAGAACACAAACCCTCTCCTGGGACTTAGGGGGTCTCTGCTGCCACCTCCTTTCTCCCGTCCGCCTCAGGGCAAACACCCCGCCAGTCCCAGCCTTCTGCCCCTCCCTCTCGCTCTCCCTCATGACTCCTAGTTCGTCATGATGCAGCCAGAGGCTCTGCTTGCTTTGGGACATGTACTAGACTTGTGGTTCTGGGGAAACCTCCTCATTTGTCCCTCAGCCTCATTCCTCGGTCGACAAAGACACCTTGCAGATACTGTGCTCCGAACTGGACACGAAACTGTGATGTGCAGAATAGACTGCAGCCCTGCCTCCTGCTGTAAAATGGAGCAGAGAATGTCCATCTTGCCAAGGAGGCTGTAAAAATCAGCAAGGTGATGGTGCCTGACCAGCATATATCTAGGTGCTCAGAAAATAGCAGCTTTTGTTATTACAGTGAGACAGACAAGGCAAGTCCTGACCTCTGTTTGGAAGTTGTTCAGTTGGGTTTCCTTTGTTTTTTGTTTTAGTTTTATTTATTGATTTTTGGCTGCGTTGGGTCTTCGTTGCTGCACGCGGGCTTTCTCTAGTTGTGGCGAGCGGGGGCTACTGTTCGTTGTGGTGTGGGCTTCTCATTGCGGTGGCTCCTCTTGTTGCGGAGCACGGGCTCTAGGCGCGTGGGCTCAGTAGTTGTGGCTCGCGGGCTGTAGAGCGCAGGCTCAGTAGTTGTGGCGCACGGGCTTAGTTGCTCTGCGGCATGGGGGATCTTCCCGGACCAGGGATCGAGCCCATGTCCCCTGCATTGGCAGGCGGATTCTTAACCACTGTGCCACCAGGGAAGCCCTGTTTAGTTGTTTTTAATTTCAGTCAGAGCCTTTCACTTGTATGTCTGGCTCTTACCCAAAACCCATTTTTTTCAGTTTTAAGCAGATTCCATCCTCCCCACCTTCTAATTCAACCTCCTTTCCCATTTTTCCTTTTTCTGTCAAAAGCATAACCATTTCTTCTATCATCCGTGTGTGTTTGAAAGCTGGCTGTGGGGAGGAGGTCTTCAAATTTTTTTTTTTTTTAACTCCCCTTTCTTTCATGCCGTATGTCTGGTAATGGTCCGGAGGATTCTTCCTTTGGAGAGCTCTTCAATTCTTCTCTTCTTTCTTTGTTGGATAGGCGATCATCTCTGTTCTAGTCTAAACTTTTATTACCTCAAGGATAGGGTCTGGCTTCTTGTCCTTCTGAGACACTTTAAATGTCAGTCGTGGCAGAAGGCAATAAAGACCTCCTTCAGCTAGCAGTTTGAATGTATCTAGTGTTTGAATGTATCTCTGTGAGTGTTTGAAACCATCGGGTGCTTCAAACTCTGGAATAACCAGTGATTCAGAGAGTATTGTTTTTAACAAGTGAACCAGTTCATTTATTGCAACTGTGCTTATGTGTTTTTTACTGACAACTAACTTCTGAGATGCACAGTATTTACAGTTGACTTAGTAGGAGTTCCCAGAAAATGTGAGGCTATGTTTTGACTTACAAGTATAGTCCGTTATCTGTATCTTAACACGAATACATGATTATAAATGAGCTTGGGACATTAAGTCTTTTGAATGTGAGTTTTCTTTTAGTTGCAGTTTTAAAAAATACGATATTGCCACCAGCCCCTTTCTTTTTCTCACCAAAATAAAAGTAAACATTCTGCTTCTACTAAGCAGAATGCAGTGGGGAAGAACGAAGAACCGATCCTTTTGAAGTTCAGGGCGGAGCCAACTAGAAGTTCTTGTTATTTTTTACGTACGCTTGGTTTATTGACTGAGTCAACAAGTAGGTATCAAGCTGTGAGTCTGCAGGAACTGTGCGAGGCGCTCTGGGCTGAGTGGTGAGCACGTCCTAAAGCAGGGCCAGGAGCTGCAGCCTGCCCTGTGGCCTCTTTTTTGTGTCCCTCACCCACTAAGCTGGGGCTTACACTTTTAAGTGGCTAGAGGAACAAAGAAGACTGTGTGACAGAGGCCTCTGCGTGACCCACAAAATTTAAAATATTTACTATCTGGTTATTGACAGAAAATGTATCTGCTCTGGACCTCTAGTGTCTCTGCCTTCCTGAAGCTTACATTTTAGTAGGAAAGAAAAATAATAAACGAGTGAACAGTTAGACAGGAGAATTAATGTCCAGTTCTGATGACTGCTGGGAAGGAGCTAAGTAGGGTACGACGATGACGGGAGGGAAGCCGGGACAAGGGGGTGAGGGCTAAGGTAGGATTCTTGGAAATTAGACCTGAACATTGTGAATAAAAGGCCTGTGAAGAGCTGGGCTTACTAACCTGCTCTCACCCCTAGTCCACTTCCCCCTTCACCTCCCAATGCCTGCTTGCCCACAGGACTCAGCTGGGTGTTGGTTCCTAGGAAGCTTCTAGAGCGGTCTCTCTTAGAGGGCCTTTACCACAGCGCCTGTCACTTTGTAATCTCCTGTTTGCTTCCATTCCTTCCCCCACCCTCACCCCCCCCCCGACTTGAAATATCTTGAGGTCAAGGACATGTCTTGGTAGTCATAGTATCTCTAGGTATATAGCTCATAACCTGGTTGAACAGTTAAATAAATCTGTAGACTCAAAATTAGATTCCATCAAGCAGGTCGTGAAAGTCAAACGTTTCTTTTAGCAAAACAGATTAAATTTATCCTACTTTTACACATCCTTCCCACCCCATGCTCCCTGCTCCAAGTACTTTTCCTGTTTCATCTCAAAAACAATTCTTGCTGCACCCCAAAACTTGCCCATCTCCGCATCTTATTAAAAAACACCACCATCCTTTCAGTTGATTAAGCCCCAAACGAGGAATTAGCCTTGATTCTTCTCATTCCCTCGTCCATGTCCATCATATCCAACCCTTCAGCACCTATACCTCCAAAACCAGACCTATTTTTAGCATCTTTACTACCACCCCCGGCCCCGGCCGGCTAGCTCCATCCTTCACCTGGGCCAGTGTAGCAATGTGCTGACTGGTCTTTCTGCTGCCACTCTTAGCTTCCATATATCCATTATTCATGCAGACACCAAACAGATCTTTTCAAACTCAATAGTATGTCAGTCCCTCCACTTAACACTCTAGTGGTTGCTCATCAAACCTAGAATAAAACTTGAATTAAAAAATCTGAACTCACAGCCCTTCATGAACCGGCCTCTGTCTTCAACCTCATCTCTTCATTGCTCTCAGCTTCTCTCAGTTGCACTGGTCTCCCCTGTCTCCTCCTTAGGGTTCTCTGTTCCCTGTTGCCTGTTGAATTATTAGGTAGAGTTCAGTGTTAATCTGGTCAGCGTTGTGACTATGTAAACCAATAATAGTGGCAAGTTAACACAACCACAGTGAAATCCCTACCCCAAAGACATCCTCATTCCTGATTTTCATTATCATGTTTGTGGTACCAAAAGTTCATGGTAACAGGCAACTGACTTCATGATAACCCTTGTTAAAGGCTTGGGAAAGGAACTTGACAACCTTACTGACTTCTAATGGCATTAACTGTTTTTATTTTTTCCTCTTTTTGCCACGCAGAGTATGAGTTGGAAGTAAAGAGGGTGCAAGACATTCTTTCGGGAATAGAGAAGCCACAGGTATGTCTTCTGGATTTCTCAGCGTAAATGGCGCTTTTTTAAGTATTTCAAACATGCTTTTCTTTTACCACACAGTAGGTAAGCAAAAGGGCCCCTTTCCATTGCGGATTACTCACAAACTGTGAAATAGTGTTGTTATTAACGGAGCATGAAAATGTAAAACAGCAGTCTTCTGTTTAGTCATCATCCACCAAAATGTCTTCTTCATTTAGATATTCGGGATGCAATTAGGTATTCATCCCGATTTCCGGGAGTACCCCTTCCCCCACCCGCTAAGGCTACAGAACAGTTTTCTTTTGGTAATTTCCCTTTACCTTTGTAAATGTAATAATAATAATTTTTGAAAACCTCAGTAATTCAGAGTATTTTTCCAGGTAAATTTCAAAAAGGTACGTAAATATTAGCTGAGTAAAATAAGTCCAAAGCATAATGGCAAGGAAAAATGTTGGTGGGAGTAGTGATATTGTGAGGTTTTAAGTTTGATTTTGCCAGATGCTTTGAAATTCAAGTGAAAAATTCAGAATGTTGATTCAGGCTTTCATCTGAGTTTAGAGAGCCAAAGTTCTTTGGAGTGTTTTCTAGCTAAATTGGAAAACCTTGATTCTTCATGTGTTTCAAATACTGAGGCCTTTTAACAGAAGGGTCCAAACATGCCTCGGGGCACATAGTTGAGTTTGACTAAACCTAAAACCATGAGGTGTTGCTGGACTACGGGCGCAGTAGGGCACTTGCAGAAGCGTAGGGTGTTTGATGCTGGGTTGGGGAGTCTGCACTTGATCCGGTAAGGAGTGGGTTGCCACTGAGAGTTTATAAGCAAAGAAGTTATGTTTCTTATAATCAGGACTGCACTTTCAGGAGGATCAAACAGCCAGCAGGTGCATTGCAGTGAGAAGGGCATGGACCCAGGGAGACAAGCCTCTGGCATCTGTTATTGTAGGGCTGGCGAGAGGCTGTGGGAATCAGAGTTAGGGCGGTGGCATCAGATGTGGCAAGGAGAGGATGGATACTAAAGCCATTCTAGAGCGAAATCAGTCAGGCATTACAGCCTATCAGGTGTCACGGGTTAACTGGGCTTTCAGGCTCAGATGACGCCTTTCAGGAGTTGCTTCCTCTGGGCAGGCTGCCCTGATTTCTGTCCCATCAACTGGGATACTCCCCACGGCATTTGGTACCACTGGTACTACATGTGGTACCACAGCTTCACTGTGCTCTGCGTGTATTTAATACATTGTACTCCATTTACTTGTGTTTGTGTCTTTCCCGGTAATCTGTGAGTTCCTCTAGAATAGGTTTGTGTCTGTGTCCTCTCGGTATCTTCAGTGCCATTCTTAGACATGTGGAATTTGTTTTACTAGCAGGGTATCCAGGAAGACGAATAAGTGGGTGGTTGAATGTGCCTGATAGATCAGTGCCGTGGAGAGAGGGCAACAAGATATACCTGGGGAGAGCACGTGCATCGGAGTGACCATTGGAATCGTAGGAGTGTATGATAGCTTTGGGGATGGGGTAGAGCACAGGGAGAGCTTAGAGAAGGCTTGAGGGCAGAATCACGAAACAGGCTTACATTTACAGTGCAGCAGAAAGAAGAGCCCATGAGGGACACACGGAAGTCATAGTCAGCGTGAGAAGGCAGAGCAGCAGGTTAGTTGACTATCCGGGATGTAGTCAGACAACTCCATCATCTGGTCTCTGTCCCGTGTACACACACACGGTGTTTTTCTTGAGTTATACCTGATCATTTCTTTACTGCAGAAGTCATAAAGTCTGTTTCTGAGGATCATGTGGCTCTAGAAAGATAAAAGCAACATTAATATGTATTGGTCCTTTCCTCCTGATTCAGCATTTATTAAATGCTTAACTCTTTACAGGTTTTAGAGCAGGGTAGACAGGGTTTTGTATAAATAGTCATGATGTTAGGTGTAATATAGTCAGATTGTCACCTGAGAGGTCAGAAAGTCCAAAATGAGTCTCACTTGGCTAAAATCCAGGTATCGGCTGGGCTACATTCCTTTCTGGAGACTCTGGGGGCAAATCTGTTTTCTCGCCCTTTCCAGCTTCTAGAGGCTACCTGCATTCCTTGGCCCATGACCCCTTCCATTCTCGTATCTCCTTCTCTGACTTTCCTGCCTCCCTCTTTTGCTTACAAAGACCCGTTACTCATACTTGTTACTACATCAGGCCCACCCGGGTAATCCAGGGTAGTCCCTACTTCACAAGATCCTTCACTTACTCACATCTGCAGAGTCTCTTTTTACCTTGTAGGTTCCAGGGACTAGGATGCGGACATCTTGGGGGTGGTCGTTACTCTGCCCACCATACCAACCCCTGGTCCCCACAAAAACCTTCTCTGCTGGATGACAGTCCACCCATCCTCCCCAGCCCTGTTAGTTCTTCACACCATTATTCTCCCTTCTTTCCTCTCCTCCCCCCTCTGCCTGAAACTCTTACTCGTGGTTGTGCCTTATTTATCTTTGTGCTCCTAGTACCTAGCACTGCCCTTGGCACGTTGTGAACCCTTAACATGTACTTGGTAAATAAATGTGTGGCAGCCTGCAGTGGCTGTAGTGAGGTTCTGCCAGGTGAGACAGATACCTGACGGCTGGCCAGCATCACACGAGGCTCAGCCAGCCTGGTGGGATGTGGGCACGGCTGGGAGCCAGAGTGCGAGGCAGCAGCACGCAGAGGAGGGTCCTGTGAGTTGGAGCCCAGCGTGGCCATTAACTGGCTCTGTGACCCTGAGCCGCAGTTTCCTTACCTTTGAAAGGTCGGATAATAAATACCATGTGGGACTATCTGAAAAGTAAATTGTATGCTATTTATAGAGTCCTTGGAATGGAGTATTTTCCTAGAGTTTTTAGCATATCATTAGGCAAAAGTGAAACTCCCTGCTATACTCTGAAATGGGAAGGAGGGGCTGTTCACCTTCTAGGAAAAGAAACAGCTGCAGAAAGTTCGGCACACAATTGTCTGAAGGATTGCTGTTCTAAATTTTTTTTTTTTTCAGCTGCACCTGGTAACACCTCCAAATAAAACACATATATTTTTCTTCAAGGTTTTACGGATGGTTTGTTTTAGGTGTTAGAAACATTACTGAGGACTTGTAGATTCCAGTCATCTTTCTAGAACTTTGGGCACCCTGAATTAAGCAAGTCATTTACTCTTCAGAAACCCAGATACTATAAATATCCAAATACTTAGCCATTAAATAAAACAGGGTACAAATATACAAGGTTTTTGTCCCGAGACTGTAACAATTAGGTGTCTTGGGGACTGTGCTCATACAGCCACTGCTGTACCACAGAACTAAGCTGATATGATTCTAAGTGGTTTACGGATTAACCTCTGCTAGTACCAGCCAGCTCCAACCTAACGTGGTTTAATCTGCTCTGATGGTGGTGCTAGATGAAGTCTCCCACATACTGGGCTGTTTATTTTCAGGATGTAAATAAATGTAACTTGGAATTGTGGTTCTGCATTGTTTCTATCCGCTAATGTTCAGCTTGTAGAAACAATTGATTTGTTGGTTCCAGAAGTGAGTAAACTGACCTAAAAGAAGAACAACTGTCCCTGCAGGAAGCAATCCGTTGAAACGTAAACAGCAGTAGATCTGGAAACAGATTTGAGGTTCTTAGCACTAAAGGAATTTTAGTAACAGATGAGTCTGAAATTCCTGGATTTGAGCATCCATTTCTTGGAGTAATGATCTCTTTGACCTTTTCCTTTTAAATTTTCCTTTATGTTATTATTTTTCATGATGGGTACTTCAGAAGTGAAGCCAATATTTCTATGGTAATATTTTCTTAACATACTCCCTAAATTGGATCAGCAGACCTCCCACATAGTTAAATCCAAAGACAGACCAAATTTAGAAGCTACTAACTTACATAGAAATATTTTTGAACACGAGAGTAACAATTTAGTAACTTTATGAGAGTAAATGGTGTTTTTGATCCAAATAATGAATATCATTTGCATATAAGATAGTCTGAAAACTAAGAAAGTAAAATTTCACAGAATAGTATTAACATACTGGGGATGAACAGGAGAGAAAGGGGAAAGGAGAAAGAGAGCTAAGGATTACATACGAAATAGGTACAAGATAATGCGGTCTTATTATTTGCGAATATGTGTACGCATATGTATATGCTTTTAACTAGCAGCTGTTCTCAAGTTCAAATCTATATTTAATCAATACTTAGACAAAAATGACTTCTAATCAGTGTGTAATCGTTTAGAAGTAGATGGTTTTATGAGTCCTTCAGAGATACTTCAAAGCAGTTTAAGTAATTTCTATGCAGACTTAACACTAGTAACCTTCACAGCAGACGCTTATATCACTAGTGCTGAAACAAATGTCACGTTGGATCTTGTCCAATAACTTTGTAACTAAAAATCACTACTTTTATCACCATTACAAAGGAGATTGATTTCTGTTTATGGTAGAATCGTTAAGCATCAGCAAGTCAGTTAGTTTTATGGCTTCTAAACTTCCTTTTTTGGATCACAGCCATGACAATCATTGTGATGATCAGGTTAGCCGTGCCCCATTTCAGTTCAGTGGTCACCGCTGGTGAGAAAGTTTCACCAGAGAGAGAGAGACTGAATGAATGAAGGTGAAGCTTGTGTACGAATGCTGTTGCTCTGCAGTAGGCTTGAACCCAGCCTAGTTCCCAGAGTTCTGAATCTCTCATTAAAGTTATCACCTCCCTGGATGCTTGGAGTAAAGGCATCTACTGCTGAGGATTCCCCTTTACATGACACTCTCTTGAAAGGCACCGTGTAATTTCCTGGCATCAACCTTGGAGTGGGAGTGAGTTCCAAGTTCTAACAGAGACAAAGCACTCTTTCTCTCAGGATTCCAATGCCTGAAGAAAGGAAACCTGAGGCCCAGGAGTCAGTGAGAGGGAGGGAGGGGGGAGCACAGGAGGGAACGGGCCTCTCAACTCTGGTAGTAGTCTAGGAGGCAGGCTGCTCAGATCCAGGAAAGAATTCCCGGAAGCCGCCGTCCTTTGAAAATGATGCTGAGTTCTCCAGGTGCACTTCTGATAGGCTGGCTGATGGGAAGGATGCACTTGCACAGAGGTCTGTGTTCACATGACAGTTGGCCTTCCTAAGGCTTGCTCAGGGAACCTCGGGGAAAGGTGAGCGTTATTTTAGTTGATGCTTCAGGTGTTGTACATCACTGTTGAGTTAAGTAATAATTTAACCAAGTCCTAAAGGAAAGACAGTAAATTCTTTTCTTTTTTGGTTTGATTTACGTATATCATAAAATGATTATCACGACAGGTGCAGCTAACATCCGTCATCTCATATAGATGCAATATAAAGAAAGAAAAAAAGAAAAAATTTTCTTCTTGTGATAAGAACTCTTAGGAGTAAATTCTTAATAGCTGATGAAAAAAGTAGAGTTTAAAAGGATGTGAATTTATGGATACCTGTTCAGTATCTAAAGTGCTAGCATTTGACTGAGCTATTTTGAGAAGTGGTGTTAATTTCACACCACCATTCATGGAATCAGTGTTACTACATACTGTGCTCTTGGAATTGGGCCACTTACCACCTCAGTTGAGTGTTCCTCTGTACCTAACTAATCAGCATCTTTTTAAATTATAAACTGAACTCTTCATAGCAAAATATCTTGTTTTAAGTTAAAAATCAAATATAATATCCAGTATCTCAAGATTACTCATTAATGGTGTGTGAAGGAATTCAGCAAATACAATGGTGTATGTGGTAGAAACGCTGCCTTAAAATCTAATCAGGGGAACAACACACAGATAACCAGGTAAAGCAGAGGATAATGAAATGAGTGTCAAATATAGGTGCCCGCTCAATGTGGTTGGAGCACAAAGAAAACAGTTGCTGATCCTGAGCAGGGAGTCAGGCAGCACCGTACAGAAACTTTTCCTGAATTGGCCTCAAGCTGCCATGGGCCCCTCTGTGCTCAGTGTATCTGCCGTGAGGCCCCTCATGCATCTCTTCATCAGGCAGAGGTCATACCTTAATCATCTTTGTGTCCACAGCCCCTCACAAGTTAAGCTATGATGATTAAATGAATAAGCAAAGGCAACATTTGAACTGGGTCTAAAGGAAGTTTGTTAAAGGCAGGAAAGTGGGAAAGTCCAGAGCTAAGTCTCAGGGGCGTGAGAGAGGACGGCATCCTGAAGGGCGGGTCACAGCCGTCACAGGAGGAGTAGGCAGAAGAGTAGCTGCTAGTCTGGAGACATAGCAAGAAGGGTCGAGTTCAATTCTGTAACAGTGTCTCTCCAGGTTTTTTTTTTAAAGATGTTTAATGCTGGTCTGCCATCCACTGTGTTACCTGTATCAGAAACTCAGACTGTCTTACTCCCTTTGATATTTATTTTTCATTCAACATTTACTAAGCAGCCACTACTCACAGTTGAGTATGACTTAGGCCTTCTCCTTAGGGAGTCCCACGGTCCAGTGGGGAAGGTAGGCAAATGCTATTAACATGATTAGCAATGAGTAGAGATAGCAGCAAGGTGCTGTGGAACAGAGAGATGATAGGATATTTCAGGGAAGGCTACTTGGGGGTAGTGAGGCCAGCCTAGGGTCTTGAAGGATGAGTAGGAGTTTGACTAAATAATTGGTTAAATATATAATGATGCTGTATCTATTTGGAACAGAGATGATATGGAGGGACCTCTGCTCAAAATGGAATGCGTGATAGACTGAAAAGGGAAACTCTATTCATTTCCATATTTATTATTCATGCTTTTAAATTATCTTATATTTTAATACCCTTTATTTAGATCAGATAGTGACAAAAATAGAAGAAAAAAAGATACTTAGTAGTTTAGACATCTCCATCCACAGCCTACTCTAATCTACAGCTATAAAGTCTTGTATGAACGTTAAGCTTTAATGTATGTTTTAACTCTCATTTTGTTTTAATGTTATCCAGACCAATATCTAGAGAGCAACAAAATAAACTTTAGAAAATTAGAACATTAAAATGCATTGACAGATTTATTTTAAAGAATTAGACTGTGCATTAGATTAGGTTTCTCCAGAAACAGACTCTGAAACAAAGATTGGAAGGCAAATGGTGTAAGTGGGGAGGTGCCCCAGGAAGCACGGTTAGAGTAGAGACATGAGATTGCAGAGGAGAAGCCAGTGCAGGGTCTGTTAATGAGCAGGTTACAGCTGCGGGCAGCTGGGGCTCAGTCCTGCCGAGGATGCCTGGGAGATAGTGTAAGAACGTGCTTCAGAGAAGCCCTAAGTAAGAGAGAAAAGTTGGGGCGTTGAGAGTCCCAGACTCCTTTGTTCAAATGAAGCCTTGAGCGGAGACTAAAGCAAAAGATAAAAGCAGAGCCTAGAGAGGTGAAACATCTCCACACATATTTCTGCCGTCTGTCAGCCTGGGCCATGGTTCCGTTTCCACCCCCCACCCCCCACCCCCATACTGGGTTTTCCCAGGAACCTGCAGGACTTCGGGGAGCGTGGTTTGAAAGGTCTTGGCTTTGCAGAAGAGTTCGACATCAAGCAAAGCTTGGAGGCCGCTGGAAAGTACCTGTGGATGTGGGTTCCTTCCACATAATACGATGGCCATCATGGAGATTATTGAAATATCATGTTCAACTTTTTACCTTTAGAAAAATTCTCAAACGTGATATTATTTTTACTTTCTGGAGGACCAAGTGTGAATTGCATCAGACTTGGACATAAGTTTGCATAATAAGGACAGATGTTTTAGGAGCTATAGTTTGGACATCAGGACTTTGACAAAAGAATGCCATATAGGATGGGTGGGTTCTTTTTGGTAATTAAAATAAATTTGTAAATTAAAATAAATTCGTTTTTCTTGAGTTAAATCTGAGCCATTTTAATGCTACTACTAATAATCACAAAATGTTCTGGGGAGAAGTGTAGTGTCTGATTCATGTTTTTCTTCCTCAGGTTTCTAATATTCAGGCAAGAACGGTTGTGTTGTCCTGGGCTCCCCCTGTTGGACTTTCGTGTGGACCCCACAGTGGTCTTTCCTTCCCCTACAGCTACGAGGTTGGTCTGTCAGACAAAGGACGAGATGGAAAATACAAGATAATTTACAGGTAGCGTATATTTCCATGTGTTTTTCTCAGCTGCCAAACCGTGAAATTGCTGTTACTAAGGAGAATAAAAAACAAAGGAAAAATTTAATGGCTTTGCAAATTTTCCTTTAAATAGTTCTTTTTAAGAATTAGTGATAATTGTAATGTCAGGAGTTAACTTTGTCCAGGGTAATTGCTAATCAGAAATGACTTTTATACGGCTATTTGGTGTCGGTCAAATATGTCACTTGGTTATGTTAGCTTGCCAGTGTAGTACTAAAGAAAAGTTTCCATTAATGTTGTCAGAGCAAAAAGTGAGCATGCCTCTTAGTTTTTACGTATATCATGCACTTCTATGATCACCTCTTTTTAGGCTCAGACCTTGTGCTAGTCTTGTTTTTCAAAATTCTACGATGTGGTTTCCATTTCACCCTCCTTCTTATCCTCTACAGTAGTTTTCCAGTGTGCAGTAAAGCTTTTCATTCGGAGGCTATCTTAAATCGTCAAAAGTTTAGCACACCGAATAAGGGATTATCCCCTTCCACTTTATGGACTCCCAGATATTAACCATTTAAGTGATTTATAGCTGTGTTCTAGATGTGATAAAAAATTTTTAGGGTCAAATCTTTTCTCTTTTGTAGTTGCTGGCACTGCTCAGATTTGCAGAGTAGGAAATCAGAGGCCATCTTGTTCTAACTACTTGTTTGACCTCTCTGTGACTGGCCCTGGGAACTACTGCCCAAACCCAGTGTCACATGGTCACACAAAGCCCACCTCTTCTTCTGCCAGAGAAGCTGCTTTTCTCTTCTGTTTCCCTGCTGCAGACCTCGCATCTCCCTAGCCCCATTTCTAATTCTTAACTTGCTCCAGGGACTTGTCTTTTTCTGGACAAAGAAAAGGGGGAAAGAGAGACAGACAGAGGGAAGCCCTTTAGTCACTCTCTCCTGTTGCCGCCACGTAGGGCTCTGTCCTCTCTTCCTGGACTCCTACAAGAGTCTCCTCAGGCTCCTCCAGCATCCACTCTTGCTCTCCTCCCATCCAGCCTCCACGCTGCAAAAACAGAAGTCAGGACAAGCCTCCCCCCTGTGAGAACACTGCAGTGCTTTATCACTGTGCTTAGAATGTAGTCCTAACCCCTTGCTCTGGCTCACAACCATTGGGTTCTATTTTGAAAAGTCAGAATTGGTAGTGACCTTAGCAAAATATAGAGCACCATTTCCCCCAGCCCACCAAGAAGCAGTTAGATTCTGTCAATGCATGATGGTCATTGGTGGCAGGAGCTAGAGTCCCAAGTGCCCAGTGAGGCAGGCAGGTAACATAAGTGAGAAAGTACGAAGCTTGGGAATGAGGTGAATGGTGAACGGGAACACTCCTGTCTTCATCGATAAAGGAGCAGCTGCCAGTCACCTAAAGTAGGTTGTTGCATAAGGGAATGTAGGCCTAGATTTGCTGATTCCTTGGAATTTTTTTTAAAGGAAATGCTAAAAATCTGAATTATTATGTAAACCTTCCTAATGTTAAACTGATTCAGCAAATTCAAAAAACTTCAAAGATAAACTGCAAGTCAAACAACAGAACTGCACATGCAGGGTGTGGACATTGGCCTCCAGTTTGCAACTTTAAAAAAGTATTTTTATTTGAATAATTTCAAACTTATAAATGTTGCAAAAATAAAGAGATCAAGGAATATCTCTTTATTTTTTATCTCTTTATTTTTTATCTCTTTATTTTATGCTTTACCCAGATTCACATATTATTAACTTTTTACCCTATTTGCTTTACTATTTGATTTTCTCTCTTGCCTTTTCTCTCCTCTTAATCTGTATTTTTTCCTATTAGTTTTATACATCATGGTCCTTTACTGCTAAATACTGAAGTGTGTTTCCTAAGATATTTTTTTAAATAGCTACAATGCCATTACTTCATGACTTTACATCAATACCATACTTTTATCCAATCTGTCATCCACATTCCAGTTTCGTCAGTTGATGAAATAATGTCTGTGGTAGCATTTTTCTTCCCCTTGTAGGACAAGATCCATTCTAGGGTCAGATACAGCAGTTAGTTGTCATGTCTCTGTAGCCTTCTTTAATTTGGAACACTTCCACAGTATTTCATTGTCCTTTATGACACTGACTTTTTTTTCCCCAATCTTCTGCTTTAATAATGAAAACTGACATGTATACATACTTTTTCAAAAACAAAAGTGTTAAATATCACTAGCAGGGCAATAAGTTTAAAATTTTTTAAAAATTATGGCTAAATTGCAAACATACAGAAACATAGAGAAAATTCTACAATGAACCCCCAGATAACCATCACTCAGATTTAACAATTATTAAGATCTTGCCACATTTGCATCATATCCCCTTTATTACTATTGTTGTTGTTGTTGTTGTTGTTATTGTAGCATTTGGTAGCAACTCACAGATAACACATCAGTTACTCCTACATAGTTCAATATGGATCAACATAAGATTTTTTCTACATAACTGCAATGTCATTAACATCTAGGAAAACTGACAATAATACCTGGCATCATTTCATACCTTGGTCATATTCAGATTTTCCCAATTGTCTCAAAAATGTGTTTTAATATTGATTTCTTCTTCTGGGACTCCAAATGAAGTTTACTCATTGCCTGGGATTGTTAGGTCTCATAAATCTATTTAAATCTAGAATAGTCTCCCTTTTTGGAAATGGAATAGCTACTTTATATTTTAAATTTTAATTTAAAAAATTTTTATTGACATATAGTTGGCATACATTATAGTTTTCAGGTGTATCTCCCATCTTTTTAAAAATTCTTGATCAGTTGCAAAAAGTGAATCACTTTTGTTACCAATCTGAATTTGTGGTATCCTTTAACTTAATCTTCCTCCCCCATATTTCTTATAAATGGACAGTTAGTTCTGGAGCTTGATCAGATGCAGGTTTAACATTTGTGGGAGGCGTTCATCAAGGTAGTTCTATGTACTTCCTCTTCCAGCACACTGGGAGGCAACAGTGTTTGGCGGCCTCACTGTGATTAAATCGTTTGGGAATTATCCAATGCTTTTTTTTTTAAATCTTATTTATTTATTTGAAGTATAGTTGACATACAGTATTAGTTTCAGGTATGCTACATAGGGATTCAAAATTTTTATAGATTACACTCCATTTAAAGTTATCGTAGGCTTTCCCTGGTGGCGCACTAGTTAAGAATCCGCCTGCCAATGCAGGGGACACGGGTTTGAACCCCGGTCCGGGAAGATCCCACATGCCGCGGAGCAGCTAAGCCCGTGTGCCATGGCCGCTGAGCCTGCGCTCTAGAGCCCACATGCCACAACTACTGAGCCCGCGTGCTACAGCTACTGAAGCCCGCGCGCCTAGAGCCCATGCTCCTCAACAAGAGAAGCCACCGCAGTGAGAACCTGCGCCCCGCAACGAAGAGTAGCCCCCACTTGCTGCAACTAGAGGAAGCCCGCGTGCAGCAACAAAGACCCAACGCCGTCAAAAATTAATTAATTAATTAAAAAATATAAATAAAGTTATTATAAAATATTGGCTGTACTCCCTGTGCTGTGCATTACATCCTTATAGCTTATTTACTTTATACATAGTAGTTTGTACTTCTCAATCCCCTACCCATATCTTGCCCCTCCCCAGTTCGCTCTCCCCACTGGTACCCACTAGTTTGTTCTCTATATCTGTGAGACTGTTTCTGTTTTGTTATATTCATTTGTCTGTTTTATTTTTCAGATACCACATATAAGTGATAGCATACAGTGTTTGTCTTTGTCTGACTTATTTCACTAAGCACAATACCCTCCAGGTCCATCCGTGTTGTTACACATGGCAGAATTTCATTCTTTTTTGTGGCTGGGTAGATACTGACATTTGTGAAGAATACAGTTATGCCCACACACACCCCTCTCACCTTTAAAAATTTTTTTAATGGGAACATTACGTATTTTCTGGAATGTTGGTGGTTTCCTCATGATTAAGTCAAGGTTCTTCTGCAGCTTCTGGTCAAATAAATGGTTTTATTTTGTGTAAGAGAGCTATTTATCGGCATGCATCTGTAAGAGAGCTGTTTATTAGTATTGATATGTGAGGGAAGCAGATTGAGGTTTCTTGAAGAGAGTTGAGAAGTTGAAGCTATTGGGGTTCTTGCCAGGACAAGTCTGGGAGCCACCTTCAGCTGACAGCTGGTGCTGTTATTTACACTTATGTTTATCTGGGTATCTTTCTGTTCAGCTTGCTTCCTTATTTACTTATTTTTATGTAGTCATTTTGAAGAAGTGGTAAGATATTTTGGAATTTTATTCATAAGTTAGCCTTGCCGTTTTCCAGGTCCAGAATGACACTATTTCAAGGAATCTCATGTGCTAGTCCAGAAAAATGATAATACCAAGCAGGAGAGTTTATTTCTGACTTAAGGTGGAAGTAGAAATAATAGTTCTTGAATCGCTATTGGTACCTGACTATGAGACCCAAATCCAAAACCTGTTTTATTTTTGAAACTGGTATCATTGACTAAGAAATGATTTTTCTTTGCAGCGGAGAAGAATTAGAATGTAACCTGAAAGATCTTAGGCCAGCAACCGATTATCATGTGAGGTGAGTATTGGGGAATTCAGATTGCTAAAATAAATAATATGCTCCTTTCTAAAAGTGTTTGGTTAACAGCACTTGCCTAACTAAAAGTGTCAGTACCTTTGCTCATCGGCCATTCCTTGATGTCCTACACTTGAGAGCATAGAGATTGGGAGTCCACAGATGTGCTTCTGGTAATAGAAAAGTAGATGATACCCTGAACAGAATTTAAAAATTATTTTTGCGAAGTAATTTTTATTTTACGTAGTCTCCTAAGATCCGTTGGAATGCGTGGTTTAATATATAATATTTTTTTCTATAAAGCAATAATTTTTTACCATGGGTATATCAGTTATTATAGACCTTCCATGTAAACTATATGTTCAGCCAGTATGACTAAATAAAGTCCTTCCCATGTTTCAAGTTTGGACCTAAAAGGCAATACGTTTTGAAGTAAGTAATGCAAATATCAAAATTATCTCTAGCAAGAGCTAATGCAGTTTTCCAAAACAACTCACATAGTTTGCTACCGAGTCTGAACTCTCTACCGTGACTGCTCTGGAAGGCAGGGCTAGCTGATCTCAGGGAGAGACCCAGCCAACCACAGACCTGCGAGAACGAAAGTATCATCTAAGTGTTTACAGAGCTCATCTGATTACTCAAAGATACATCCATACATCCATCTGCAAACAGGCAGATTTTTAAATCTGAATGTGATCCATAATATCGTTTAAATTTTCATTTTAATTTAAACTTTCATTTTATTTAATTTTTAATTTGATCAGAAATTCTCATTTTATCTAATAGGGTGAACAACAACAAATTCTCCTTTCTTCAATTATATATGTATGTATCAAGATTATGTAATAAAATTGCAACCATCAAGCACACACCCTTTATTACACTTTCCAAAGGTTAATTCACACCACACGTTCCCTCTGTGGTGGAGTAGAGGCACGGTAGCCTAGCAGGAAGAGCATATGTTAATTATTAGGCAGCTTGAGGTCTACTCTGGTTCTGCCCATCAGTTGACTGTTTTAACTTTGGTCAATCACAGAGAATCCATGCCACAATTTTCTTGGTAACAAAAGTAAGGAAAGTAGGGGGGTGTTTAGATTATAATATCTTATTAGCTGCACAAGTGTTTAAAACTATGTTTAAAGCAATACATAAAAGAGCAAGGTTTTTACATTCAGTCATAAAGTGTATATCTGCTTAGCTATTGTTTTGTTTAGATGAACTCTGTTGCAACCATCTTTTCCTATTTGAATCAAAACTTTTGGATTTTGAGTGAATTAGCTTTAGCCCAAACTTATTGAACTTTTCACACCGTCTGTACAAACAAAAAGATTTGTATAACTTGTGAAGCTGAGATAATAGTTTAACCATTCTTTGAAATGGTCGATTTAACAACAAACCAGAAAATGTAACACCATATAGGTAGTCCTGTAAATGTTCTCCATTAGACATTGTTAACACGTGTTTCCTTTTTTCTCTTTTAATGTTCATTGTCACTGCTTTACTAAAGGTTTACTTTATTAATTTTCTGCTCATCCATGAGTTGACAATAACTTTTAAAAAAATTTTAAATGTCACAGTCTGCCCTTTATTTACTGTCCTATCTGTTGTGTTGCCCTTTGTATCTTTTCAACGCCTCTTACAAAGGGTAAACTTGAGAATACTTGCTCATTAATTCTTTTTATGTATCTTATGAACACCTTAAACTTCTGGGCAGATAAAAGGAATAATTAATGGATTCCCCAAAAGACACAGGACCATGAGGTAGTTACCATCTAGAGGCCTCGGATCCAAGACTGCCTCCTAACACATCGGGGATCCCACCCTTGTGACATATTTGACACTTGTGTGACACCACACATAAAGAGCCTAAGGCACCACCAGCGGTTACTTGGTCTAGTGCTCTGCTGGCCAGAGAGATGGAAGATTCTCCATCTCTTTGATCCTGATCTCTTTACTTTTTTATACAGCAGGTTCTCATTAGTTATCTATTTTATACACATCAGTGTATACATGTCAATCCCAATCTCACAATTCATACCACCACCACCACCACCACCCCCCGCCGCTTTCCCCCCTTGGTGTCCATATGTTTGTTCTCTACATCTGTGTCTATTTCTGGCTTGCATACCTGTTCATTTGTACGATTTTTCTAGATTCCACATATATGAATTTATATATTTGCTTTTCTCTTTCTGACTTACTTCACTCTGTATGACAGTCTCTAGGTCCATCCACGTCTCTACAAATGACCCAATTTCGTTCCTTTTTATGGCTGAGTAATATTCCATTGTATATATGCACCACATCTTCTTTATCCATTCGTCTGTTGATGGGCATTTAGGTTGCTTCCATGACCTGGCTATCGTAAATAGTGCTGCAGTGAACATCGGGGTGCATGTGTCTTTTTGTTTTTTCCACATCTTTATTTGAGTATAAATGCTTTACAATGTTGTGTTAGTTTCTACTGTACAACAAAGTAAATCAGCTATATGTATACATATATCCCCATATCCCCTCCCTCTTGAGCCTCCCTCCCCCTCCCCTCCCTATCCCACCCCTCTAGGTCGTCACAAAGCACCAAGCTGATCTCCCTGTGCTATGCGGCCGCTTCCCACTAGCCATCCATTTTACATTTGGTAGTGTATATATGTCAGTGCTACTCTCTCACTTCATCCAAGCTTCCCCTTCACCCCTGTACCCTCAACTCCGTTCTCCACGTCTGCATCTTTATTACTGCCCTGCCACTAGGTTTATCAGTACCACTTTTTTAAATGTCATATATATGTATTAGCCAACGGTATTTGTTTTTCTCTTTCTGACTTCACTGTGTATGATAGATTCTAGGTCCATCCACCTGACTACAAATAACTCAATTTCGTTCCTTTTTATGGCTGAGTAATATTCAATTGTACATATGTGCCACACCTTCTTTATCTAGTCATCTGTTGATGGATATTTAGGTTGCTTCCATGTCTGGCTCTTGTAAATAGTGCTGCAATGAACATTGTTGTATGTATATCTTTTTGAATTACGGTTTTCTCAGCGTATATGCCCAGTAGTGGGATTGCTAGGTCATACGGTAATTCTATTTTTAGTTTTTTAAGGAATTTCCATACTGTTCTCCATAGTGGCTGTATCAATTTACATTCCCACCAACAGTGCAAGAGGGTTCCCTTTTCTCCACACCCTCTCCAGCATTTGTTGTTTGTAGAGTTTCTGATGATACCCATTCTAACCGGTGTGAGGTAATACCTCATTGTGGTTTTGATTTGCATTTCTCTAATAAATAGTGATATTGAGCAGGTTTCATGTGCCTCTTGGCCAGCTGTATGTCTTCTTTGGAGAAATGTCTATTTAGGTCTTCTGCCCATTTCTTGATTGGGTTGTTTGTTTTTTTTTATACTGAGCTGCATGAGCTATGTATGTATTTTGGAGATTAATCCTTTGTCCGTTGATTTGTTTGCAAATATTTTCTTCCATTCTGAGTTTCCTTTAGTTTCCTTTGCTGTGCAAAAGCTTTTAAGTTTCATTACGTCCCAGTTGTTTATTTTTGTTTTTATTTCCGTTACTCTAGGGGGTGAGTCAAAAAAGATCTTGCTGTGATTTATGTCAAAGAGTGTTCTTCCTATGTTTACTTCTAAGCGTTTTATAGTGTCCGGTCTTACATTTAGGTCTTTAATCCATTTTGGGTTTATTTTTGTATATGGTATTAGGGAGTGTTCTAATTTCATTCTTTTACATGTAGCTGTCCAGTTTTCCCAGCACCGTTTATTGAAGAGACTGTCTTTTCTCCATTGTATATCCTTACCTCCTTTGTCATAGATTAGTTGACCATAGCTGTGTGGGTTTATCTCTGGGCTTTCTATCCTCTTCTGTTGATCTGTATTTCTGTTTCTGTGCCAGTACCATATTGTCTTGATTACTGTAGCTTTGTAGTATAGTCTGAAGTCAGGGAGTCTGATTCCTACACCTCCCTTTTTTCCCCTCAAGATTGCTTTGGCTATTTGGGGTCTTTTGTGTCTCCATACAAATTTTAAGGTTTTTTGTTCTAGTTCTATAAAATATGCCATTGGTAATTTTATAGGGATTGCATTGAACCTGTAGATTGCTTTGTGTAGTATAGTCATTTTCACAATATTCATTCTTCCAATCCACGAACATGGTATATCTCTCCATCTGTTTGTGTCATCTTTGATTTCTTTCACCAGTGTCGTATAATTTCCTTAGTACAGGTCTTTTACCCCCTTAAGTAGGTTTATTCCTAGGTATTTTATTCTTTTTGTTGCAGTGGTGAATGGGATTGTTTCGTTAATTTCTTTCTGATCTTTCCTTGTTAGTGTATAGGGATGCAAGAGATTTCTGTGCATTAATTTTGTATCCTGCTACTTTACCAGATTTATTGATTAGCTCTAGTAGTTTTCTGGTGGCATCGTTAGGATTTTCTATGTATAGTATCATGTCATCTGCAAACAGTGACAGTTTTACTTCTTCTTTTTCAATTTGGATTCCTTTTATTCCTTTTTCTTCTCTGATTGCCGTGGCTAAAACTTCCAGAACTGTGTAGAATAATAGTGGCAAGAGTGGCCATCCTTGTCTTGTTCCTGATCTTAGAGGAAATGCTTTCAGTTTTTCACCATTGAGAATGATGTTTGCTGTGGGTTTGTCGTAGACACCCTTTATTATGTTGAGGTAGGTTCCCTCAATGACCACTTTCTGGAGAGTTTTTTTTTTTTTTCCTGTGGTACGCGGGCCTCTCACCGCTGTGGCCCCTCCCGCCGCGGAGCACAGGCCCTGGACGTGCAGGCCCAGCGGCCACGGCCCACAGGCCTAGCCGCTTCACAACATGTAGGATCCTCCCGGACCAGGGCACGAACCCACGTCCCCTGAATCAGCAGGCGGACTCCCAACCACTGCACCACCAGGGAAGCCCTCTGGAGAGTTTTTATCATAAATTGATGTTGAATTTTGTCAGAAGGTTTTTCTTCATCTATTGAGATGATCATATGGTTTTTATTCTTCAATTTGTTAATATGGTGTATCACATTGATTTGCATATACTGAAGATTCCTTGCGTCCCTGGGATAAATCCCACTTGATCATGGTGTATGATCCTTTTAATGTGTTGTTGGATTCTGTTTGCTAGTATTTTGTTGAGGACTTTTGCATCTATATTCATCAGTGATATTGGTCTGTAATTTTCTTTTTTTGTAGTATCTTTGTCTGGTTTTGGTATCAGGGTGATGGTGGCCTTGTAGAATGAGTTTGGGAGTGCTCCTTCCTCTGCGATTTTTTGGAAGAGTTCGAGAAGGATGGGTGTTAGCTTTTCTCTAAATGTTTGATGGCATTCACCTGTGAAGCCATCTGGTCCTGGACTTTTGTTCGTTGGAAGATTTTTAATCATAGTTTCAATTTCATTACTTGTGATTGTTCTGTTCATATTTTCTGTTTCTTCCTGTTTCAGCCTTTGAAGGTTATACCTTTCTAAGAATTTGTCCATTTCTTCCAGGTTGTCCATTTTATTGGCATAGAGTTGCTTGTAGTAGTCGCTCAGGATGCTTTGTATTTCTGTGGTGTCTGTTGTAACTTCTCCTTTTTCATTTCTAATTTTATTGATTTGAGTCCTCTCCCTCTTTTTCTTGATGAGTCCAGCTAAAGGTTTATCCATTTTGTTTATCTTCTCAAAGAACCAGCTTTTAGTTTTATTGATCTTTGTTATTGTTTTCTTTGTTTCTTGTTTATTTATTTCTTCTCTGATCTTTATGATTTCTTTCCCTCTGCTAACTTTGGGTTTTGTTTGTTCTTCTTTCTCTAGTTCCTTTAGGTGTAACGTTAGATTGTTTATTTGAGATTTTTCTTGTTTCTTGAGGTAGGATTGTATTGCTATAAACTTCCCTCTTAGAACTACTTTTGCTGCATCCCATAGGTTTTAGATCATCGTGTTTTCATTGTCATTTGTCTCTAAGTATTTTTATTTCCTCTTTGATTTCTTCAGTGATTTCTTGGTTATTTAGTAACATATTGTTTAGCCTCCATGTGTTTGTGTTTTTTACGTTTTTTTCCCCTGTAATTTATTTCTAATCTCACAGCATTGTGGTCAGAAAAGATGCTTGATATGACTTCAGTTTTCTTAAATTTACCGAGGCTTCATTTGTGACCCAAGATGTGATCTGTCCTGGAGAATGTTTTGTGTGCACTTGAAAAGAAAGTGTGTTTTGTTGTTTTCGGATGGAATGTCCTATAAATATAAATTAAATCTATCCTGGTCTGTTGTGTCATTTAAAGCTTGAGTTTCCTTATTAATTTTCTATCTTGATGATCTGTCCATTGGTATAAGTGAGGTGTTAAATTCCCCCACTGTTATTGTGTTACTGTTGATTTCCTCTTTTGTAGCTGTTAGCAGTTGCCTTATGTATTGAGGTACTCCTATGTTGGGTGTGTATATATTTATAATTGTTGTATCTTCTTCTTGGATTGATCCCTTGATCATTATGTCGTGTCCTTCCTTGTCTCTTGTAACATTCTTTATTTTAAAGTCTATTTTATCTGATATGAGTATTGCTACTCCCGCTTTCTTTTGATTTCCATTTGCATGGAATATCTTTTCCATCCCCTCACTTTCAGTCTGTATGTGTCCCCAGGTCTGAAGTGGGTCTCTTGTAGACAGCACATCTATGGGTCTTATTTTTGGTTGGAACATTTAATCCATTCACGTTTAAGGTAATTATTGATATGTATGTTCCTATTACCATTTTCTTAATTGTTTTGGGTTTGTTTTTGTAGGTCCTTTTCTTCTCTTGTGTTTCCCACTTAGAGAAGTTCCTTTAGCATTTGCTGTAGAGCTGGTCTGGTGGTGCTGAATTCTCTTAGCTTTTGCTTGTCTGTAAAGCTTTTGATTTCTCCGTTGAATCTGAATGAGATCCTTGCTGGGTAGAGTAATCTTGGTTGTAGGTTCTTCCCTTTCATCACTTTAAATATGTCATGCTACTTCCTTCTGGCTTGTAGAGTTTCTGCTGAGAAATCAGCTGTTAACCTTATGGGAGTTCCCTTGTATGTTATTTGTCATTTTTCCCTTGTTGCTTTTAATAATTTTTCTTTGTCTTTAATTTTTGTCAGTTTGATTATACTTTGTGTCTGGCATGTTTCTCCATGGGTTTATCCTGTGTGGGACTCTCTGTGCTTCCTGGACTTGGGTGGCTATTTGCTTTCCCATGTTAGGGATGTTTTTGACTATAATCTCTTCAAATATTTTCTCAGGTCCTTTCTCTTTTCTCCTTCTGGGACACATTATAGACGCGAATGTTGGTGTGTTTAATGTGGTCCCAGAGGTCTCTTAGGCTGTCTTCATTTCTTTTCATTCTTTTTTCTTTATTCTGTTCCACAGCAGTGAATTCCACCATTCTGTCTTCCAGGTCATTTATCCGTTCTTCTGCCTCAGTTATTCTGCTATTCATTCCTTCTAGTGTATTTTTCATTTTAGTTATTGTATTGTTCATCTCTGTTTGTTTGTTCTTTAATTCTTCTAGGTCTTTGTTAAACACTTCTGACATCTTCTTGATCTTTGCCTCCGTTCTTTTTCCGAGGTCCTGGATCATCTTCACTATCATTATTCTGAATTCTTTTTTCTGGAAGGTTGCCTATCTCCACTTCATTTAGTTGTTTTTCTGCGTTTTATCTTGTTCCTTCATCTGGTACATAGTCCCCTGCCTTTTCATTTTGTCTGTCTTTCAGTGTGGTTTTTGTTCCACAGGCTGCAGGATTGTAGTTCTTCTTGCTTCTGCTGTCTGCCCTCTGGTGGATGAGGATATCAAAGAGGCTTGTGCAAGCTTCCTGCTGGGAGGGACTGGTGGTGGGTAGAGCTGGGTTTTGCTCTGGTGGGCAGAGCTCAGTGAAACTTTAATCCACTTGTCTGCTGTTGGGTGGGACTAAGTTCCCTCCCTGTTGGTTGTTTGGCCCGAGGCGGCCCAGCACTGGAGTCTTCAGGCCCTTTGGTGGGGCTAATGGTGGACTCTGGGAAGGCTTAAGCCAAGGAGTACTTCCCAGAACTTCTGCTGCCAGTGTCCTTGTCCCCATGGTGAGCCAGAGCCACCCCCTGCCTCTGCAGGATACCCTCCAACACTAGCAGGTAAGTCTTGTTCAGTCTCCTGTGGGGTCACTACTCCTTTCCCCTGGGTCCTGATGCACACACTCCTTTGCGTGTGCCATCCAAGAGTGGAGTCTCTCTTTCCCCCAGTCCTGTTGAAGTCCTGTAATGAAATCCCTATAGCCTTCAAAGTCTGATCCTCTGGGAATTCCTCCTCCCATTGCCAGACCCCCAGCTTGGGAAGCCTGACATGGGGCTCAAAACCTTCACTCTAGTGGGTGGACTTCTGTGGTATAACTGTTCTCCAGTTTGTGAGTCACCCACCCAGCGGTTATGACTTTATTGTGATTGCACCCCTCCTACCATCTCATTGCGACTTCTCCTTTGTCTTTGGATGTAGGGTATCTTTTTTGGTGAGTTCCAGTGTCTTCCTGTCAATGATTGTTCAACAGTTACTTGTGATTCCGGTGCTCTCTCAAGAGGGAATGAACATATGTCCTATTGCGCCATCTTCCAGAACACATCGCTTTTAGTATTTTTAAAAAATTCTTTCCTAAGAAAAATGTCTACATACAGTCCCAATTGTAGTTACTTTGCCCTGGCTCTTCCACAGTCCATATAGATCATTCATTCCCTTTCCCTATACAGCCTTTCATTTTTCAAGCTAGAGAATACTCTTAACACTTCCAGCCCCTATGTAGAGTCAGTCTCTTCTGCCTTGAATTGCTTTGGGAGGCACCTTGTTGACATAGTAGGCAGACCTTGGAATTTGGAATTAATGACTCAGGCACTTACTGAGGGTATGTGATTAGGCAAGCCATGTAAGCTTCAATGTCCTTGTTTTCTCATTCATAAAATGAGGATAATAACGATACCAGCCTCAGAAAGATGGTGTGAGAGCAAATGAAATATATGTGCAAATCTATTATAAATCTATAACACCTATAAATGTTTTGTTTGTTTTGTTTTTCCAAAGTGGTTGCAGATTTTCCACACTAATCATAAAAAGGACTTCATGATGGAGTTTGACCATACCACTCATTATTTTATTGAGATAAAGATATATCATAATTGGAGCTGAAAAAAGCAGAGCAAAAATCTCTTTTTATGATGCAGTTAACATTCTCAAAATCTTAGTTCCAGGAATGTAAGCTTTTATCAACACAGTAGCCTCAAATATAATTTTAAATTTAATAGTCACCTATAAGGCCTCAAAAAGCTACATGGAAATATTTCCTAACTTTTCCACAACAGAAGCTCCAAACGAATTCCATTACTGTACACCTGCAAGATGAACAATTATATTTATTACCGTTTTCATTTGTACATTACCAATTTAGAAAGTGTCGCCTTATAGGAAGTCTGGAGAGCCAATGATAAAAACACATGTTTCTTGTAGCAGTGTCAAGCAGGCTGTATTCTCCTTCTAGTTGTTAATAGTGCACATTGACAAAGGCCTGCAGAAGTCTCTGTTCAGATCACTCTTCCGTAGAGTGAAAGGTTTCTTTCTCAGCTCAGGTACTGACATCTCACCTAGGGCTCCTTTCTTGATGCTCTTGGTTTTGCTATTCTGATTTCATCCCCTTCACATTGCTTGCTTGGTATCTTTATGGAATTCTTTTTCTGATTTTCAGTTTTTTCCTCCCTCCTGTTAGTGAGTATGGTCAGAGTTCACCAGTCAGATACACAACCATATTTTAAAGTAGCAGCCTCTCAGTCATGGAGTCCTGTCATTGAACTGTATAGTGCTTGGCATCAGTTCCTAGGCAAGAAGAGTTCTTGAATTCTACTTGCCATCATCTCACTGTTATTGGGAATAATTTATTAAGAGACCAGTGGCATCCTTGAGACGGTGCTATAGGTTATGTGTCTGTAGCTGTTCAGATCGGCGCTTGCTATGCCCTTTAGTCCAAATTCCACATTGAAAATTGTATCCTGAGACATTTCAGGTTTTAAAGATTATTTTCCTCACTTTTTGCTATGTATTTTCGTGTCATTCCTCCACATCTATCTGACCACTTTTTTTTTTCTCCTAGTGATTGAGGAAAGTAATTCATCAATAATTCCTCTATTATGTTGATTTAAAAAATTTACGTGTTGGGTCCTGGGTTATTTTTATTAAAGTCATCACTTTTATATTAGTTTCCCAGTTCTTACACAGATTGCTTTTTTTGGTTTAATGTTGGCTGAATGTTTAAAAGGAATCAATTTGTAATTGTCAAAGTGTATTTATTCAGTGTTTCCATATAGGGTATTTTGTTATGGAATGATGCCACCAATGCAGAATCTCCTCTGTGTCTGTGTGTGTGTGTTGAGGAAGAGAGAGGAATGAGAAAAATCCAACACATACATACATACAAATAAATAACATTCTGTTTTATAATACTTAGGCATAAGTATGTAACTTTACAATCACAAACATTTATATATTCATTTATTTATACACATACAAAGAAAAGCATATTCCTCTTTTTTTTTTTTTTTTTTTTTGCGGTACGCGGGCCTCTCACTGCTGTGGCCTCTCCTGCCGCGGAGCACAGGCTCCGGACGCGCAGGCCCAGCGGCCATGGCTCACGGGCCCAGCTGCTCCGCGGCACGTGGGATCCTCCCGGACTGGGGCATGAACCCACGCCCCCTGCATGGGCAGGCGGACCCTCAACCACTGCGCCACCAGGGAAGCCCGCATATTCCTCTTTCAATTGGTAGTTTTATAATTAATAGTCGCATTGAAACAATCATTTTACTGTGAAAGTCAAGAATTTATATTTTTATCAATGATAGGATAATCAGGAATTTGAGTGTTGGAATGGATAGCAATTTCAATGCAGAATTTGAGGCCGTTTTCCAGTCATTGTCATAAACAATTTGGCAAAGAGGTTGCCGAGAGATGATATCATGTAATAACATTTCCCAGAAAAATTATGTGATGAAACAATCCAAAAATATGTGGTTGACCAGCTCAGTGTGGAGTTATGAAATAGGTGTTATTTTTTTTTTTAACATCTTTATTGGAGTATATTTACTTTACAGTGGTGTGTTAGCTTCTGCTTTATAACAAAGTGAATAAGCTATACGTACACTTATATCCCCATATCCCCTCCCTCTTGCGTCTCCCTCCCACCCTCCCTATCCCACCCCTCTAGGTGGTCACAAAGCACCGAGCTGATCTCCCTGTGCTATGCAGCTGCTTCCCACTAGCTATCTATTTTTTATTTCGTAGTGTATATGTGTCCATGCCACTCTCTCACTTCCTCCCAGCTTACCCTTCCCCCTCCCCGTGTCCTCAAGTCCATTCTCTACGTCTGCGTCTTTATTCCTGTCTTGCACCTAGGTTCCTCAGAACCATTTTTTTTTGGTTCCATATATATGTGTTAGCATACGGTATTTGTTTTTCTCTTTCTGACTTATTTCACTCTGCGTGACAGACTCTAGGTCCATTCACGAAATAGGTGTTATTGACTAGAAATTGCAGCTCCTGGTATGTTACAGACGTGCTGGAGGAAAGGGGAGGCAAATTTCTGAAATTCTTGGAGCACCTGTTCCATACACATTTAGTTGGTACTTAAACTGAAACAAATGTGCAAACCCAACACAAGATTAGTTATATCCTTAGAAAAGTGTATTCCTCTTTGCTGGTATAAATGCTAAAAGAACTGAATTGTTTGCTGATATATTTAACTTAGGACACTCGTCCTACTCCACAGATCTTCCTGTCATATCGTGGTATTTAGAGAAAACACATCACCATCGTGTGAGAAACATGATTGCAACATGCTTCAAAATGTAATGTCATTTACAGAGACTTTTCTGTGAAAATTACTGGTAAAAGCGGAGCAGGTAGTTATTACAGTTATTAGTTGCTATCTATTTACTGAACAATTTGAATTGACAGATGTAATCATGAGGTACTTAGATATCATGTCAAGTTTTAGGTACTGAGTGCAGCACATTTATATTGCCACGTGAAATAGATCTTGTTTCCTTTGCAGACAGACTTTTTACAAGTGCAGAGCATTGACTCCTCATTTAGACAAACTATAACATTCTCTGAGTTTAAAGACAAGGGCACTAACTCCTGCCGACCCGTACAACTGTCCGTCCTCAAGTACCCCAGATTTTTACTTGTGCTATCAGGTTCCTTCGTTCCTACTGTCATCCTCCCAACCTGGCTGTCAGGAGCCTCCTTCTCTCGTGTTTCTCTAGCCCGATAAGTATGGATTTGTGACTCCAAGAATCTCATTGAAAAGAAAGAATGAACTTGACTGAGTCCAGCTCTCCCCAGATAACTAACTGCGGTCTGCTAGTCCTTGGCAGGCCCTTTCCCTACCTCCTTTCCTCTGCTCTGTTACCCAATGGATTTTTTTTTTTTTTTTACCCAATGGATTTTTGGTGCTGACTGTTTTTGTGGATATTTAGGACTTGGTCTGTCTGAGTATAGTCTGAATTCATAAGCAAATGCCTAGTGACTGCAACATGAGATACCTCCTGGGAACGGAAGGGGGGAAAGAGGATTGGGTAAAAGGCAGGGAAAAAGCAATCTCAATTCCGGGGAGCAGTAGGGAGTGGTGGGGACTCTGAACTGGACAGCACTTGCCCATCTAAAGGGGGAGCTGCTCTCAGTTTCATTTAATTCCCGTCATTCAGGTCTGCAGCTCAGTGTTGCTAGAACTTCTGGTTTTTAAGAGAAGGCAGAGGTTCATTTTTTTCAACGAGAGATCTCCATTTTTTTTCAGCATTGGCTTAATTTTTAACTTTGTGTTTCTGAAGATTTCAGTTATAGTCAAAAGTGGACAGTAATTTAATGAACTCTCATATACCCACCACCCAACTTTTTATTTCCTTGGTGCCTTCTGCTACGCCCTCCCCAACAGTTATTTTGAAGTAAAGTCCGGTCATCATATTATTTCACCTGCGAACCACATTACCATCATCACACACCCCATGCCCATCCAAAATAAACAAAAATGGTAAATTCCTTCATGTCTTTAAAATCCAGACACTGTTCCCATTTCCTCAACTGTCCTAAAAATGAAGGTTTTATTTCTTCAGTTTGTTGTAATTGGAATTCAGATGTGGTTTGAGTATTGTGTTTGGCTTATAGCTCTTACATTTCTTTTAAGCTATAGGTTTTCCCTCCATCCCTTTTTTCTCTTCTTGCAATTTATTTGTTGGAATACATTTTTTTTTTGTCCTGTAGACTTTTCCACACTGTGAATTAGCCTGATTGTATCCTGTAGTGTTGCTTAATAATGTTCTCTCCATGTTTCCTATAAAGCAGTGAAGAGGCTTAATCAGATACAGGTTCAGTTTTTCTGGCAGGGATTTTATAGATAGTGGCATGGTCTCTCATTAGGAGTGCATGTCTCTTTTTTGGTGATCGTTGTCTATGTCCTTTAATTCATAGGTGGCAGTAATATTTTAAAACACTATATTCCTTCCCTCCCCCCACACGTATTTTGGGCAAAATACAGTCGATAAGCCATCAGTTGGAGAATTCAACGGATCTGTTAAAGTTCAGGCTGGAACCCTGCCCATGTCTGGAACATTCTGTGATTCATTTTTAAGTAACTTAACGCCCAGTGAACCTGTCCTGATACACGGAAATGATCTTGCCAACTCTCCTGTTTCATTTTCTGTTACCATGTTCCTACTTACAGTGAATGCAAAAAGGAGCGTTTCTGTCATCAGGTTGGGTGAAGAGCATCCTAATGAGAGGTATCTTTTGTTTGGATCAAATATCACGGTGTCCTCCCCTAAGGCAAACAAGTCAAATATCCAGTAAATATGTATCTTACCTTTTAGAATGGAAGGTAGGCATGTCTGTTAGGACTTTCGACTTGCATGGCCTCTATAAATATTTTGTGGTGGACTTCAGGTGTATGATTTTTAAAATCCTTTCTCCTCAGTTAGGTCCTATTTTCCATAATGTTATCTGTAGCTGTTATTTATTCCTTGGGTAGAGTGAGGGGAAGTGGACTGCAGGATGAATAGGACAGTAGGGAATATAGTATAGCAGTTAGATCTCCATGACTGAGTACAATTGATCCAACTTTCTAGCTGTGTAGCTTTGGGAAATTTACTTCACCTCTCTAGTCTGAGTGTTCTTCTGTCTTTAATGGCAGCTCATAAAGAGTTGTTAAGAATTAAGGACTTGATGTACTTACAAATTCTGAATAGCTTAATCCGTGCATCTTCTTTAGGCAGCAAAGATTCCTTTGTTGTCTTTTTAAAAGAGTATGTTTTCAAGGTTTCTTTTTAATGCCCAATATTTAAAAAATGAAAAAGTAGAAAAGAAGATGGTAAAAATCAGCATAATCCTATTTTGTGCTATTTGAAAGGAGTGTAGTTTTATAATAGTGTGTTATATGCTTTTTCTTCCACAGCTTCTCTGGAGAAATCAGGTCCATATGTTGAGTATTGAGCCAGGCATTTTAATGTGCAGAATGCACATCCTTCATCTTGGCTCCAGGTGTAAGAGTTAGATGTTCACATGGATAAACTGTACCTGAACTGTACCATGTTTTTAATGAATTAGAAGAGAGATGCATTTGGCAGTAGCGAGCCTGTTTCTGTGTGTGAAATGTCCTTATTTCTACCTAAATATCTGCAGTATTATCAACAGTTCAAAGATGATATCTACTTTGTTGTTTGTACTTCTACCTCTCTCTCTCAGTTTGTGGACTCTCATCACTGCTTCTTGTCTCCTTTGGCCCAACCGTTATCTGTACTTTTAGCCTTTTTCCAGACAAAGTCAACCAGAGAGTGCCTTGATGGATTTTCGAATATATACTTGGAGGCCATTTTGGGGAATAAGTATATTTCCTTATTGAGCATATTCTTTTCCAGTCAGTAGACTCTGCCTGTCTTAAATGGGGCTGGGTGGCTCTGACAGTTAGTGGGAGGAGAGAACGCATTGAGACACATCGCCTGCTGGGATGATTTTCCCCTGAAAATGCTGACCATAGTTAGGTCAGGACAAGACCAGTAAAGAGGAATAAGGGTCATGGTGTGTACTACATAAGAAATTCTGTTCTCTGTGGAAGGTCCTGGGGCAAAGCTGAGATAAAAACCCCGGTCTTCTGTGATGGGCCTCTGCCACTGACTGTATTTGTCTGTCTGTTTTCAGGGTATATGCTATGTACAATTCCGTAAAGGGATCCTGCTCTGAGCCGGTTAGCTTCACCACCCACAGCTGCGCACCCGAGTGTCCTTTCCCGCCTAAGCTGGCACACAGGAGCAAAAGTTCACTAACCTTGCAGTGGAAGGTGGGTAGCACAAAGTGGCAGGAATATTCTGAAGTCTGTAGCCATTTGAAACGTTTATTTAGCAGTATTCCAGTTTGGTGATGGTGTTTCATTTTCTGCATAGTGACTATGTGAAACAAATTATAATGATATCAAAAGTTGCCGTCTCTATAAAAATTGGGCAAAAGGATGGGAGAGGGAACTGTGAAATCAAGTTTTAGCTTTCTTTTCAGGGTCATGAGCAACACTTTATAAGTGATATAAATACTTAAGATACCTAAATGTCATCACTTTCTGATAGTTTAACTCATTGCAGTAGACATTTGAGGACTTGAGTAAAACGTTTTTGTGAAGAAAGATTTAGAGATAAAGTAGGTTTATGGGTCCATTGGCTTCTTTCAGTGGTGACTCTGCAATGTCTAATATTTAAAACTGCCTAGAATGTTTAGTGTTCTAAACTACATTAAGGTTTCATTAATTTTGACTAATTAGGCCTTAGGTCAGTTAGGATTACTAATTATTTTTTTAACATCTGAATCATGTAGTAGTTTTCATGAAATACAACTTTTTGGCTACAAATAACTCTCGTTAAAGAGAGGTCCTTAAAGTAGTATATCATTGACTTATCAGTCACAGTTGTGTGTTTGTAAGAAAATAGTAGATTATGTTATCAATCTCTATAGTAATTATTTCTGTATATTTATACTTTAAAATATAGTTCAAAATGTAAAATTTATAGAGGTAGAGATAATAAAGATTTGTGGTATCGGGGGAAAACACTGATGTGCAAATAAGATGACTAGGGAGATTCCTTATTGGTGAACAAATACTTTGTTCTTTTGTTCTTAGACCAGAGGGTCAAATTTATCTTGGGAGTTGATAAAAGCAGTTGAGAGTAGTGGTTAGCAACAAAGCATGGACTTCTGTAGACCCCTCTCGTAGCCAGTGGCCAACATTGAGTGTGTTATTTGGACAAAGGCAAAGTTGTAGAATCTGAACTATTTTATTTTCCTTCCTGGCTTCCAGGGATAATCCAGGTCAGTGATTCCCTACCTTTTCAGAGTTTTAACACCCAACTGGTCATCATTGTTTAAGTCCTTGGAGCATATACGTCCAGTTTAAAATGTGTTCTGTATTTATACATATACGTATGTAAATATATCTTAAGGAAAGAGTTAAAATCCATTTTGTTTGCAAAGTATAAGAAATCTTAAAGATTACCAGAGGGACCCTGGGGTCTTATAAACCTAAAGTTGGGAATCACTGATACATACTCTGCTTAAAACCTGGATGAAATTCGGGCCTCAGGCAGACCAGCAACTTCTAGAAAAAGATTTCTTACTAGGAGGAAAATGTTTCACAATTTCTTTCTCCCTTTATTTAATTGTAAATCAGAAGCGTATTATTGTTCCATTCAGTTACGTGCAAACTTGAAAGTTCTGGATTCAGTTCAGTTTTCATGTTCTTAGAACAGATTTTCCAATAACGGTGCTCCAGTTGGGGGTACAAGGACAGGGCGACCATGCTCTGGCTGCCCCCCTGTCCTTGAAGCCACCAAGACACTGAGAGAGCTCAGGGCCCTCTAATGTCATCCAGTTAGCGCCAGGAGATAGGGCAACACAAACACCAGGGGCTGTGTCCCCACCCTCAAGGAATCAGGGACTCGGTGGTGGGGCAGGACATCAGAAAGGAATATATGAGCATCATAAATGTAGTTCTTACCTGAGAAATGGGTTCTCAGCTAAAACCTTGATTTTGTCCGTTATTTAGACCTTTAAATGTAACCCTATCCTTTCTCCCAAATCGAGCCCACAAAAGCCTGAAATTACAGTTTAGTCGAACATACATCACTCACGTGTAATTGGGGCTTGGAACTCTAAGATTATATGACTCAGAAGAAAGAAGGAGGAAGGAAGGAAAGGCCAGGGTGAAGAGTTTCTTTATTAATTAATATTTACTGAGCCCTCGATGTTAATACATTTATTATTAACAATAATAATGCAACAGCTACTGTTTACTGACGGCTTCCTGTAACACCGGGGCAGTTTAGTAAGTGATTTACATATATTCTCCCAATTCCTTATCACACCCATCCATTCTTGGAATAAGAAACTAAGCATTGTTATTAAGCAACTTACATCAGACCACTTGTGACAGACAGCCGAGAGGGGCTTCAGTGTAGCTCTGGTGACCTGGCTGCCTTTGCTGGGGGCAGGTCACCACATTCTATGGGGCCCTGGCTCTTTTCCTGGGAAGAGCCAGGCCCAGGTGCGTTTGTGCTTGGGAGACATCATCCTACTACCTTAGTGCTGTGAGTGACTCCACAGTAGCACCCCCTTCTGGCAGCTCTGACCCTACAAAGCACTCTTTTCTCCAGAGTTCTTTACTCCTCTTCCCATTGTCCAAAGCCTGCTTTCTCAGTAAAGCAGATCTCAGCATGCTTTTAGGAGGAAAGCAAATGATGAAACTTCTTTTTGCTAATATGCTAAGGGCTAATTGCCCCTGGTAATCTATCCGGGAGATCCTGGTTTTTCTCATTTTTTTAAAAAAGGGCAACCTTAATGCCACAGAAGGCTTTCTAATCTTATACTCTTAAAACAACAAAAACTGTATGGGGGAAGTTACAAAAATATGGACTTTAGACTCTTGAACCTAGGGTGGGTCAGCTTTATCTTATCAGACCCCAAACAGTGTCTGTGTTTCTCCCCTGTCTTTTTTCTCCTCCACCCTTGAATTTAACATGCCTCTTAAAAGTTTTATCCCCGGAGGAGGAAGTAGGGCACCAGGTGAATGTAAAGGTAGAGGTGGTGGGGAAGGGGGGCTTGGCTGTTCGTGGGGTACAATTTATTAATAGTGGGGCGCTCTCTACTAGCTGACTTGTAATAAAATTGGTTTTGTGATAATGTTTGAAGAAGCAAATACAGGAGGTATCCAGGGTTATCCCCCTGCAGGGAGAGTACAGTACTAGCATGGACATTGTATTTGAACCAAGTGGAGAGCTCATAACTTTTAACTGTGAACAACTTTCTCTAATCTCATTTTATTTATTTATTTTTTTAGGCACCAATTGACAACGGTTCAAAAATCACCAACTACCTTTTAGAATGGGATGAGGTAATCATATTTTTATGTTCATCCATCTAAAACACCTTTTAAAAATGAAATTGCTGAACAAATGTCATTTTATTCTTTTTTGAAGATATGCTAAACACATGGAAAAAATAATGTAAGTAGAGAAAAATTTAAACCAATAGTTATTGACTGTGGAAAATGAAGATGGACTGAAGTGTAGTGAATTGTGCATTAAAACATATTTACATGACTTATTTGCAAGACATGCTACTGAAAGAAAAGATAGGATCTTATCTATTTTGGAGACCCTAGTGTCTGACCAAGAATTGACTTATTTGTTATCTTGAGTGCCCAGGGCCAGCCTGCATAGATGGTTTCCATAAGGTAAACCACACTGCAGCCTGGGAAGCCTAGTTTGTTTCTCTGTGGGAGCAGGGCAGGGGAGACGACAGCACCTGGAGGTCTCACCCACCTGCGAGCACCCTACTGGCTAGACCATCCTCGAAGGGGGGTGCCCCCTTTGCTGTTTCTGTCACCAGAGGCCTTGGATGGTAACCGTGGTGAAGTCTTCTTACACTCTAGGCCACTCTCTGCTGAACGGTGACCCCTTGCTTTCCTGGCCTCACTAACACTGTACAGAATCTCAGGCAGGAACACGGGATGCAGAAATCTTCTGTTTCTAAAAAGCAATGATACTATTCTTGTATATCTTAATTCCGTTCATTCATTTACCTGTGTTTTATTCTCTTTCTGTGATCAAGCAAACAGACTAAGGATTTTAAGAATAGGAAATGTTGACTTTGGAGAGTAATGCAAGTTAACTAGTCTTTGTGACTTAAATTTAGGGGCCCTGAAAGATTCAGAACACAGGCTTAGGCAAAAAGCCACTTGTCAAGTGTGGGAAAAATATTTTAACCCAATGTAAAATGAAAACGGATGAAATTCTCAGGACGAAATTTTGATGTGGGAAGGGGGCTCTTTGTCACTTTTTGCAGAAGCATATTTTCCCATCTGGGTTGCATCTGAACAGCTAGAGTTCCAAGTTACCAAAGACAATGATCTATTGTTCTTAGGATCCTTGTGAGTAGTTCCTATGTACAGATTGGTGAAATCTCAGACTTAACCAGTATATTTTACAGATTAGGTGGATTTCATTTTAAGGCGGCTTGATTGGAAAGTGAAACCACCCCCTATGGCCCTTGTGGTTGAGGTTTTATATCAAGATAGAGTTTACCTAGTAAAGAGGAGCTTTTTTCCTCTCCATATCTTCTCAGAGCACTGGTGAGAGAGAGAGAGTGTGTGTGTGTGTGTGTGTGTGTGTGTGTGTGTGTGTGTGTGTGTGTGTGTGTCTGTCTGTCTGTCTCCTGTGTTTTTGGCTGCTTCTCTGTCTTGGACCATGGCTTCATAAGTTAAGTAAGGTCAGTGGGAAACCTCAAGAAAAACCCAGGTGCTGCAGGAAATAGTAATGGTGACTCAGTTGTTGGCCACCTTACCTTTGAATTTGACTTTAAAGTGTCCTGGCATGATGCTGGGAGGAAACATGCTACAGCCTCCCATGAAATGGAGAAGCTCTGTCTGATGATCATTTGTACTCAGTAGGACCCACTATGGACGAGTGACCACAGAATGTGAAGTTGTTTATTTTGGGCCTTCTCCTGCCTTTCCCGTCCTTGCTCTCCTTCCATCTTGCCCTCACTTCCATCCTAATTCTTCTGTCTTCCCCTTTCCTCTTTATATTCCCTCCCACCTTTGAATGCCTGTTGGTGTCGGTTCTGGTGAGCTTTCCTGGAAATTCCAGGCTAATTGACTATAGGCCTTTTGCCAACACAGGAATCCTTTTATGTCCTGTGGCTTAATATTCTTCAAGGAAGAAAATCAAATGTACAAACAGAGAACAACATCTGACCTGCAGCAAGTGAGAGCACGTGAGGCGCTGGCTCTCCCTCCAAAACCTTCTGCTGGTGGTGTCTGCGCCAGGTGCACCTGGTACAAGTCTCCTTCCAGACCGTGCCCTGGTGGAGAATGGTGGGGCAGGAGAACAGGAGGGGTGTTCAGCTGAAGTTCCTCCCCCCACGCCCAACCCTTTCCACAGCCAGAGCTCGCCTCTCCCAGCCATGCCCTCATGGCCTCTCTGGCACCCAGGGGGCTGTAGAAACAAGCTTAAAGGGCAGAAAGGTGGGTGGGTGCACAAGGGAGCAGATCCCCGCCTGAGAGGGAAGCAGGTATTGTTCAGTCTCGAAGAAGCTTTTGTTCAGGAGTCTCACCCCACCCCATTCCTGCTGTGGCACCTGGTCTGAGAATCACAGCTTGGGGTGAGGTGACCCCATCTACATACATGCACCACGAATGTCTCATCCCATATTTTTATTATATCAGCCCTGGCTAGAGTTCCCAGAATTTATTCTTTTGCTCAATTTTGTTTTAAACATTTATTTCATTTATTTTTTATTTTTTTGGCTGCGTCAGGTCTTAGTTGCGGTACACAGGATCTTCATTGGGCACACGGGCTCTTCGTTGTGGCACACAGGCTTCTCTCTAGTTGTAGCATGCAGGTTTGCTTTCTGTAGTTGAGGCGCAGGCTCAGTAGTTGTGGCACGCGGTCTTAGTCACCCTGTGGCATGCGGGATCTTAGTTCCCCGACCAGGGATCGAACCTGTGTCCCCTGCATTGGAAGGCGGATTCTTTGTCACTGGACCACCAGGACAGTCCCTCTTTTGCTCAAATTTTTAATCACCATTCCAATAAAATAATTAGTGTAAAATTCTGAAGGTGTTAGTAAACTAAGAGCACAGGGCCTCAAGTCCTACTGTCAAGTTTCTAGAAAAAGAACTTCATGAATGAAAGAGCAGAAGCAGAGAGGCCAGTGAGTACCTGGCCTTTATTTCTCCTATGACTGGGGATGCTGTGCTGAGTTGACCTTGGGAAAAGCCACCTTAAAATCAAGAGCTAACCGCCTGCTGGTCTCTGAAGGCAGGTGTGGCCCTAATGGGGAACAGAAAACAGAACCGTGAAGCACGGGGCGGGAAGCTAATACACCCTGACTCCTAAATTCATTGTCAATAATGTCAGATCACTGTTCACAGACTTCACTTGGGAATTACTCACTAATAGTTCTGCAAGAGGGCTGGATGCCTACTTTTCTCCGTGAGTAATTGTGCCTAGCCACTCCCATAATTTTTCCATCACTGCAGGAAGTAACTGTGACTATGAGATGGTAATGAGCAACTAAAAATGGAACACACAGGTGTCACTGGCTTTTCAGCTATAGCCACCAGTTTCAGTTTTCTCCTGAAACAGATCAGTTTTCATAACTTGGAAAGGTGTGGCCTTTCCTGGCCACATCCCTTTGTTGGGGTGACTCAGATAAGTGGTAGTGTGAGTTCTACTCTTAGATATTGTTTTGACGCGTGCTCTACAGAAATGCTAACTGGTGCTATTAGCAGCTAGCTCTCAGCACAAACGCAGGTCTCCTAAGATCTCACTGTGAACACGTGGCGTGGATTCATGCTTATGTGTTCAGTGACATGGTGTTCACCCAAAGAGAACTGGATTGTTTCTGCTTTGTCTCTAACTAGTCAAACAAATAATTTAACCTCCAAGTCTCAGCTTCTCCACTTGAAAAATAGCGTCTGTTATCTCACAGGTAGGTTAAAATCGAATGAGATAACTTGGACAATGACAGATTCTGTGTAATGAGTATTTCAGACCACCTAAGCACATTGATGTTAAGATCTGGGATAGGAAAAGTCAACAATTACAGAAGGAGTGTATGAAAGGAATATGACATTTTTCTGTCAGGAACTTAGGCAGGAGCCCTGAGGTTAATAGCTCTGGTTTGAACTAAATAAAGATGGATGTTAGTGCTATATATAGATGCTAATTTGCCATTAGCTTTGCTTCCAGACATGACATGTTGGGAATATACAAAAGAACCAGAAAAATAGCTTTGTGGGAATGTGACTAGTGGAGTTCCCGAGACTCTCCATCACATGTGACTCAGCTAGCCCAAAAAGGAATGTCACATTTGGCTTTCCTGGTGACTAATGAGTGAACGCCACTGTAGAACACAGCAGACCGCGAATGACATAAATACTGCAGAAGTCAAGGGGAGTATACTTTGAACTCAAACAGAAAAGGCCGGCACCAGGTAGAGCCCAGAAGCCCATGGGGAACCATTAGGCAGCCTGGCCCAGGCTCAGCAGCTCCACTGTAGAAACCTAGAGTAGGTGGCAGGCCCCAGACTGTCGCTTTGTGGGCATCTATTTCCGGAGCAGCCAACCTAGCTCATGTAGAGAAAGAGCTGGCCCCGTAGGAGGTGCTTGGTTCCTGCTTTATTAATCAGATTCCTGTTTAACTTAGGCATTAGTTATATTGATAATCTTTCAAAAGGCTTCTTGGAACGAGTGAATTTGCATGTGGCTTTTCTGGTTAGACAGCCCTTCTTGGAAGAGCCGTAGCATTGGCAAGCAGAGTGACTTACTGACCTCACAGAGCGGATAAGGAGAGCCTCGCCGAGAGTGCAGCTGACGCTGTCTCTGAGGAGCCCTGCTTCCCGAGGCTGCATAGCCTGTTGTTCAGTGGAGAAAACTCGGAAGGCCAGTGCCTACTCCCCAGCCCATCGCCGATGCCTGGCTGAAAGTCAGGGGAAGGTGCCACTTGCCCAGGCCCACGAGCTCTTTGCCCATTCTCGGGGAGTGCCCTCTTGGAGATTGGAGAGTGGGGTCCCAGGTTCGTTTGTCATTTGTCCATCAAAAACCATATTTTACGTAAGGACCAAATCAGTGACCTGGCAGAATGACAGTGTTTTGCCACGTCACAGATCTTTACCACCTCCATGTCAAAGGGTGGTTTCTGAGGTCCCAGGGAACAGCTTCCTCCACTACAGCCCCTATGGAAGGAAACTAGGCAAGGAAGGATTTAATAACTCAGAGAAGTCCATAGGTATCAAAGAACTGAGTTAAAAGGAGCCCTCTCTTTTAGGGACCCCGGACATCTGCACACCGGAAGCAGATTCTCCGTGCTTTTTACCATTTGTCATGTGTACAGGAGGGGGTTATTATGTGTTAGGGCAGCAGACTTTGTGGGGAGCTTCCAGCTGAGGCTATATCACATATGCGCATCTTGGTCCTTGGCACCTAAGTTATCAACTCATTTGTCCTGCTTGTTGGTTGCCAGCTAGAGGATGGCCGCCTTGGGCCTTGGCTAGGTGGGTGAACTGAGCCCATCCGTCCCTTGGTTCATCCCTTGTATAGGCAACCTGCTCTAAAATCACCCCCTTCCCTTCACTGGGATAGTCCCAACACATGGATCCTATCAGAGCACTCGACATCAGGTGAACCTCCGTATTTGGAGAGATATAGAAGCACATTATGTTTGTTTGTTTTAAACCAGAGGAACATCCTTGACTATTTCAGATAGCCAAGCCTCTCCCACTAATATAAAAAACTAGTGTGCCAGGGGATAAAATGCATGCAGTATTTATTTAGTGACATGCAGCCACAAACTACGCTACCCCCTTTTCTTACCTTTGAAAATTCCTCTGTGCCAGAGTGGTCAGTTAAATGAAAGAGGCATCACTGAGGGGAGAGTGAGGTTTGGTGCAAAGAACTTTGGAATCCACCCAGATGTGGAGTGTCCCCACCTCCCTGTTATGAACCCCTTCTTATATATGGCTATGCTGAACCCATACATGCTTTTATATCTCAAGCCAACATTTATATTTGATGTTGCCTAGGGTCGGCCAACGCTGGTACAGCTTCTAAATATAGATGTACTAGCAGACTAAATCTTCGAGCCTGGTAGTAGTTCAGTTGGCCAGTGCAGCCTTATTTTTTTATTTGATTTATCGTTGATGTTTCTGACAGGTTGAGCTATGCTGTTACAGAGAGTGCCCAGCCCAGAATCACTCAGCCCATGTCTGGATCCAGCAGCCATGGGCCACGAGCACATGACACCTGACAACCAAATGCATGTTATTTATTTAGCAGGCAGTTATCAAACATGGTAAGAGCAGCTTGGGAAGGCAACAGGCATGGCTGTGAAAGAACCTGTAAGAGAAGGAGGTCAATAAATCAAGAAAACATCAGGAAGAGTACAAGCCACGTGACCACAGGGCACCCTGGTGTTGGCCATTCTCATTTTCTTGTGCCAGCGAGCAGGAAGGATCACTTCCAATCTGTTAATCTGAAGGCAGTTGAAAATATCAGCCAACTTCATCTCGTAGTACCAGTGTTGGAAATACCAGCTTCCAAGATTGTTAGTGCAGTCCAGGGGAATTGGAAATGTCAGCCAGAGAAACCACAGCAACCTCAGTCTACAGAATTACTCCCGGCAAGAAAATACTGTGGCCTGAATTAGTTGGAGTATGCGTGAGTTGTATGTATAGAATTGGCCATAGATGTGTTAAGTTCCTTAGCAGGAAACAAACCCATTTTAAGGATTCATCTTCCCAAGCGGTGAGGACAACGTTATGAAGATACTAAGTTTATAAAGAAGGAAAACAGATTTGAAAAAAATATTTTTGTTTGTTTTCAGTTACATAGTTTTACAAATTAACAACTACTTTTAAACATTTTAACTTTAAAAATTAGTTGGCATGTTATGAAATAAATACTTTTTATATACTTAGATTCCATTTTTCAAATAGGCAGACCTATCTGTAAATTGATTTATCCACTGGAACTTTATTCCATTATGTGTCATAAACAGATACCAAACAGAGGTAGAAACACGATTATATGCGAAGGTCCTTTGAAAGGTTATTTAATTTGCTCACTCCTGAGGCTTTAGGCTATGCAATACCTAAACTGCCCAAAGACCTATGCATGTCTGTATTTAAAAATATTCCCAGGGTTCTCTACAACTTTGGGGATAGCATTATTAAAAATTTTAATTCTCTAAAATGTCACTCTGTAAAATGAAGTAACTGCATTGCCATTGATTAACAATTTTGGTTGATCTTTGTCTTATAGGAATCTTGTTACATTTTTAGCTTCTACAGAAATAATTTTTAAGATCTATTCAGAGAGTCCTTACTTTGTTGGACGCTTTGAGGGAAAAAGCGTGTGTTAAGTGCATGTAGAAAATAGAAGCCTTTATCCAGGCATACTTTAAACATTGGTTTTGAGTACGAGCATGCACACTTCTGCTCCCTTACCTCCTGGCTATTTATAGTACAGGAGGAATTTATAAAAGTTCACTGAAAAACTTCATATTCTAGACATCTGTGGACATCAAAATAAATGACTGTAATATTGCATAACAAATTACCTCAAAACGTAATGCCTTAAAACAGTCACTTTCTTATCTCATGGATTCTGGGTTGGGAATTTGGACAGGGCACTGGAGGAGTAGCTAGCCTGTGTTCCACAATTTCTGGTGGTTCAGCTGGGAGGGCTCATTGGCTGGGAGCTGGAGAACCTTCTGGTGGGGTCCTCACTCAACAAATCTAGTGGTCACTGCAGGCTGCGGTGGGACCTCGTCTCAGGCTCCCTCAGAGCATGGCAGCCTCAGGGGAGTCAGAATTGCAAAAGTGAGCATTCCGGGGAAAAGACAGAAACTTCATCATCTTTTCAGACCTCACCTTGGTAGTCACACAGCTTCATTTCCACTCCATCTGTCAGTTACAGTCACGAGCCCATGCACATTCGAGGGAAAGGGTCATAGGCTTTGCTCCTCACCGGATGGAGAATCAAAGAACGTTTGGACATGTTTAAAATCGTCACCGTGTGACATAAAAGGTTCTCTTGACTCTCGTAGTCCATTCATCTTTTTCCCTTTATCTTTGTGTAGCACATACAGTGTTTTAGGTACTATGTCCTAAGACTTATATGCAAGGGCATGGACTTTGAAAGTACAGCATAACTCTTTTCCTACCCCTGCTCTCCTCTGAGTGTTCTGGGAAGAGGGGAAGGAAGACAGATGTGCCCCAGAGATGCAGTGGTAGGATGGGACTCAGACCCTGTGGCCAGCGCGGCTCGCTAGCCGAACACGGGGTGTGACTCAGCGGTGCACAAACCCGGCCCTTCTCACTAAACAGATGGGAGAGATTACTGCTGTTCCCTCAGTGATAAGGAAAGGGAACCCATGAGAAAAACTGCTTTCCTGCCAATTAATGTCTCTGCCTCATTGTTGTACTACATGTGTCCTCTTCCTTTGGGCGACTCACAGGAGGTCAGCAAAGTGCTCCCTCCCCCCTTTTTTGAGGGGATAATATATTTATAATCTTATTTAAGAGCTAATTTAAAATTTTAAACTAGATTAGAAAGAAAAATACTCAAGTAGGTAGTAAAAGGGCAGAAGATAAAATGAGAAAATAGAGAATATATTCCTTAAAGTATTTTAAACCTTTTATTTATCATTTATCCCCAAATTTCATTTTAAAGAGTGAAATAATGCTTGAGAATATCTTTGTCCCTGAAGTTTATATTAACTCATCCTGAAAAATGTTTCCAAGGGTGAGTCACTGTCTGCTGTGTAGCCACATGGGTTACATTCTACCCACTCCCCCATGCTCTCTTCTCTCACCCCTGCCTCTCTAAGGTTGGGTCCTTTCACAGTCTGGCGAAAAGTTGACGTTCTTCAGAGTAAAGCAGGAACTTTGTAGGACCTAAAAGAACATCCGGACTCTGATTATCATTAGGAGTGGTGACCATATGTATGACCCTTCTGCAAAGGGAGTGAGGATGAGGATGGAGCAGGGACACATGTGGGTGGAGTATGTAGCTTTCTGACTGTGGTAAGGCTGCGACTCGCCCCCGAAGGTGGTGCCCCTGCTTCACTCTGTGAATCTAGGACTGAAAAGAAGCATTTGTTCACCAAGGACCAGATAAATGAGACATCCAGACTAGGCCCAGTGAACTCTGTGGTAAATAGAGTTGCAGTGGCATCAGGGAGTGGGCTGCCTGGTGGCATGGAGATTAAGCTGACCAGTGGGGTCTAGGACGTAGATAATACGCAGTGTATTTTTGTTCAATGGTAAGAGAGGTGATAGAGGCAAAGCAGGGGACCTCAGGACTGGGGCAGGACTAATCTGATATACGCTGTGTTCATGATTCAGCTGCTGGCAAATCGAGCACTTTTCAAGCACTTTTAACCAGAATCGGAGGACAAGCACCCTGGACCCTGGGCAGAAAACAATTCCATTTGTCTCAATGCCCAGGCTGGCGAATGTGTGCTCTCAGGCTAGGTCTAGGTGCGGGATGATGGCAGATTAGCGAGAACTGTGAATTCATTTGAGCGAGAAGAGGAGCACAGCTGAAAAAGGAAGCAGCTGGGTTTTTAATGCCTCACTCCCTGCCAAAGTGAGCACCTTGAGCTCTGTTAACACACAGTTGGTTTGTATTCCAAGATTTCTTCACATTCTAGTAAAGATTAACCTTGTCCTTGAATGAACCCAGTGTGTGCAATAGAAAAAATTATTTGGGCATGCCCAAGATTATGAAATGGAAACAAGTCGGGGAACCCTGGAAATCTGCCCTTTTGGGCTTGTGGACACTGGCAGTAGCAAGTTAGTCCAGAACACGCTGGGGCTTCATGTCCAATGAGGTCAGTAGTCCAGTGGCTAGGTCTGCTCCAGGACGATCAAGGGTGTGGGCTTCCAGCCTCCTCTCACCTCTTTCTCTAGTTGGGGTGAAGTTTTTGTTGCTTCTCCCGGGAGAACAGGAACTCAAGTGCTCATCTTAGGGAGGTTCTGATCCTGACTTCTCCCATGCTGCACGTCCATCATCCCCCAAGATGCAGAATCAGGGTGCTACTGGGCATCCATACCTCAGATCTTGGAGACCAGCCAACTCCTAGACCTTTGGAACCCCGCTCTATGTAACACCCCACAAGTAGCCTAGCAGCAGTAGCGGACCAGGACAAGGCCTTGGCCACAGGTGTCCCTGCTGCCTGTGTTTGACCAGATTATTGATGGCAATGGCCCTACAAAGTGTCGAGAGAGATTATGCATTTCCATTAGGACCATGTTTTAGTAGGAGATTTTGCATGAAGCTAACTTTAAATTATTAAAAAGTGAGTTGTCTTTCCAAGTAAAGCGGTTATGTCTCAGTAATCCTGTGTACTTTAAATTAGATTTTATTAAAAGAGGGAACATGCCATAAATTATAATAGCTCAAAATCATTTGGAGCCACGCTACCTATCAAACATGGAAGTTGTGATTTACCATTTGTAAAACTTCAGACAGTAGTGGCTTGGACATATTTAATTTCTGATAAATAACGATAAACATTCACATTATCACTCCTGTCGTTTCTATCAATCTTTTAGCCTTCTAAAGCATTATCTTTTTTTTTAAACCCTATCCATTTCTGTCAACAAGAAGAGCTGCATAATATTTTATTTATAAATGCTGTCTGCAACCTGGGATCACACTTGGTTTACAAACAGATTCTTCACATCGCCTGTACCTTTGAACGTGTACTTACTCTAATGCCCAAGACTAAAGCCATTTGAGAGCCTGGCCTGGGCTTTCACGGATGAGCAGGGGGACGCGGGAGCCATCCCACACTGGCGTTCTCCATCTTCACCTGCTAACCTCTCAGCCGTAGATTACCTCTGCACTGCAGCGACTCTTCTGAATATTAATTTCTTTCTTCTCAGATATCCCTTTTATATTAAACTCCATGTCATCCACGAGTATTTTCAAGCTTCTCATGTCCGAAATACTTTGTTAACCTACTCCCACCCCCCTTTTTTTTTGTTTTATACTCAGTGACTTCTAAAAATTCACCAATAAGCTTTACTTTTTTAACTCTGTGACATAGTTGTACTCTTACCCCCTTCAGCTTCTACAAATACTGTTCCTAAAACTTGATTCTGAAGTTCCAACAACTCTGGGTCATTCTCTGTTCCTGAGGTCCGTGCACATAGTTGTATATCTTGGAAGGTATTAAGATGGAAAATTTGGCATGATTTATCTAAGCAAGTTGGAGTTCATTTAGTAATTGTTCTTGATACTGAAGTTGAAAAAAATTTTTTTTAATGTTAGCAATATGAGAAAACATCTTGAAGGTCACAGAATGCCTCTGTCCCCATTCTTTAGTGAGCCCCAGTGCTCTGGCCCCTTAAAATCAAAGTCTAGTTTCCATCATTGATGCCTCCCCACTCTTTTTTTCTCATTTAAACCACAGCCCGGTTTTCACCAAAGTAAAGCAAATCAACCTAGTAAGGAACAGTCTGCTTTTATTTACTGGCTGTAGGTCTAAGCACAAGAAATGGGCAAAGGAGACCAAACAAAGAAATAGGAAAAATGAGGCATTGAAGGGGAGCCAACATTGGGTTTGGAAGGGATGAGGCTTCCGTGGCAGCAGGATGTGCCTTTCTTGCACTGTTTACTCTGAGCTCAGAAATAGTGGAGGAAAGAAGGTAGATCACGCTACTGCCTGAAATGGATACAGAACATACCAGGGCATGCAGCGCATAGAGTGTAATCAGACACTGGATGTAATTATGCAAATGTATGCGTAAACGGGTTTTCTGTGAATAAATTGTCTGCAGCAACCTTAACACTCAAGGTTAAAGTAAGCATAAGGGCGTGATTTGCAAGTCACAGGGTGACTTTGCTAAAGTAGCCGCTGAAAGACATTATGTTTGACTGCCTGCCCACCCCACTCCCCATTTTCCATAGTTGCACCTGAATGTACTTTGAACCCTTGATAAAATGAACTTTGGATCTTAAGGACTGTTAGGGCTTCTACTCCCTTCCTTGGAAAAAGGGTACCACCTTGCTTGTGAGGGGAGAGTTGGGAAGAGTTTGAGGATGAATGTGGCATGGTGGTTTTTACTCTGTTCAACCTAGTGATACTTCAAGCTAGTTGTATATTTATTTTTAACTAGACTTCACCTGGAATGTTTCTTTCAGTAGTAAGCATTTGGAGGCCTGCTTTAAGGAAGGAAATGCTTAAATTTGCTTAGGAGAAAAATGTGCTTTCTTTGTTTTTTTATGTAATAAATTGAGAATTTCAAACATTCCTGGAAGTCCTGGGCCCAGGCTGTCTGATTAAAATGCTAATTCATCCAGTGTTAGCATGTGGTTTTCTTCTGCGTAAACATAGATAAAATACTGTGGATTATGGGTATGAAATATTCTAGAAAACTGCCGATGTGAGTATTCCATGGCTCTGAGCATGGCACAGCATAGTTAAGTTATGTTTTTGTTTTTGTTTTCTTACTTCTATTAAGAGAACCCACTGGAGTGTTTTCTTTTTCCTTCGAGGAGTTTGAAGCATCATGTAAGGCTAGGAATGCATTAAAATATGTTTCCAGCCTCATAAGAAACTTAAGAATGGCTGTAATATGTATAGATGAAGTGCTTGTCAGACATTCAGTTCGACTCTGCAAGCCTTGATAGAGCTCCCAGATTGTCCAGAGCACTGCCTTGAGGAGACCAGATGTGGACAAGATGAGTCAAAGGCATGCGCCCAGTATTTAGGGATGAGTAGACAAACAGCTCACTAGCCAGAATGTACACGTGTGGGCTTGGGGGCTGCCACAAGGCGGGAGAGGAGAGAGAAGACCAGGGAGGACTTTCTGTGGCTTGCGGAGCTGCGTAGCCTGGTCCTCAGGTGCTGGGCCATCTGGGGGTGGCTGTGCAGCTCCAGAGTTAGCAATCCTGTGAGGCTGCAGACTCACTCCTATGAGTCAGATCAGGCAGTTTGACCAAGTAAGGAAGAAGATCTGAGAAATTGTGATCCTTCACTTGAGCACTGCCTTGTGCCTGAAAGGGCCTTTTTTATTTTGTTGACGAAATACCACAAGGACCGTGCATTATCCCTCTCGGTAACACAGCTTTCTGTAGTGCCTTTGTGTTAGGGATGGCATTTCACTGTAGAGCACTTTCCTTCTCTTGGTTTTGTCCATCCAAACTAGGAAATTAAACAGTTGTTCAAAATATTCCTTCATTCTCTTATTATGTTTTTTTAAACTTCTTTGCATTGTTTCGCTGTTTCAGGGAAAAAGAAACAGTGGTTTCAGACAGTGCTTCTTTGGGAGCCAAAAACACTGCAAATTGACAAAGCTGTGTCCGGCAATGGGGTACACATTCAGGCTGGCTGCTCGGAATGACATTGGCACCAGGTATGGCGTTTCCTGGTCCTCATGCCTTTAAGCGTCCGTGTGGTGTTTCTGAGTCTTCTGTCACGTTGCCGAAAGGCGCAAGGTCACCTGCTGCCTCCACACCGAACCAGTTAGAGATTTTCTGAAAGGGAATCCTAATCAGAGGCTAGAAAGCCCCGTCTGAGGTGATAAATGCCACTGTGTGGCCTCTTTGCAGCCTTGCGGGCTGTAATGCAAAGGCCCACTAGGGGTCTCTGAGAATCAGGAGGAAGGTAACTACAGATTTTGAAAGGAATCCTCTGGGGGCTTTATTTTTTTCAGATTGTGTGCCTTTTCCTTTCATCACTTTAGCAAGCTACTCATTCAGTTGCCTTTTTTCAACTATGTCTGAGTGTTTGCTGATACAAAGAAAGAGTTGCTGGGCCGTCCATTGTTGTCAAGCCCGGGCAGATACTCACAGGACTGGAGAAAATCTGGACTGGGTAGGACACACGGCTTGCCTCCAAGCTGCTAGAGAAAGGCAAGAACAGGTTTATGGTGAAGCATCAGTGGATTAAAGGTGCTCTGAAAAGACCGTATTTCAGTTGTACTTCTTGGGTAACTGTTGATTAAGGGGGAAATCTTTTTCTTTATCACTGATTGTTGAAAATCTTCTTAAAGGTTCAGCACACCATTGGTCCCAACCGTTTTTCCAGCCTAAAGAACTTCTTAAGACCACAAGGTTTACAGCCCTCCTTCCCTACCCATGATAGCCATTGTATTTTTAGAGTGCACTGGTTGGACGGTCATAATGATAAAGGCTTCTACAGTTCAAGAATTTGTAAATGAACTAGAGGTATCTACAAACATTTGGAAAATAGCACCATATATATTTGTAAAACATTTATTTCATCAGTAGACAGTTATTTGCTCTCACATGGATTTGAAGCCTCCTTGGTAGCTGTGGCTCATAGCTTGTCACCATCACCACTGTGCTGTGCTTTCTCCTGGGTGCTTTCGGGGGGAAGTAAATTTTTAAATCTATTGTCCTGTAACATGGCATGCTTTTCCAGTAGCAGACCTAAGCAGAGCAGTGCAGGGGGCGGTGGGGTGGATCGGGGCAAATTGAAGTTGTGGTAGGGAATATCCCATAAAGGATCCTTGCCTTCCTTTGCTCAATGAACCTGTCAGGCCCCAGACTTTCCCACCCAAGCAAGTTGCGCAGCAGGTGGGCTTATCCCTGCTCTTCTGAAATGCCGAGACCCCGCCCGTGCCCCTAAGCGTGTCTCACCGGGTCTGTCTCTCTCCAGTGGGTATAGCCAAGAGGTGGTGTGCTACACGTTAGGAAACATTCCTCAGATGCCCTCTGCACCAAGACTTGTTCGAGCTGGGGTCACATGGGTCACACTGCAGTGGAATAAACCAGAAGGCTGTTCACCTGAGGAAGTAGTCACCTACACCTTGGAAATCCAGGAGGACGAAAACGTGAGTCTGGCACATTTTATACCCTCGTGTGTGTTCGGTAAAGTCAGTTTTATCTTAACTACAGGATGCACTGGTGAAATTAGATTCGCTGCCTAAATTTGAAACCAAGCTCTTAATTTCTGCCACTGTAACCACTAGCAGAAACCTGGCCTTCCCACAGTCTTCCCCATCCAAGTAGATGGCATCCCCGTGCTTTCATTTGGGGAAGCCAGAAACCCGTGGGCTCTTCCTTGACTTCATATACAGTCAGTCAGCAAATCCTTTCAAAGCTCCCTTCAAAAGTTACCCAGGAATCTGACCGTTTCTCAGTGTCTGCACAGCTACTACACTTTTTGAGCCACCATCATCTCGCCCCTGGGTTTTGGAACGGCCTCTTAAGTATTTTCCCTACTTTCATCCTCACTACACTACAGTCTGTCCTCCACACGAAGCCAGAGTGATCCTGTTAAATACAAATACGGTCATGTCAGTGCTCTGCTCAGAAGCCCTCCCATCTCAGTGCCTTCCCTTCTCTTCCAGAGGGAAAGCCAGTGCTCTCACAGTGCTTTCCAGGTCCTCCACATTCAGGGTCTTCGTTCCTGCCCTTGTTCCTGCCACTGTAGTCTCACTGAGCGTACCAGCTGTGCCGTCCCGCCCCACCTTTGCAGTTCTGGTGCCCTCTGGCTCTCATGCCCCTTCCGATATCTTTGAGTTACTTCCCTCATTTCCTTCAGGTCTCTTCTCACATGTCACTTCTTTGGACGACCCTTTCCTGACCACCCTGTAAAACAGCACTGTCCAGGAGAAGTTTCTGTGATGATGGAAATGTTCTGTATCGTGTGCTGTCCAGTAAGATAGTGCCTAGCCACACGTGGCAGCTGAGCCCTTGAAATGTGACTGTAAGCCCAAGGAACTGAATTTTTAATTGTATTTCATTTAAATTGGAGGAGCCATATGTGGCTGCCTTAAGGAGCCTGCAGAGCTGGCCTTCCCACAGCCTTCCCCATCCAGGTAGATGGCATCCCATGCTTTCATTTGGAAGCAGTGCTTCCTAGCTCCACCACTCCGTCCTCTTACCCAGCTTTACTTTCGTCTCACAGCACTTACCGCCACACAGCATGCTTCATGTTTGTCTGTAGGTTTTTTTGTTAATTGCTTTCTCTGGCTATTATGTCAGTTTCTGATGGGCAAGACTTAACTCTGTTCTTGGGCAGTGCTAAACCCCTAGAGCGTGGAAGAGAGCCTGATGCATAGAAGGTGCTCCGAGATGAATGCGTGGGTGGATGGATGGATGTGTGCATGACTAAGAATATTATTGAATGAATTCTGTACAGTCAGCTTTCAGTAGGATGTTTATCCCGTTGAAGGGTTATGTCTTCCCCATCCAAGCTCTGCTTTCCCCCTTGTCCAGAAGAGGACACTGTGTCAGAAACCCCAGCCAGTGGATTGCGTAGCACGTTGCAGCTTGACAGTAAGGATCTCCGTACAAGAGCCTTTTTTCATGACGACATTATTAGATAATTTTTTTAACTACATAAGCTTCGTTAATTTGGTGGTTAAATTCATTGTTTAAAATGCTTATTGAGTAACCAGAAAAATTTGCTCCGTGAGAAAAGTATATGGTGACATCTATTCCAAAGCAAATTTACACTCTCTCAAAGAGAGAACATTGTTCTCATTCAGATTAGTGTTAGTCTCCCAATAAAAGTACCCAGATCCAGGACAGATTATGATGTGACAGAGTTAAATTTTTCCTAAAGCACTGTGGGATTCTGGCCCTCTTTCTGGTGTAGCTGCCACACTTCTGGCCCGCTGGTGATGCTGGAAGGAGGCAATATAAAAATCCTACAGACAAGGTATTTAATGCCCAGATTTTATGATACTGATGTTTCTTTCTGGCTTTGCCTTTTCAGGATAACCTTTTCCACCCAAAATACACTGGAGAGGATTTAACCTGTACTGTGAAAAATCTCAAAAGAAGCACACAGTATAAGTTCAGGGTAAGTCAGTCATTTTGGTACCTGAACTGCTTAAAAATGAAGCTGTTTTATGTTTCATCCCTTGACCATTTTAAATCTCCTGTACAGGTTAAAAGATTTTTAAGTTCGCTGCACTTTACACTTTTAAGGTAACATCTGTAAAATACACACCCAACTTTAATTTTAAAACCCACTTTTGAGAAAGAAACCTGTTGCCGTAATGTGCTGTAATAAATTGCATCACAGCGTGGCCAGATGCCCTTGCCTGGGAAGACCCAAACCAGGTGCCCAGCGCACCTGTCTCTCACCTGCACGTCACACCTTTCTATTCACAGTTTCTTCTTTTAATCAGATTTCCCTTTTCTCTGTCGCCCTTTGCTCTTTGCCCATTTTCTTTTTCTCAGCCATTTTCCTTTTGCTCTTCTGTTACCCACCCCCTCCCCACTTGGGCTCCGCATTGGGCGACGTTGCGTTGAATCAACTCTGCGACCTCGTTAGGAGAGAAGGGAACAGCAGGCTGCCTTGTGTGCTGCCCGCTGTTTGTTGATTCTAGCCCAGCGCGGTGTTTTCTAGTGTGACAGTGTGCCTTCTGGAGAGATGCGGTTGTCTTCTGGTTCCCCCTTTCCTTCTCTGAATTTGTGAGCCAAACCGTGTTATTTAACACGTAGTAGTCACTCAGTAAATAGTTGTCGGATTATCCAGTGGCATGTGTAACTATTGAAGGAAAATGATAGTTTTTGATATTTTTAAAAATCCTTGTTACTCAATGCTGGCTGTGAGATCATAGGTATACTGCTAACATTTCTCCACAAGGTGGCATTGCCCTACTCCTAAATAAGCAAGGTTATTTTTATCTGCTTTTCCTCCATGTTTTCCTTCCACAAAACACTGTGAACTGGGTGGTGACATACTAGTTTTGTTTTGTCTTCTTGAAAGGGTAAAAATATCTTTGGCTAAAACCTACCTTATTTTATTTTTAATTGTTAATAGCTAAACTGTATAGAAAATAAGTACTCCATTAAAGAAACACTTACAAATTCGTAGTTTGAGACTGAGAGAGAGAGAGAGAGAAAGAGAATATGTGAGTGTGTCTGTCTGTGTGAGTTTATGGATACCTTGATCTTGCCATATTGAAAGTCACTACTGGTTTAAGACCTGATATCTAAAGCACATTAATGTTTTTTCGGTTGTGTTATAGCTGACTGCTTCTAATATGGAAGGGAAAAGCTGCCCAAGTGAAGTTTTGGTTTGTACGACGAGTCCTGACAGGCCTGGACCTCCTACAAGACCCCTCATTAAAGGACCAGTTACATCTCATGGTTTTAGTGTTAAATGGGGTATGTTTTGTTGCTGTTGCTGCTGCTGCTTTTTTGACAGGTTTTTAAAAACTTGATTAATTTCAGTAGTGACAAACCAATAAACAAATCATATTATTTGAGGGAGTTTTACACGTTTGAAATATATGTATGAGAAACATTCTGAGAATTCTACAAACTCGTAAAATTGATAATTGTAAGAGCATTTCATTTACTTCATGATTTTCCTGTAAGACACATTTTTTCTCCTATAGTTTTAATGTATTATTGATTTGAATGTGGTAATCTCTGAATATATTTCATTCTTCAACAGCTTGCCCTTAAAAATGTAGCAATATTTAATATAAAAATTGATTTATAAACTTAGTATTAAAAATAAATTTCAAAATTTAGGTAAGTCATATTAAATTTTACAGAAGTTTAAGTTACAGTGAATTAGGAAGACTAGTTGTTGTTGTTTGTATATCTTTGGAAGTCTTGGAATTCAGGAGGTTTTCATATTGAAGTTCATCCTGGTATTTGTGGGGATCTGGTAGAGGGTTTTGTGGCTCACCTGCTGCATGGATTATTTCAGCGAAATGAATGCCATTAGAATGTTGATAAACATTTGCAGCTGTATGGGAAACATAATATGTATGATTGTCACTAATACCATACAATAATAGTAACTACCAAACAGCCAAAAAAAAAAAAAAAAAAAAGAAATCTAAAATAAGATTTTACCTGGCAGTCAAGTAATGTAAAGGGAATTTAAAACATTATTAAATTGTTATTGGAGACCAACCACTGAGACATATAACTGCTTCAAGTTATGTGGTAATTTTGAGGCAGAATTATTCCCTATAAGATGGATACGATTAAGAGAAACAAAAAATCTAGGTGTGCTTTTTGCCAGATCTAAAGCTTTTATTCTCAGAATATCCTAGAAAGTTCCGTCAACACTGAGTATTTACTTTCATTAGCCATATGCTATATTTTAATTATTGCTGTAAATATCTATTGCCGAAGTTTGCATACATTAATGGAAATAACAGGTGAAAGGAGACGGGAATTCAAGTTTCTAAATCTATATGAGTAACCTGAGGGTATATCTAAAATACAGAGGTGGCCAACTGATAGTAGAAGCAAATTCTGTGTAGTCTTGCAAAAAGGTATTTTCCTGCTCAGAAAAGAAAACTCTTGCAGGCACCGAGTTAGCAGTAGACAGATATGATACCTAAGGCGCACAGGGCTCTAGTAACAAGCCGGAACCTCCTCCTCAAACCGGCTCTTTGGTACAGGTTCTTATTGATCCGCAGCTCTGGTTTTCTATTAGGTTCATGTGGGGTACAAAGTTTGCTTAGTAGCAAACTGTGATGGGACAGATTTGTTGTATTCTGATCTTTTATTTATTTTGTTAGTAAGTTTTGCACCTCCCTTTTCTTCCCTCTCCGTCTCTCACTGATGATACAAGTGAAATAAAAAAAGGATAAAGTAATTTTTAAAAAGAAATATATGTATATTTTGTCTTATATAAAAACCATCAGATATTGAAGAGCAGGCTTCAGAATCTCAAAATAAATAAATGAACATAACTCTTAGAAAAATAACTCCATATTTTGAGTTTTGTTCATGTTTCACTAAATAAGTGCTAACATTTTTGACATGTCTAGCTCTACGCTTTGATAATCAGAAGGTTTTGTGGTTTTGTTTCTTTTGTTTTTCGAGAAAGGAGTTGGGTGAAATAATATATTAATTATTGTGCCTTTTGGTTGAATCCAGAATTTAGACAGTATATTATATGATTCTATGTGTGCTAATAATATTTACTAACAAAAATCAATACACTTTTATAACTAATAAGGCATTTGCTTACTTTCCAGATCCTCCAAAGGACAACGGTGGTTCAGAAATACTCAAGTACTTGCTAGAGATTACTGATGGAAATTCTGAAGGTGAAGTTTGTAGAAATTGTTTAGTTCAAGTCCTGTTTTCTAATAAGATAAACATTTGTATAATAACAGCGGGCAATCATTAATTCTATTGATAGAGGTACTACAATAAACAAGCCTTAATCACATATTGACAGTTTTTTCTTTCAAACACAGCATCGGGGATCAGAATCTGCTTGAAATGTACGTTTTTGTCGTTTTTAAAATTTTCTGTCATTTCTTTAAACCAGAGGTCCCAATTAATAGAATAAATGTGTTTTTTATCTCTCTTGGCACGCTTTCTCTAGAAATTCTTATAAGCAGAGAAAGTGTCAGAAGCAATCAGCAGGAAGGATAAATTGGAGACAGCAAATGAGTTTGGTGCACAAAGGATGACAAAATATAGTATTGCTGTGGGCTATTGACAAGTGTCACCCTTTGTAACAAGTTCAGAAAATGTCTTCATTTTTGTTGTGATTTCTGAGTCATATTATTTCTTCATTACTAGTCAGACGAGGTGAATTAAAGTGGGACAGTGTTACAGATCAGATTCCCTTTATAGTGTCTCTTAAAAAATTCTTAGATCTTCTTTCTGATAAAATTTATTAGGCTTTAATAGAAAAAAGTATAGTCATCCGAACTTTAAAAATGACACCCATCTCACCACTCTAATAATCCCTATAACTTAATTTTTTTTAAAAAAAGTGATGCATATGGGAAAAAAGGAAAGAGTTAACAGCAGCTTTTACAAACAAGCAATGCAGGTGTGTGGCTTGCTTTTTATTCTGTGCCACGATAGCCACCTGGAGTGTTTTGTTTTTCATGTCAGTTGGGCCCTATTTTAAGCTGAAAAACATGAAAATGCTTTGAGATGGGCACAGCTGTTCTTAACATAAAATCACATTCTATGCTAAAAATCTGACCTAGGAGAGAAGTCACGGATGTGCGGTGGCTTATCGTGAAAACTTAAATATATTTTGAATTTTTGTGGCTCTCTTGACCACTGGTGACAGATCAAAAGTAGATGCCGTCTGTACCTAAAAGTTAACAACGTTGCCAGTGCGTGACGTCAATGATTAATTGAATCTCCTCGGTAGTCCTTGTTCCCAGTTGCCTTTTCAGTGCAGGTTGTTTGATCGGTAATGTCAGGATGACTGTCTTTAATATTCCCCCTTGTCATATGGCCCTAGTGCATGTGGCTTCATTGTAAATCTGACCTAATAAGCAGCTGAGGGCATTTGTGGAAGTTAGTAACTATCATGGAACAGGGTAAAAGTATTTTCCCTAAAACAACTGCATGGAGTAAAGGCCTCCTTTAAAATAGTCTGCTGGAAACATTGTGTTAGTGGGAGCAAGACAGAGGAGGATAAACATCCCAGATTTGTGGGGCAGGCAGGCCGTCAGTCGAAGCATCCCCAGTGCTCTTCACCTGGTGGCATCAGCTTCACCCAGGCCCCTCCAGTGGCTCTGCTTGCTTGCTTTATTCCAGAGAAGTGGTCAGATAACCTGGGTCACACTGAATGTTTCATTTTTAATGTCACTCCCTCAGATGTTTTTGTCTTTTAAGTGGGGCTCCGTGGAGACAGCAGGCCTTTTACCCAAAGGACTTGGTCTGTATGGGGAGGGGGAGGTTCCACTCACTGTGACCTCCAGGCAGATAAGAGCCAGGAGAAACTCTTCAGTGGTGCCCTGGTCTGACCAGGAACCTTGTGGCCGAGCAGCCTTCCGCCTGCCCAGCTGGCCTCAGGGGCTTCTCACACCATCACCACTTCCTAGCTTGCTCAACACCACCCGCTGTCTCCTGCTGCGGGGCAAGCTACAGATTTCGTGTGCTTTCCAGCATCCCAACCTCACAGTCAGCAAACGTAATCATGGTGATATAAGTAGTCTAGCCAGCAGTACTAAGTATTAAAAATGACTCCATGTTATTTTAGTATTTAACTTTGTAAAGGAGATGGAAAGAGGGCACTGTGGCTGTTGAGGAAAAAAGAAAGAATAGGAGATGCTGGTTTTCATGGAAACCACTTAGAGCTTTTTCTTATCAAGAATGGTTGGTACTGTTAACGTTTTTACAAAAGGCATAATCTCATACACGGGTCTTGTTTTGCAGCGAGTCAGTGGGAAGTGGCCTACAGTGGGTCGGCTACAGAGTACACTTTCACCCACTTGAAACCAGGCACTTTGTACAAACTCCGAGCATGCTGCATAAGTACTGGTGGACACAGTCAGGTTGGTTTTGTTTCAGTATAAAAGTAAACATCTTTGGTCCAACTCAGACAACCCATCTATAACATCAGAATAAATTGCTGTTTAAAAATGTATCTTGGTAATGCAGCCTGCCATGGTATCACGTCATGAATTCAGTTTTCCAAATTGTGCTTTAGTGGGTATAAAAAGATAGACCCAAATGATTCTCAACTGAATTGTGCTGCTTTCCAAGTACATCCCTCACTTAATTTCTCAGAAGACTTTGCCATGATCACCTGACAGTTGAAAATTGAGAGTGGTCTGCAATTTTCATTAGCTAATAAATAAGGGGGTGAATCTCAGTTATTGCAATGATAGAAAAGCGTAGAATTTAGAGCAAAAAAAGATATGGCCTCCAGCACAGCTTTTCTTGTACCACATCTGGCAGTTTTGTGAAAATGAGAGACACACCTTCCTTGAGATACTTTGCTGCCATCTGCTGGAAAATTATTGTAAAAGCCACATAAATCTATGATGACTGAGCTGAAAGGCACCGCCTGTGATTACGCAGTGCCCAACCTACACATCTGTAGGCAGCCCCAGTTCTCTTGCTGTCTCTTTCTTTTTTTTAAATTGAAGTATAATTGACTTACAGTATTACATAAGTTTCAGGTCCACAACATAGTGACAATATTTTTATACACCACAAAAGGATCACCACCATTGTCTACAATTTATATGACCTTAGACCAACCATTCAACACGTCAGGAAACTTGGTTTCAACTTCACAGTGTTCTCATAGGCTCAAAACAACGTAACATGTACACATGAAGTGCTCTAGAAATGAGATATCAGTAGTTATTATCTAAATGGTGTTAACATTCAGAAAGTGAGTGAGAGGCAATATGGTAAAAGATGTTTTCATTGTAGAGATGTTTAACATTGTGGTTTTGAAACCATTAGTATTGAGAGAGAGTGCACGCGCAGTGGTGGCTTATAACCTTGTTACCCTGTACTGGGTTGACTTTTCAAAAGAACACCTGCCATTAGGTGCCGAATTTTGCCACTCAGCCCACCTCTGACGTCGTTTTATGTTTATTTTCTTTTCCCCCCAAGGATAGTGGTACTGTGAGGTCTAGACTGTCCATATAGACAGACTTCTGAGGTAAAAAAAAAAAAAGGTCCACCTAGACGACGTTTATGCAGTGCCTCCCAGGGTGGGGATGTCCACATCAAAGCTACAGATGATCAGCGAGTTCCTCTTACATGCGAGGTGCTGCACACGCCTACACAGAAGCGGCAGCGCTCCTTGAATGCCTAAGTACATCTCCTCTGCACCTGTCTCCTCAGGATGGAGGCTGAATTTGGTTGAGCTGCATAGGTCTACCATGCTCCTCCTGTCTCAAAAAGGGGTCAGCTTCCATACGACCAGGCTTACGCAACCAGATCCTGCAAAAAAGAAGGCCTGCTGATTTTAGTATTAACAGAACCTGCTGGTTAATGTCAGACTCAGTTGATTAATATTGACTTTATTTGCTTTTCTGCTCTGTATGTGGATGGTTGGCCATTTATGACACCATTTAAGAACTTCATCCAGCTGTTGTTTTGTGTTCTCTTCTGTCCTCCTGAAGGGTCTCTAATTTTTGTTTAAAGGAAAATAACAGTGTGCTTAGGATACACAACACTCAGAAAGTCAACCTACAAATCTGACATCAGAAATAATTATTTTTACCAGTGCTGTATGCGGTATATGTCCATACTTAAAACAAACACACACACACACACACACACACACACACACACACCACAGAGATGAAGATCTTATTGCATAAAAAGTGTAAACATTCAATGTGTAATCCTCTTTGGAAGCATTTGCAGGTATGGGGTGGAATTTGCTTGGTATATAGAGCTCTAATAAATTCAAAGTAACTAAGAGATGATTCTCTCCTGTATTTCTCCTGCAGTGTTCTGAAAGTCTCCCTGTTCGCACACTAAGCATTGCACCAGGTCAGTGTCGCCCACCGAGGGTTTTGGGTAGACCAAAGCACAAAGAAGTCCACTTAGAGTGGGGTGAGTGAACACATCTTCACGTTGCCAATTTGGACAAGTGGAGATTGAGTTTAAGACTTCATGCTTTGTAATCAAGTTCCAGGTCTTCCTTCTGAAAACCATATTTGTTTCTATTGAAAATGCCCATATTCTGTTCAATGTACATGGGCTTGGGTTTGTATTCTCCCCACGTTGTCACTCACCCTCCTATATTCCTGATGGTGCCACACGTGCTGTTCATCCTCTACCCTCAGAGGGCACTTTAATAGAAAATGTTTCAGAGCAGCCAGTCTTTTCAGGAATTTTTCAGCTTTATTCATAAAATAAAAGTTGTGCTCAATTTAGAGGTTAAACCAAGAAATAGTTCATCAGGTAACATCTAATTCCTCCTCATCTTTGCTGCCTTGTTAAGTGTGGGTCCTGGTGTTTTACTGTATCGACTCAAACTGTATTAGCATTTCCTGTCGGGTCAACAATTTACAAGCATGTAAAACTGCAAATATGAACCTGCAAAACGCTGTCAGACTATTGTTCCCCATCACTTATGCCTAAAATAAGATAGTGTGCCAGTTTTGGGTCCTCTAACTTGATTTAATGTGTCCTTTGGTTTCAAGTTAAGGAGAAGATTTTCTCCCCTCTATTTCTTGTGTTTACCTGGCATTAGAATATAAAGGAATTGCCTAAAAGTTCTACAGTTTTGGAATTTTGTTAATATCATTAAACGTACTTGCTTTGGAAAGTATGGATAACATCATTCAAAAACTTTCTTCTGTATATCTTTTTTTTGGAGTGGGGTTTCTTTTATAAATATCGAGGACAGGCCACCTACATGATATTTTGCAAACCTTGTGGAAAGTGAGGTGTGATAGGGTCAACCGGAAACACAAAAGTGTTCTGATATGAAAAACATTCTCCTTTCCCAGATGTTCCTGCCTCTGAAAGTGGCTGTGAGGTCTCAGAGTACAGCGTGGAGATGACGGAACCTGAGGATGTAGCTTCGGAGGTGTACCACGGGCCCGAGCTTGAGTGCACCGTTGGCAACCTACTTCCCGGAACCATGTATCGCTTCAGGGTGAGAGCTCTGAATGATGGAGGGGTGAGTACACGCTTATACACCGTAACAGAAGTATAAGGTCCCGGCACTTCTGTTTCTACCCTCATAAAATCCTTAGCAGTATCTGTCCCACCTTGACAACCATTAAAGAAGTGTATGTAAAATCTAATTTCTGAAGATACACTGTTTTGATTTCACGTAGACCCAACATTGGAAATTTTGTTTCTTTTGTCCTCATATCATTCTATTAAGATAGAGTTCAAGGTTAATAACAACATCACCCTTTAGATGCTTTTGGTAGTTTTTAAAATAATTTCCTATTTTCTCATCGACTGTATAAATTAGTTATGGGAAACTAGGACTACATAATATTTCTTTATCATATTGTCTAAATTACCCAGCAATGTCTTACATCAGTTTTTAAAACTGGACTGGGGTAGAGGCTAGGGAGGCCAGTATATATATATTTTTTTTTTCATTTATTTCAAGTGAAAACTGTAGAACTCTCTGGTCCTTCTTACTACTCCATCTGAAGTTGTTGAGGTGGGCTGTTAGAGATTGGAAGAGTATGTCTATATTATATCCACAAAGGTGATTGGTTTTTGTTTTTTTTTTAATTGCAGAGTGATATGGATTGGGGGGCAATTCATAATGAGAGTGAAGTGACCCAGAAACTACAGGGCTTTTTGGTGTGTCAAAGATGGGCAGAAACATAAAAGAAGGTAGAAGGGTGTGGGTAGAGCAAACCGCTGCTAAAGGCCCACAGGGTGCCAGTGGTGTGTGTAGATGCACTCCATGCAGACAAATAGATGTCATTAATTGATGAGATTTTTACAAGTAAGAAAGCCCACTGACAGTGACAAGAAGTTGACAATGACTCTTCTAGTTCTCGGTGGTCCTGTTCACGCCTTTCAGAAGCAAAGTATGTTTGTCTTTAGTCCGTTCCGTGTTAGCCATGCTGACTATGAAAACATTTGGTCTGAAGTATGATCACAAGCCTTTAACAGGAGCTGGATTTCTTCTAATTGCCCATTAGGAAAGAATTTCAGATACAGGTATTTAAATTAAAACACACACACACACACACACACACACACACACAAAACTAAACAATAAAAATGTATTGGTGAGAAGATAAGAAAGCCTATGCACCCAAACTTTTATAAGTAAAAAGAGGATGGGGGCTTCCCTGATGGCGCAGTGGTTGAGAGCCCGCCTGCCGATGCAGGGGACACGGGTTCGTGCCCTGGTCTGGGAAGATCCCACGTGCCGTGGAGCGGCAGGGCCCGTGAGCCATGGCTGCTGAGCCTGCGCGTCCGGAGCCTGTGCTCCGCAACGGGAGAGGCCACAACAGTGAGAGGCCCGCGTACCGCAAAAAGAAAAAAAAAAAAAGAGGATGGATGGTGATGATCACTGATGCTGCAGAAGAAATCCTATTTTACTGTTGATCTGGTGCTTCTCCCCATCAATTTTTCAGAGGGATTTTTTTTTATCTTTTCATGATAAAGATAAATGTGCTGTTAAAAAGAAAAGAAAAAGATAAATGTGCAACTGGGCTGACTTGAGTTTTACTTTCTCCTTTCACTAATTTATCATATAAAGAAAGTATCTTCAGCCTTGTTTTTAAATTCTGTTTCATTGGAAGTTAACCATATATTTGACTCATAATCACCTTCTGTGGGCCACTTCAGAGAGCTTCTCCCCCACCCCCAGTATATTTGCAGGTTATATTGTTAGAAAATGTGAGAGGTTTGGGGTTTTTTTTTGTTTTTTTAATCTTTTTTTTCCATTTTGAAAAACATAGTCACATACTTCATTAACCTGAAAATTACTTCACTCTTTGCCCCAGCTCATTGAAGTATCACATATTCCACTGTTAACATGGTGGTGATGGTTCTCTCGACGTGTTTTAAATCTGTAGCGGTGGCTGGCTCTGAGCAGTGTGGTCACTGATGGTGGTGGAGGAGAGGAGTGCAGTGTAAACCTTCAAATAGTTGAGATGGTGGGAGACATGCTGAGAAAACATTAACATGACCATTGGTTTTCAAAATGGAAAATACCAGTAACTAGAAGAAGTACTCAAAATTTGATAACCAACAATCCCACGAAGATTTTTGGGCATTAAAAATTAAACTGCAGTGTGCATCTGACTTAGTTTTCTTTGAAGCCTTCTGAGAAATTAAAGGAGAATGCTGTGATGTAGCAAAAGTCAGCATTTTTTGTTTCTTAGGTCACAGCAAAAATGTTTAGTAAACCAACCTTCTAATCCTTTTGAATTAAAAAAGTATATATTTATAAAATAGACATTTACTACTTAGGGAATGTATGTTAGAAGAAAACCTACATATTCAACTGAAAGTGAAGACCATTAGGTAATACTTTTAATCAATTGTATTGATGATGGCATTAGCTTAGCCCTTGTTTGGTTATAAGCTTGTGTTGTGTACACACACACACACACACACACACACGCACACGCACACCTACAAGCACGCATGTGTTTTTGTCTTTCAGTATGGTCCCTATTCTGATGTCTCAGAAATTACCACGGCTGCAGGGCCTCCTGGACAGTGCAAAGCACCTTGTATCTCTTTTACGCCTGATGGATGTGTCCTAGTGAGTTGGGAGGTAAGTCAGGCACATGTTCTGCATCAGTTTGTTTCTTCTACTTTATCTGCCCCCCAGTGCAAGTTATGAGGGACCCACAAAGCTTAAGTTCACAAATAGGTTTTACACAGTCATCTGCCTTGGCACTTGCCAAGAGTTATGGAAATTTTACCACTGGTCAGAATTGAGAGGAAATTGAGTACCTTTTTCATGCTTTTCTTTTCATGTATTTGAAATATCCTAAGGCATGTTGCTCTCTTTCTCGGTTTAGTTAATTGAACACAAACATCATAGGATTTTCTTTTCAATGAAATTAACCACTTAAATTTCTGTTTTCCAGAGTCCTGAAAGCTCTGGTGCTGATATCTCAGAGTACAGGTTGGAGTGGGGAGAAGATGAAGAATCCTTAGAACTCATTTATCATGGGACAGACACCGGCTTTGAAATGAGGGATCTGTTGCCTGCTGCACAGTATTGCTGTAGGTTACAGGTAGGCTGACACTATTCGGACATCTCTCACAAATACTGGTGTTCCATGATAGACTCTGGGAAACTTACTCAAAGGCTTGTGATGGAGGCCATCAGGAGGGGCGATATGGAAAAAAAGAGTCCTTTTAAATAAAAATAAATGTAATTGTTTTGGTATTTTACAGTTAATTTTTACTTCTCCAAGAGGTCCTAAAAAGTAGGAACAAAACCAGAATCATCTCCACTGTACTTCTCACCACGCTTGCATCTTGCTTGCTGGTTAATTCACTGAATGAAGGACCGAGTCCAAGGCAAAGGTGGCACAGCTTCTTAGGGAAGATACCTTCTGTATGTATTTTCTGAGATGCACATTTTGGTGGGAAAGCCACTTAGACAAAAGGCAAAAAACATTTAAAACTTCCCATTCCAGATGTTAAATGGAGCCAAAAACAAACACTAGAGTATTTAGAACCAGTCTGCGTTCAGTTGTTAAGACCCACCTCCCACGTCCCAGTGACCATTAACAAGGCTTGTTATCTGTAAGCTTCCACTTGGGTGTCCAAATAGAATAACATGAAGAATAATTGGCTCCTAGCCTAACCCCTAAGAGTGACAATAGTCATGGGTTTACTTTCATTTTATTGACTTGGGTAAATATTTTTTTTCCCTTTGAAAAACCATATTGTCCTGAGAAAACAGGGTTCTTTGTTCATTTCTTTCCATTTGTTCAGTAACATTTCTTGAGCACCACTTTGTGCCAGAATCAAAGGATGATGCCGATGATGAAAAGGAGAGATACAAAGATTAATCGCTTGCGGTTCTTGACCTTGAAGAAGTCTTTCTTCATACATGTTTAGATTTAAACAGTTAAAGAAGCAAAGATGCCAGATTTAGGTTTCCACCTGATTTAAGTCATGGATCATATTGCTTATTACAAGCCCATCTACTCTCAGTGTCTCTGGGCCTCGGGCCTCTTTGGAGAAAATATTCCCTTCTTAAGTTAACTTTCCAGATCAACTGAAGCTGTTCTGTTGAATTCTGAAGGCTGTTTTGTCATAAACATTTCCGGCTAAACTCTTCCATTATACACACCTTCCTTCTAGAATGGAGGGCCTGGGATGTAATTAACCATTCATCAGTGAGTCAGGGTCATAGCACGTTATCTGAGCTTTATAACAGCCATGCTGAGTCATTGGGAAGAGGTTAAATTATGTGCTACACTCCTGTTTTTGGAACAAGGCAGCATATAAATAAAAACTGTCTGCCATCACAGGAAACCACTTCAATCTGCTTTTGAGTTTTGGTGTCTCTTTAAAATGTTCTACCTCCTTTTCGGGGTATATGTTGTCACTTAGCATTAACTTCCCAAAACTGCATTTTAAAAGATACATTGGTAAGAATAGAGCCTGCATAATAATCTTGCCTCCCTGTCAACAATAGTAAATATTTTCAAGTGTCTGTACTTAACTGTCATAAAATGAGTCAGACCCTATGAAGGGGATAGCACTTTCAAGGCCATTGCTATGCTAAAGAAGTATTGCCAGGAAAGGGGTCTCCCCAACCTGTATTGATTTCTTGATACCTATAGACCAAATCTGAATTGTTTTCATTTGACACTGCTACAAAGTCAGGTTAAAGATGAATATTCTTTTGACTATTCGGTGCCTTAAAAATTAAATCACTGTGATACCTATACTGTGTTTTATAAAACTTGGGTGGAACATTTCTTGTTTGAATATTTTAATTACCGTGTACCCAAGTAATTCTATTCACATGAAGCATATTGTATATTATAGACATACTCTTATATTTTAGTAAGATTCTTTTGAATTGTTTCCATTGTAAACTGGTAATATAATTGATACAACTCGAGAAAGCTAGAACAAAGCTAGGCAGGATCCTGGAATAGAGAAAGAACGTTATCGGAAATTGGTAAGATTTGAATCTAACTACATAAGGTCTGTACGTCATTAATACCGTTGTACCAATGTTAATCTCCTGGTTTTGATCATCGTTTTATACTTATGTAAGGTATTAATACTAGGGGAAGCAAGGTGAGCGATTATATGGAAATTTCTCTGCACTATTTTGCAACTTTTCTGTAAGTCTAAAATTAGTTCAAAATAAAGTATTTCATTGTTGTTTTGTTTTAAGAAAATTGGTTTAGGAAAATTGCTATTGCTATTTTGTTCTTGATTTTCCCAGGGAGAAGGAGGGAAGTGAAGCACTGACAGCTGGCCTGATATACTCTGCCAGGATTTGACATGTTAACAAATTTAGTCTTTACAATAACTCTTTGAATTATGTGTTACTATCCCCATTCTACATCTGAGGAAACAGCAGTGTTAATTTGCCTAAGATCACACAGTTAGTAAATAATGGAATCCAGGTGTGAACAAAGCTCCAACTCTGAAAGCCATGTTCTTTTCCTTCTGTTACATGGTGATTAAAGCCTTAGTTGATATGGAAGTTGGGCTCCACAGTATCTTATTTTTCTGCCCCTGTGATAAATTTGTATCCAAAAATAAAATCTCTAAATATATACAGTAAGTCCCCTACATACGAAACTTCAAGTTGCTAACTTTCAAAGTTGCGAACGTGCATTCGCACGTCCAGTCACGTAAGTTAGTTCACGTGAAATTGCAGCTTGCCCTCCGTCTTCTGTTGCTGACGACCCTTCAGCTCTACCATCTCCCACCTCCTCTCCCTCCTCCAGTCAGTAACTCTTCTTGCCTGTTCACTCGAGGCCAGCCCCTGTATGCCAGCTGTTGTACTGTACTACTGTACTTTTCAAGGTACTGTACTGTAAGATTAAAAATGTTTTCTTTATTTTTTGCATTTGTTTGTTTTCTATGTATTATTTGTGTGAAAATAATTACAGTACAGTACTATATAGCCGATTGTGTTAGTTGGGTACCTAGGCTAACTTTGTTGGACTTAACGAACAAATTGGACTTGTGAACGCACTCTTGGAACAGAACTCATTCATATGTAGGGGACTTACTGTACTCTTAATTTGTGACATAAAAATTTTACCAGAAAGAAAGTTGGTGTTGTCATGAAATAGGACTTGATGTAAAAAATATTACAGAAGGGTTTCAAAAGTGATTTGATAGCAAATGAATGCTCTTAGCTTGCTTCTTTGAAATTAACTGATACACAGACATTATAGTGAAACTTTGATTTAAGAGATCAGACTACTTTTCTTTTGTATTATAATTTGTCCTCATCAGCTCTCCCATGAAGTAAACGAGATTTTAGAGTACTTCACCTTCATTTTTTTGTAAGGTGGTTGCCAATGTTTTTTTTTTTTTTTTTTTTGGCTGTGTTGGGTCTTTGTTGCTGCGCGTGGGGCTAGAGGGGGCGACTCTTCATTGCGGTGCGGTGGCTTCTCTTGTTGCGGAGCTCGGGCTCTAGGCGCGCGGGCTTCAGTAGCTGTGGCACATGGGCTCAGTAGTTGTGGCTTATGGACTTAGTTGCTCCGCAGCATGTGAGATCTTCCTGGACCAGGGATCAAACCCGTGTCCCCTGCATTGGCAGGCGGGTTCTTAACCACTGCGTCACCAGGGAAATCCCCAAATGTTCTTATAAGGAAAAAAATATTGTTAATAACATTTATTGAGCACACACTCTGTGTCAGGTACTGTTCTAGTTGCCAGGGCTACAGCAGTGAACCCGAAAGCCTTGCCCTTGTGGAACTTACATTCTAATCAGGGAGTAATTAAATGAAATAAATACTATACTGGTGACAAATGCTATGATGAAAATAAAAGCAGAGAAGGGAAATAAGAAATGAGTGGAGTCACGGGTGTTGGGGTAGGGGTGACTGTAAGTTTTAATATGGTGTTCAAAGAGGTCTCCCTGAAAAGGCAACACTCGAGAGAAGCCTGAGAATACGATTGAATGGGCTGTGTAGATGTCTGGGGAAAAGCTCTGTGGACAGAAGGGGCAGCAAGTTGCAAAGGCCCTGAGATGAGAGCAAATTTAGTGTCCCTGTGGAACAGCAAGGAGGCCAGTGTGGCTGGAGCAGAGCGAGTGAGAGGGAGGGTAGTGGACGATGAAGGCAGAGCGGTCCTGGGTTCTTTGGGAAGGTGGTGGCGGTGAGCAGATTAGATAGGGTCTTATAGGCAGTTGTGAGGCCTTCAGAGGTTATTCTGTATCCAGTGAGAGGCCATTGAAAGGGACAGTGAATACAGACTGTGGGGCAAGGGCTGACACAGGTACCAGTTAGGAGGTCATTACAGCAACCAGATATGAAAGAGTGTAGTTGGACTAGGCTGGGAAAGGATGTGCTGATGCTTTGGGCAGGGGTATGAGAGGAAGAAAGATGTCCAACAGTGACTCAGAGATAATGACTTGAACAACCTGAAGGATGGGGAAAACCACAGGAGGTACAGTGGGGTTTTTGATGAGCAGGAATGGGGTGGAGTCTTAGAGCTGTACAGACACTTAAGTTTGAGATGCCTATTTGACATTTAAGTGGAACTATTCAGTAGGCAGTTGAATACACTAGCCTCGCATTCAGGGCAGAGGTCTGAGCTACACAAATAAATTTGGGAGTAGGATATAAATGGCATTATATTTCCCTGAGACAAGATGAGATGTCCAAGAGTTTAAGCAGAGATGACAGAGAGGTGTGCAAGGCCCACGGCCTGGTGCCCTCCAGTGCTGAAAGGTCCCGGTAACGAGTAGCAGCCAGGAGAGGTGACTGAGACGCAGCAGCGGCAAAATAGAAACAAGAAGATGGTCCCAGAGACCGAGTGAGTGAGGATTTGAAAGCGGTGAGTGATCCAGTGTCAGTGGTGACGCTCAGGTAAAGTCAGATGAGGGCTGAGCATTGACTTCAGGTACGAATTTAGCATTCACATGGAAAACAGTAGGTATCTTTTCTAAAATTCCTATAGCTCTTCCAGAGCAGCACTTGAGTTAAAAGTCAGATTACTGAATTTGGGTCCCAGCTTGGCATCTAGATCTGGGGCCTGAGTACTTAATTTGACTTTGAGTTCCCTCCTCTGTGAAAGGCAGATAAGAATACCTGCCATATGTTATCTACCTCAGATGGTTACTGTGAAGACTGCATAAGACAATACGTAAACTGCAGTGGGCTGTGCAAATACAAAGTGTTATTTTTAAACTATTTTTCATAAGAAACGGTGATGGCGATGTTCTCTCTTATTAGCAGAGAAGATGTGATTGGTATTTTTTAGAAAGTGGTATTAACATAAACATTGTGGAGGATTTATTTCTACCTCCATTTCTAGCAGTAATCGTATGTTACTTTAGACTTACTGAACGCCTAATGTGGAGGCATTAGAATGTGCTCATGGGGTAATGTGGACTTTGTCTCGCTATTCTGTTTTTCAGGCCGTTAATCAAGCTGGAGCAGGACCATACAGTGAGCTTGTCCTTTGCCAGACGCCAGCATCTGCCCCTGACCCTGTCTCCACTCTGTGTGTCCTGGAGGAGGAGACCCTCAACGCCTATCCTGATCCACCTTCTGTGTGCCTTGTACTGAGCTGGGAAGAACCGTGCAATAATGGATCTGACATCCTTGCTTATAATATTGATCTTGGAGACACTAGCATCACTGTGGGCAATACCACCACCCACGTTATGAAAGACCTCCTTCCGGAAACCACCTACCGGTGAGTGCAGGAAAGTTGAAATAAAGCTGCATGGACACGTCAGCACTTGGGGCTACAGACCCTTCAGGTCCTAAAGGCCAAATGGGTGAATTCTAGTCACTCTTAATATATTTGAGTACCAAATGCTAATATAGCTTAAAAGCTTGTACTACTTTTTACTTTATGAGTCGGTTATAAATTGATACAAATCCTAACCCTTGAGGGGGAATTTCACCTACCATTTCGAATCAGTTCCTCCTTGTTGTTTTTTTGATAAACTACTTTTCTTCGTGTTTTTACTGTGACTCATCACTATGGACACCCTCTGTCCCCAGCATGTACTTGGTCCACCTCTGAAGCAGGGCTCTGGCATTCTTCTGATCCCCCAAAGCAGACACACTGTTACAGAGCATTTGTGATGGAGCTTTTGCTCAGGATTTCACGAGGGGCCAGTGAAAAGACGTTACATCACACTGCACCCAGCGAAGCTCAGTTACCACTTGCATTCTTTCTTTTCCCCAGAGTTCCTGTCAGGGAGCCAGCACCTTACCTTCCTCTTCTCACACACCTTTTTCTCAACATAGCCTCTTAAGATTTCAAGTCATTTAACTCTGTCCCCAGGGTGCCATAGCTGGGGGAACCAAAACAGAAGTTTAGGATTAGTGTTAGAGGAGTGCAGGAACCATCTGGTTAGTCCAGTGCCCTTTGTGAGATTAAACGGCTTCTCAAGGTGAAGAAGAGCACAGATTCAGATACAGGTCCTTAGCGGTGTCTTTGGGCAAGTTACTTAACCTCTCAGTGTCCCAGCTGCTTCCACAGGGTGAGGAGAACAAGATTACTTACCTCAAAAGCATGTTGTAAGGAGTGAGCAAACAAATATGAAATGCTCGTATAGAGCCCAGCAGTACACAGCAGGCGCACAGTAACAGGGATTGTGATTTCCATCATCACCAAGACCTTCACCCTGGAAAACTAGTTCTTCTTGGGGTAGGGCAGGGGGAATGAAGGGCAGGCAGGTAAACTTGCTGCTAGAAAAGGGTTTATCATTTCACTTATTTTTTTTCTGCAGTCTTTTCTAATGTTATAATCTAATAGACTACATTTTTTTATCCCCAGAAACTGAAGAAAGAAACCAGCTTAACAGCTGTAAGATACAGAAGTCCCATCCTGCCTAAGCATGCTATCTCTGCTTTCCCTCTCTTACCAAGTCTTTTGTGAATGATGCATATAAGTGTATTCATTTTGCTTTTCAAAACAGTGACTATTTTTTGTTTAGTCTTTCCTTCTTTTAAGAAATCTCTGGGGCACAGTACTTATGCACTGTGGGTCTATGAAATAGTGATAAACACTATCCTTGCCCTCAGAGCGCTCAGGGAGTTGGGGGACACTTAACAGCAACCTAAGATAGCAGATGCTTGTGACCTCACAGGCTGAAAATAACACTGTACAGAGTCCTGTTGGCGTTTCAGAGAGGAAGACCCAGGGTTCAGAATGATCGGGATGGTTTGAAGTGGGAATCAAGTTAGAAACTGAATAAAGACGGTATGACTTGCTATGGATGAAGAGGCAGGCCAAGGGCATTTTTTCATTTTTAGCATTGTAGCCAATCTCAGAAAACCAGCCACCACCTTCGTTTGCTAACCAAATACTGACTGACCATTGTGTCCAGAGCACTCTAATCAGGTGCTGACGAAATCCAGAGGTGAATTAAACCCAGAACTTGACCTCAGGGACATTCCCCAGTGGTGATGCTCTAAGGAGACCTGACCATGAGGTGTCTCTCGGGGGGGAAATGACCAAGTGAATGTCATCCCCTAGCTGTTCCTAAGAGACTGCATGTCCAGAACATTGCCTGACTTGGATTCCTCAGGCCAGAAAACCTATGAAGAAGCCACTGGCTCAGGGCTCACTGAAAGGTCTTTTGTCCAGTGTGATCCACCCCATGTCTACGCAGACTGGACTCAGATCCTCAGGTCAGTCCTCTGAACATTCGGGTCAGAAATCATAAAAGGGCTTTTAGGGCAAGGTGTCAGCCTGAGAATTTTGCTCCTTCCTGCCATTATGCATACCTTAAAGGTGGCTTAAATGATTATAAAACTTTACGGCTTTTAGAAGGTTGATATTGGAGGAACGCTGATGTTTATTAATCAACATATAGTTGAATGACTTCAAGAAAGAAATCTAGAGGTCAAAAGCTCAAATGAAGGAACTGACCTAGGGGATCTTTCCTTATTGATGAAATGCCAGTTACAGTGGAAATTATCAAGAATATCTTCCACATAAGTGGTTGATGAAAGACATGTTAAAAAGTACCTCAGAGATTAATTCTGTTTTGGAGAAGATGAAATGGTTTAGTAATGTACAGTTTAGATTTGGATAGTGAAACCTCAAGAATCTATTTAAAAAGTATTTAATGGATATAGCATAAATAATTCATTTCAGTATTAATATGCAAGGCTAGCTATATTGAGCTGAACATGGAAAGTCACATTGGGAGGATGTCACCTCTTAACCTTACATGGTAGCTTGTAAGACATCATTTTAGACAGATTGCATGAAAAATGTACAGCTTTAGAAAAGACAGATCTTTGGCCCTAAGTCATATTGTGTTAATGGCAAAGAAAAAAAAAAGATTTAGCCAGAGTATTTGCTGGCCAATCAATCAATAAATTGGATGTTTCACATTTAAGGTCATCTTTGTCCAACTCAAGGAATTTTATTCCTATAGCACCTAATTGGATTCTCTATAGTAGAACTCCAGTCAACCCATAGTCTTGTTCTTTTATGTTTCAAAAACACAATTGCAGTAACTGTGGTGAAATACAAAATGAGTATTTCAGGGAACTAAGGGTATAATTTTAGTCCAATCTACTTTTACCTCACCTTTTTTTGTCCCATAAATTGGTTAAAATATAAGTGAACAGATCATGATGTTCTAGATAAAAATGTGGAAAGAAACATTTTAAGCGGCAGTGGGGCTTGTTTCTTTTGGGGTTTTGTTGTCGTTTTTAACGTTTAGCAGTTACACGTTGTTCTCACACGGAGCATATTCTCTCTCTGTCTTGCTGGGACAGAAATGTGCACCTCTCCAGCCAACCTACTGACACAGAAATGATCCATCCCTTCTCCACCGGTGCTTGCCAAACTGTCCACTGGCTTGCTGACACCCTGTATAGAATTTGGTTGGAATTACAATGATATTTTTAAATACATTACTTTTAAGCTTAGAACTGAGTTTGTGTTTTGGTTTGCAGAGAAAAAAATGTTGTTGAAAACAGAGACGTAGGTTTCCTTTGCATGCTTCCTGCCACAGGGAGCCATAGGCTTTGTGAGCTGAGACAAGATTGCCTGGTGTCACCCCCTCTCAGCACCCTGGCGTGAGCATCTCTGGTGATGGAGCAGTGTTTTCAGCTTCTACTCGCCGGGCAGTGCATTCCAGTCGTGGATAACTCTGTTTCTGTAGAGGTTCCCTTATATTTTGTCAAAACCCCTCTATAGCTAAAATCTACTCAGTTGATCCTGGGCTCTCCCCCAGAGCATCAGCATCACCTAGAAACTTATTAAAATGCAATGTATCAGGCCCTGCTGGAGGCTACAAATCAGAAACCCTTGGGGTGGGGCCCAGCACTCTGTGCTTTAATTAGCCCTGTGGGAAATTCTGATGCATGTTAAAAGTTTGAGAACTCTGCCCTAGAGCGATGATTCTGGAATGCTGATGTATTTAGGAATCACCTGGAGAGGTTTTGCAGAATACAGAGGTCTGAGCCCCACTCCTAGGGCCTAGACATCATTATCTCATTATTTCAGCTGTCTCCTAGTTAACCATCTTCACTTCATTCAGATCTGTCTTCACTGGCATGGGTTTTCTATAACCCCCTCAATCCTCTTCATCGGATGATTTCTGTTTCTTGATGGCCTCTTTAATGAGTAGCGCCCTGACCTCCAGGAACGGTCTGGCTGGCTCAGAGCAGAGCAAGACTGTCACTTTCCCTGTTCTCCATATTGAGCAGTCAGTAAGGTCACCTAAGATTACTTTTTTTGGCAGCCTCATTATATGTCTGACTCATATTGAGCTGTCAGATAACTAAAACTTAAGGTAGATTTGTCTGCTGTGCTGTTTTTGCTCGGTAAAATGCGGATGAAAATAACATTTATTGAGTCCTTAGTATATGTCAAGAACTACATAAACCTGTCAAGAAGTGAATCATAACTCATTTCATTCTAACAAGATGAAGTGGGCTTTATAAGGGGACAAGTTCTAAGTAGTTTAAAAGTAGTGGACTGGAGTCAGGCAGCCTTGACATCAATCCTGAGTCTCTCACTTGGTGCCTCTGTCACCTCTGGCAAGCTATTTAGGCTCCCTGTGCCTCAGTTTTTTGATCTGTAAAAAAGGGATAATTACTTTACATAATAGGGTTGTCATGTTTTAGACTTCAGGCACCTTGTGTGGGACCTGACACCTGGTAAGTAAGCACTCAATAAATTATCTGTTGCTAATGCCTGGTAGGGTAGGGAAGAAAGGAGGTGGCAGGTGGGTTATGACCAGATTACAGGTAGAAATGTGTGTGGGAATCTGGCATTATCTTTTAAGCCACAGGAGACATTTAAGGTTTCTTTCCTGCCAAGACAGGGCACGAAGAAAAGCAGGTCTAAGTGCCTGGAGATGGAATGTGGCACTGGTCTCTGAGGAGCTGTCAGAAGTAGCTTGGTTAAAGGGAGGCATGACTCTGAGCTAGCTAAGGTTACTCTTCCAGGGAGCCTTCTCCGAGTAACTTTACTCTGAACACATCTTTTCCCCTAAAGAGGTTTTCTGTATTTAAGCTACTATTTATTATTTCCTCAGAAGTTATCTGAAGATGATACTACTCCTTCATATTTTTCTCTTCTTAAGTGGATGATTAGGTAGATTGGTGGGCTTAAAAGCCCATCTTTTGCTTCTTAGGCCTGTCTTACCCCAGCTCTTCATGGAGGAAGGGGGGGGCTGTCTTCACTGTCCCCTCACTCGAGGCATCCCGAGTACTGGGACGGCTAATTGTGATTGAGAAGTCACCTTCCCCAGTTTTCAAAGTCATTCTTCTTTTAGCATACGTAGTGTCATTTGAGAGAGAGAGAGAGAGAGAGAGAGAGAGTGTGTGTAAAGTGCATTATGTTAGACTATGATCTTCTGAAGCAGTAATGTATTTGGCATCTAAAATTAGAAGATATTTTAATAGTGGATTTTCAGTCAAAATTTATAAAGAATATACTCCTTAATTTATTTTATCAGTATTATCAGTGTATTGATGGATACTGCAGACTTCTAGATACTTAAAGAGATTTTTCACATTAGTCCTGCCAAGGTAGAGCTTCTCAGAATTAAGTCACTTCCCTGAATTGGAAAGCAAAATTCCATTTCCCTTGTACTTACGTTGCAGAGCTTAAGATTTCAGAAAATGATACACATTGCATGTTAAAAAAAAATGCAGATCTTATCTAAATGTCAAGATTAACATGTTACTTCAGGTAAAGAGAAAATGTCTCAAGTTTGGGTTTGGGATAGACTAATTTAATAAAACTTGAAAATCGTTTTTTTCTGAGGCGAATTTTTAGAATTGTTCCTCAGGTTAGTGTTGTTGTTGTTTTTTTTTAATCAGTCCTGGGTGAGCTCTCACTGGGATTAGGAAATTATTTTCACACACTGCATTTTTCATCCCAAGACAAAAGAAATATTAACTACCTTAGTCCTTGTTCAGTTTTCTCAGCCTCCTAGACTAAGAGTTCTTAATATTTTTAGAAGACATGGCCTCATTTGATCAGTTCCTCAGTTCTATTTCAGTTTTGAGTGCTACTTTATCATTAAAACTGATTAACATTAGTTCAGTACATCAGCTACATGGAAAAATGTTTTCCATGCATTTTTACTGAAACACATTTTGTTATTTGAATAAATTGAAGCGAGTATTTTAAAACCTAGGCAGTTCATTCCAAGGCCAAAAGTTGTTTTACTAATGTGAAGATAAATTTGACTGTTCTAAATGTCTGTTTCATTGGCAAAAGGCAGTTGATGAACTGAAAGTGGGGTTTGAATTAAAATGATCTTTTGGTTGGATTAGAAGCTGCGTTTGGCTCAAATTATGCTTGGAGGGAATGGTGTGTCAGAATGCACGAAGACTTTGAGCCTAGAAAGACCAGGTTCACACCCAGATCTGACCTATATCTGCTGTGAAGATTAGTGCAAATGACTGGACCTAGGCGGCCTCAGTTCCTGCACTTGTGAAATAGAGTAATTCCGTCCTCATGGGGTTGGGGTAGAAATTAGAGACAGTATCAAATCTAGACTTCAGCACCTAGTAGCCACTGTATCAATTAGATGGAGTTATTTAACCTGAGTTGAACTGCAGTTTGCTCAGCTCTGAGAGCAAGAGAAGGGACTTCCCTGGCGGTCCAGTGGTTAGGGCTCCACGCTTCCACTGCAGGGAGTGTGGGATCAATCCCTGGTAGGGGAACTAAGATCCTGAGAGGCTCGTGATGTGGCCTAGATAGATTAGATAGATAGATAGGTAGAGAACACACTCATCTCGCTGCATCCACGGGTACAGAGCGCCGACTGAACTGTGCCATTTTATATATGGGACTTGAGCACCCATGGATTTTAGTATCCACAGGAGTCCTGGGAACAATCCTCTGCAGGTACTGAGGGACGACTGTACTAGTTCCTACTCCATAGCATAGTCCCTTGAACAGAGCAAGTCCTCAGTGCTGTTTGCTGCAGTGGTTATTAACATTTTCATCTGTTTCTAAGGTGTTATCTCACCTTCTGAGAAGGCAGTCCTTTTAGCTGTTGCTGTGTCCTTGGCCGTAATTTAGAGGAAGGAGAAACATAGATCGTATCAGCAAATTCCTCAAGTAATGAAGTGGTGGTAGTAATACAACTAAAACGAAGATGTACGTTTGTGTGCCCAGTACAGTGCCACTCCTATAGATCCCCAACACGTTTTCTTCACTGCTCTAGGAAGGAATACGGTCTTAAAAGAAGTCATAAAAATAGTAACTCCATAAAGTAGCACTTTAAAGTTCACCAAAGTGCTTTTAGCCACCTTGAATCCTTTTCTGATTGTACGGCAAAGTATAAAATATTAAAAATAGAAAGTACTGGGCTTCCCTGGTGGCGCAGTGGTTGAGAATCTGCCTGCCAATGCAGGGGACACGGGTTCGAGCCCTGGTCTGGGAAGATCCCACATGCCACGGAGCAACTAAGCCTGTGAGCCACAACTACTGAGCCTACGCTCTAGAGCCCATGAGCCACAACTACTGAGACCGCATGCCACAACTACTGAAGCCCACATACCTAGAGCCCATGCTCTGCAACAAAAGAAGCCACTGCAATGAGAAGCCCGCTCACCACAGCTAGATAAAGCCTGTGCGCAGCAACGAAGACCCAACGCAGCCAAGAATAAATAAATTAAATAAATAAATTTATTTTTAAAAAAGTACTTCCCATATTCCTTATCTTAATTAAGTAATCCTATTTGTAAATGCAGCGAAGATTTCATAGAGGAGGAAACTGTTACTTAAAGGTGTTAGATCCTTTCCCCAAGGTCACCAAAGTGATGAGCAGAGTAGGCAGAAAGGCTTCACTGCTAAAGAGAGTTAAAATGCTACCATAGTATTCTTGTTCTTGGTGTGTGTGTGTGTGTGTGTGTGTGTGTGTGTGTGTGTGTGTGTATATGTGTATGTATGTATGGCTAACATTCGATATGCCTACCAAATACTTCCCAGTTAAAAGGTCAGAGAACCCTAGAGCTACAGATATTAGGAACCTAGTACCTATCAAAATACTGGGGAGGCCTTGTGAAGAAAATGAATTTACAAAAGTAAATATTAAATCTACATTTCTTTCTGCATCTTGATACTTGTGTATTATAAGCTATTTTTTAATTCTTATAAATGATTCGGATCTCATAATTTTTTTGTCTTGAGCAGAACAACAATCTAAAGCAACCCATTACCTCCCTTCCTTTTACTTAATGTAGCTAAAGGGCTGTTGAGGCCGCAGGGAGCAAAACAGTAGGATCACCTTGAGTACAGGTGAGCTTGGCTCTGGAGGAATATGGGCAAGCAGATGGAAGGAAGCATCTTGGCCTCTGGGTTCTAGGAATACCTCTGCCCAGAATAAAGGGAAGGAATGGCAGTCTGGACAGTGGAAAGACATTGATATAAACTTTGTAGGTGAGGAAATTTGTACACCATTGAAAAAAGACTGAGACTTAAAGTCTGGCTTAATCCCCTTTTCCTGAGTAGGGAAAAAAGGTAGTAATTTCTACGACAATGATGACCACCTTTCTAAAAAGATTTTTCCTCTCCAGTTGCAGAAAAATTTAGTACTTTTCAAATCATAGGGGAAAAACTCTTATCTTAATACCATGCAGCTATTTTACAAGACTCATGCTGGGAAGCAAAGAAGAGTTTACTGTAGTCTTTCAATGCTGTGTTGAGAGAGTGACGTTGCATTATCTACAAGAGACCTGATGTAGCCCTAGTTTAATAGAATCTGGGAAAAGTAAGGCTCTTTGTAATGGAACTTTTGTTGTACTTTATCAGCGATAAGTGTTTGCTACATTCCAAACTGTGAGGCAGATATTCATCCAGTTTTGGGTGATTATGAATAGAGCTGGTATAAACGTGTATGTGCGGGCTTTTGTGTGAACGTAAACTTTAATTCCTCTAGAGTAAAGTCCAAGAAGTGTGATTGCTGGGTCATATGATAAATGTATGTTAAAGTTTATAAGAAACTTTGTAAGCGAATTGTTTTCCAATGTAACTATACCATTTTGCATTCTCACCAACAAAATAGGAGAGTTTCAGTTGTTCCTTATACTTGCCAGAATGGTATTAATAAGCATTTTTTATTTTGGCCATTTTAATAGGGATATAGTATTACCCCATTGTAGTTTTAATTTGTATTTTCCTTGTGGCTAATGATGTTAAACATGTTTTTTGTGTGCATATTTGCCATGTGTATATCCTCTTTGGTGGAATGTTCCAGTCTTTTGCCCATTTTTTTTATTAGTTGGGTTGTTTTGTGTTGTTTTGCTGCTGAGATTTGAAAGGTCTTAGATGCATTCTGGATACATTCTTTTCACACCATATCTAAAAGTTCTTTAATTCTAGGTAACAAATATTTCCTCCTGTTTTCTTCTTAAGAGTTTTATATTTTACATTCTACACTTAGATCTGTGATCCATGAGTTAACTTTTGAATAAGATCTGAGGTTTAGATTGAGATTTATTTATCTTTCCTTTTGATATCCAGTTGTTCCAATACCACTTGTTAAGAAGACTATTCTTTCTTCGTTGAATTCATTCTGCACATTTTTGAAAATCAGTTGGCCATATATGTGTTGGTTCTGTTGGTCTATGTGTCTGTCTGATACCACACTATCTTGAATACTTTATAGGAAGCTTTATAGTAAGTTCTAAATCAGATAGTGTGATTCTTCCAACTTTATTCGTATGTTTCAGATTTGTGTTAGCAATTTTAGTTCCTTTGTCTTGCCACGTAACTTTTAGAATCAACTTATCTATATCTACTAAGAAGAATCCTGCTGGAATTTTATTAGAATTGCATTGTATCTATAGATCCCGTTTTGGAAGAATTGACATTTTTTCTGTGTAGAATCTTCCAATTCATGATCACAGTATATCTCTGTCTAGTTAGGTGGTCTTCAATAGTCTCAGCAGTGTCTTGCAGTATATTTCTTTATTTCCTATCTCTGTGCCTTTTTTCCCACACCCACCGGCTGGGACTGGTACCTGACATTAAATAGGAGTGGTGAGAGTAGACATCCTTGCTTTGTTCTGATCTTTCATTTAGTCTTTCACCGTTAAGTGTAATGTTAGCTGCAGGTATTTCTATAGATGCCCCTTTTGGGTTGAGAAATTTCCCTTCTATCCCTAGTTTGCTGGGCATTTTTATTATGAACATATGTTGAATTTCATTAGATGCTTTTTCTGTATCAATGAGTATGATCATGTGGTTTTTCTTCTTTAGGCTGTTAATATGATGGAACTGGCTAAGGGTTGGAAAATGAGACAGTGTAGAAAAGAAATTAAAAAAAGAGGAATGGGAGAATTTTCTCCCATTCAGAGACTCTTTGCTTTCTTTTGAGCCAGGCAGCTCTCTGCCCATGCAAATGACTGTTCCTGGATTTCAGGCTGCGCCGTTGAGTCTAATCCAGTGAGTAAAGGAGGGGAAAAATGGTAAATTCACTGCTGGTTTGGTGATAGTTCAAATTCTTCCCCAAATCCTTCAGCTGCTATTTCCTTTCTGGACTTCTTAAATAGCTGCTCTGTTTATTTTGTCCAGGTTTAATAGCGCATTCAGTGGGAGAGACGGGGGAGTGTGCTTACTCCATCTCACCTGGAATTAATCTATTGGGTTTTTTTTTCTTCTTAACAATTTACAGATGTGTCATTAGATTGACTTGCTGAACTATGTAATTTTAAATTTGAAGAATTAAGGTTAATTTGAGGTCATATGATGGATTAAGGTATTGTAATACCTAAATGATATTTTCTATTTAGATATAAGCAATAATTGCTGTAAGTGAGAAGTACATAAAACTAAATTATAAGAATATTTTAAACTGATCTGTTTCCTGAGAATTTCTCTTTGACTGTATTTTTTATTATCATGTGTTTTGAAACACTGTTTCAAACTCAAATCAAGTTTAAATGTTGAAACTTTTAGAACTAGTGACACCACACTGCTCATTCAGCCCAATAAGATGCCTATGTACCTAGCAAGGGATCTGGGTGAAAGTTTCTACTAGAGGCCTAGTAATGAGGCATGAAGAGATGGAGGAGAGGCAGACCTGGGGAAGATCTTAAGTGGATGAAGCTGTGGAATGCTGAAGTTATTGAGAGGACTGTCCATATTGTACAGAAGAAGAGAGGAAGAGCAGAGGGTGGGGTGGGAGCTAGTGTGAGACCTTTGGTCCGAGAAGCAGAGGAGAAAGGCCTCTGCAGGGGTCTGCAGGCCACTGTGCCAGGAGGAAACAAGCTTCAATAACATGCAGTCACTGCGGGAAGGAGTGTTGAGGATGAAGGTGGAGCAGTGCCATCAATGTGTTGTGTGATGACCTTGGAGAACTTTTTCAATCAACTAGTAAGGAAGTAGAGGAACAAGAAAAATAGGAATGATAATAGGAAATTTTTTCTATATACATTTTAACTTTGATTTTCAGTTCCTAGACCATGAGAGCAGTGTTAGTATATCTTTATTACCCATAACACTGCACATAGTAAACATCCAGTTAAGATCATTGCACATCTGAATGACACTGTTACCAGCAGTGCCTGCACACATAGCACTGGTTAAGGACTAGCAGAGGTTGTTGGGTGAGGCTGGAGAAAGGGGAGGAAAATGTGCTGTTGAAGAGCTGTTATCCTAAAACTGACTTTGAGGCAGCTGAAGGGTGGCTAGAACAAAATATGAAAGTCTTTAGTATGTCTTCCCTTTTCTGCCATTCTTTCTTTCTTTTTTCTTTCTTTCTTTCTTTCTTTCTTTCTTTTAATTAAAGAACTAAGGGATATCTTGCTAATGTGGTTTTTTGGGGCTATTTTTTGGAATGGAGAAGATAATCTGTCTTCCGAGCTGCCCATTTCTCTATTTGTCTTGAATTATTTTTAACTTGTTTTCCTTTATTCCATGACACTGCTTATAGGGGCAAGTAAGAAATACACCACACAATGTTTATTTCAAATGAGGAATCACTGCTTCTTAAACCAACAACCTTTGTGATTTTTTTTTTTCCTTTTTCCAGGATCAGAATTCAGGCCATAAATGAAATTGGAGCTGGACCATTTAGTCAGTTCATTAAAGCAAAAACTCGGCCGTTACCACCGTTGCCTCCTAGGCTCGAATGTGCCGCTGCTGGGCCCCAGAGCCTGAAGCTGAAATGGGGAGACGGTAACGCCAGGACGCACGCGGCTGATGGCACGGTGTACACACTGCAGCTGGAGGACAGAAACAAGAGGTGAGGACCTGAGGCTTCATCCGAAAATTCGATGGCTTTGGGTTGTGGGATGGAATCTTCCTTGTTCATTTGTCCTCTGAAGCACTCTTCGTCCTTATTGAAAGACTCCCTAGGTATTTGGGTCCTGCGTTTTATACCCAAAGTTGCACCCTCCATTCTCCATTTGGAATTTTCTAAATTAACATTCTCGTGATCCTGATTTCCCTACATGTGATAATATATGTGTTTTTTTCTTTCATAAAGCCAGAAAATGGAGAGAAATTATCCGAAAAGAAAATGGTCGATTTCAAGTCCATGCTGTTTAATAGTGTTATATTAGTCACGAGTGCAGAGGGAAATAAGACTCAGGAAAAGATGTTAACCTCTTTAAATATTCAGTAACCATCGGGACAAACATGTTTACCAGTCTGAAATAGCTGTGGTGATGTACAGATGGGGATTGTGCTCTGTAACTATGGGCAATGCAATATAATATCAAATTAACTGGAGCAAATAGGAGATTCTTTATAAAACTCCATGCTCAGGAACACTGTTGGCTACAGAAATCAAATACAGCCTTTCACGTAGTATTTATTTAATCTAACTTTATTTCCTCTGAAAATGGCCGATCAGAAGATGGGCAGCTGAACTGTATTTAGGAATAATTCAGATGCGTAGCAAAAGTTAATGACAGAAAGTTCTGTTACCAAAAGTTCAAATGAGAGAATCAGCTGAAGGAGGTAGGAGATGACCATAAAACCAAGACAGCCTGATGGAGTAGACATGCTGCCCCTTCCTGTGCATACCTGCCAAAGCACAGACCAGTGTATGTGGAAGTATTCCTGTTATTTCCCCTTAATGCATCACAGTATCCTGCTCTTTTATATGGGGACCTGGTTCTAATTAGCACAGAGACCCCTGTCCAACCTCTACCTCTGCTCTGTACTCGAGTACTCGGATTCACGTGAGCTCAGTGGAGTCCTGCTATGTGGAAGGCACTGTTTGGGGTGGGCCCTCGGGGACACCAAGCTCAAGAACGAAAGCAAGGCCCTGCTTCCCCCTCCAGAAGCATAATATCAACCTACAAATAGTCGTAGAACACTAGTGCCATTGGAGAAAAGCGCTCTGGGAGTTGGAAGGGGGCAGACGTAGGGAATAAAGTGCAGAGACTGGTTGGTTGCAAAGATCAGGAACAGCTTTTTGAAACAGATAACGTTTGAACTTGACATTGGAGGACCTGGAAAACACAATAGTTTGACTTAGAAGAAAAAAAGTGATCGTCCTTTTGGGAATGAGTCCCAGTGTAGAAAGGACAGAGAAGGCAAGGCTTCTTTGGGGGAGGTTCATTAGAGATTAAATTCATACTCATTCACAGACAAGACCATTTATCTTACTGTGCTGTGTGCTTTTGGAATGCATTTTTCACGGACTCACTATTTTACTGGTAGGAGACTCCTTGACCTTACTGGCAAGAACAGGAATTATGGACTAACAGAAATCATGATAAATATATAAAGCTAGCATTTGGGGAAATTTGTACATGAGTCTCTTTTTTCCTGGGCTTTTGGCTTACATTGTTGGCAGGGAGAACCTTCCTTAGAAAATACCTTCTAGTTGTACTGTTTAGAAGAAGTGAATCCCAGGAACATTTTTGAAGCTGGTGGCAGAATTGGGATCAGAACCAGCACCTCCTGATTTCCCCATGCAGCTGCCTCTACTATTACCTCCAAGAATATGGGAAGAAGGACAGCTTTGCACCAAACCTGCTATCCCCAGTGTGCTGCAGTCCTGCCCTCTGCAGGGCAGCTACCTGAAGTGCCTTGTACAGAGAACTGAACAGATGCTTAGAACAAAATCTCCATGAGCAAATAAGAATGCTGGTCCAAATAAGAATGCTGTTGTTAGACATTTAAATATGCCAGACAGAAAATAGTGCAGAGTCTAGTAATCAATACAGGCTCCTTCCTCATAAAAAAAAAAAGAAAACAAAAAGAGGGGGGGCTGGCTTGTAATCAAATAAATGACTTGCCTAAATTTAAATGGCATTTTAAGAAAACTTACCATTAGGAACAGTGTTTTTCTTAATTTTATGGGCTAGAGTCCAAATTTATCTTTTTCTAAATTAGATTTGTCAGTGCTCCCAGAAGTTATTAAAGTAATAGGAATATAGAACATAATAAATTCTCATTCCATTTGTGGAATTATTTTCCTGGGATTTAAAAGGATGAAATTGACCTATTTTGAGTTTGAAGATGACCTTCCTTAGTGTCTCGAAACTGAGCTCGTGTAGTGAAAATGGCCCCACGAATCCAAGCCTTTAACTCTGGCTCTTGAGTAGTGAAGATCAGCGAGAAACACCTTGAGTTGGATAGATCATAATACTTGTTCTTAGCCAGCTCTTTGTCAGTTCTCGTCCCCTTGAGGTTCTTTAGGACTTGGATCTGGCCTGTCCAGTGTTTTCTTCCAAAGTGACAGCTGTCTTTTTCATTGAACTTGTGGTTGCTAGAGTGGTTTCTAGTTGTGGCTTTGGGGAAAAGTGTACACATCCTTTAGCGTGTGTATTGATTTCATTAAGCACTAACAAGTTCCTATTATGGATGTGGCAAAAATATTATATATCCTGCTGTGGCCAAGGTGAGAATCAGAGTTAGGTCCGATGGTGGTTTTAATGTACTTTCTTAGCTGTCAGCTCTCAAAATATTTCTTTTGCCATGTACGCTTTTCTCACCAGTCACTGTGGGCATTTGGAAGGAGGGCTGTGGTGTCTGAGTCTTGTCGCTGTCCTAGCCAGCCAATGCAAGAAATCTGAGTCTTTAAACATGTTTTGCAACAGAAGCACAGTGAAAATGAATAACTCCCTGCTTGGTAATTGTCAGATTAAAGAGTTGAGTTGATTTCAGCTGCTAAACTATTGCTCCTGCGTTTTCCACATCCATGAAATACAAAGGGGTTGAACTAGAAGCTGAACTCTGAGATCCTTGCCACCTTTTCACCTTAAAGCAGTGAATCTTTGTAGATTATTTGTGAGCTAAATCCTATATAAAAAGATGTATTTTGTAAATGATTAGAGAATGTTATCTCTTTTTTTCTTCATGTTTAATTTCTGCTTTTGACAAATAAGAAAATAAGAAGAAAGATACTGACTTTCCTTAAGAGTGACCACTTAATGGGCAAAACCACTAAGGTTTTGCATCTGTGATCTGCTGGTTTATTATGTTTAATTTATATACCTCATAATCAAAAAAATGTGAAATGACCCAGAGATTTCTAAGTATACCGTTTGGCCAAAAATATATTTTCAGACTTTCTAAAGGACACTACTATTTATTGAGCATCTACAAAGTGCCAGGCATTGAGAGATTTATCTACATTATTTAGTTCTTGAATAGATCACAGTCTGGTTGGGGATAGGTAGAAGAGACAGCAAATCATGGTGTGGAGGGCTTAAAGATTGACACATGCACAGAGTGTTGAGGGAAGGTAGAAGAATGGCACGTACTTTAGGCTTAAAATTGAACAGAGAAGGCTTACTAGAAAAGGTAACAAGTTGGGTGAGTCTTAAAAGGGAATCAATCTTATAACCTCATGCTGGAGAGCCTTAGGATGGAGACCAGTGATAAGGACTCAGGATTGGGTGGAAACCGAGGATACAATCTCCAGAGAACAGAAACATGCCCTGGGTCTTTCTCCATGTAAATGCCTTTCTATTCTGGTACTTTTACACTTGGTTTTTTTTTTTTTTCTTCTTAAGTTTGGGGCTACTTCATGTAAATAAAAGGGATACCGGAAGGGCACCTTGCCCAAATCCTTGCCCCAAGGTAAGTCAACCTAGAATTCATCCCGATCACCTGGAATTGCTGTGTAGAAAGTTTTCCCCCTTGATCAGGACATTTGTTTCCCATGTATTCAAGATTTTGACCCACAAGATTCCCAGTCCAAGGTCACTGACTACATATTTACATAGCAACCTCAAAGTAGGACTAAGTTTATCCGTAGCAGTTATATTATGATTGCTCAGTCCATTTTTTTTTAAATTACTGCAGTGTGCTAGGTCTTGTGAAGTATGTAGCCTGTCTGTAAGGAGCTTATCTTGCTGAGAAATTAATGTGAAAAACTGAGCAGACAGTACAAGAGTTTTTATTTAATTTCAACAGAAAAACAAAAATTATGTTAGTTTGGCTATAGAGTGATTAAGTCTATTATTCTTAACAGGTCTAGCATAGATCCAAATGTCTTTGGTTCCTATGTATGCAAGAAAAATATATACCCAAAAGTAAACATTTTCATAATGCTGTGCTAACCGAATACAGGGATTAGACTAACAAGATCAGCTCGTGCATTTTAAGATTATAATGTGTAATGATGATTTTGAAGATGCATTTGTCTGCGTTATTGAAGTGAAATGTTATGCTGCCCTAACAGAATTTGAATTGATGCTGATTCTCGTCCTGACCCTGTGGGTCCCTGTTCCTGATAATTGTACTCAGCACTGAGGCAAGAGGAACTTAAGTTCCAGGAATACATTTATGGTTAATCTGTTGTTCAGGTTACCCAGAGAGCCAATGTATTTTAAAGCAAGGCTCCAGCAAAATGGGGATGGGCTCTAATAGAATGGATAATTGCCACTTGCTCTCCTTTTAACTCAGCCCTTGTGCCCGTGACACTTTTACCTTTAGCCAGCAAAATTGGAGGGACTATGTAATGTGTACAGTATGACTGCCTGTTTGCTATTAGAGAGGGATGGAAAATAATCTGCAGAAAGAAACCCTAAAAAATTATACACCGGGCAACTAACAAAAGTGGCCGGGGTATATGAGCACTACAGGAGTGAACTTTCTTAATGTATGCCTGTTATAGAACAAACTCCTGTTTATATTTCCCAGAGCATACTGCTGAATTAAATGAAATAGATGTAACACGACTAACTCAGGGCCCACAAAAGACCCTCGGTATTAGCTTCCTTTGCTTCTGTGGAGCAGTCCCCAATTCGCATGACCACCCTTGTTGGATAAATGGCATTTTTATATTGCTTTCAGTCACCAGAAGGCAGTTATGGTTCTCAACAGGGGTGTTAATTCTCTGTTGTAATCCCAGATCTGTTACTGAGTTTCTAGATGACTAGAGGCATGTCCCTTAACTTCTTTTTGCCTTAGTTTCTCCCTTTACAAAATGAAGCTAATGATACCTGTCTTCAGTCCCTGATTGATGGGGAAAAAAGCATTTTTATTTTTTTAAAAAGGAGCATAAAGATTCATCCTGCAAAATAAAGAGTATTGCTAGCTTACTCAGTTTCAGGCTAAAATGTTCTAAGGACAGTCCAAGGTGAGGAGTGGTAAATGAAGTATTTGAGATCTTAATTAGACCAGAAGTAGAATTCTGACTATGGTTTTTTCTTCTATTTAAAAGTAAATAAGTAACAGAATGGAATTGGATAGCATTTTCCTCTCCATTTTTCCTAAATGAGGTAAGATTGAGGTAAGGCCACTAAAATAAAAGTACGCTAACAGGAATTTGGAAGACTCTGCGAAGAATATGCCTGAAGATGAGATTCACTGCACGTATTTGAAAGCAAAGTAGAAGAAAGGAAAGTTTCAAGGTTCTCAGGTGGTCTTTAGAGAGTCTAGTCATCCTTTATTTGAATATAAATAAATTTCTTTTTTGATGTATATCAATAAGTGCAGTGCAGACAAAAAGGATCAAAAACAAGAATTTTATTCTATGTACAGATTTTCATCAGTAGCTATAGTGACATTTTATTTCTTAGAAAAGGAGCATAAAAAGGATCATAACCAAAACATATTGCAGCCTGATTACTCCCAAGCCATGTGGAGCTGGGGACATGGGGGTTAGGAAATTAACTCCTTTTCTCATTGGTCTTTTGGAAATCGCTCTTGACACATGAGCATTCACTCTCCACACTGGGACTCTCGGCAACATCAGAACCAGTTTTGGAAAAGCATCTTCTTTGCCTCAGGTGTCCTCACGTGATGCCATCTGCTGCCATCTGCTTCTGCATAGACATGGCGGGACTCAGTGTTCTTTGTGGAGGGAGGGTACATACTATTCATTCCTGTTTTGAACATCCTCCATTCCCAAACGTCACTTCAGTAATGTAGGAAATTCACACACACACAATCCATGGAGCCCAGGGAAATTAAGAAAAAATAAAGGCAATGACATGTCATTGCTCAGGAATATAGCCACATTGAGCTTACTAAGAGTGTTAATTTGTGATGTTTTGAAATGTGCCATTTGCAGCCGTTTGTGGGCCATAGGCCCTTTTAGGTCAGCAGGTTAGATCACTTTGAAGAGTAAATATTAATGGGCTTCTGTTAGCCTGCAGTGGGTGGACAGCAACGAGGAAATAAACATACAAGCCTCAGCATTCTCTCTTATTTTCTACTGTGAATTTATTATACTCCATCCGAGAATTCTTGGACGTTTCTTTTGAAACAAAACTGTTTTACGGAAACATTTTAAAATTAATACTTTGTATATCATCATTTTCCCCTAAAATGATTTTAAAAAACATTTAAAGATGTAACATGTCTGAATTTCTTCCTTCAGTGCAAAAAAGTTATCTTTCACAATATTAAAGCCTAAAATACTGAGGTTGAAAGAATTTCTTGAAAATGTCAAAAATCTGTTGTTTTGCCTTCCTAGTGTATATTTAATAACAAATCATAGAATTTACTTGGTCCTTTCATTTGGATCTCAGAAAAATTCCTGCCAGGTGAATAAGACAGTTATTATCGCAAGCGTCCAGAAACAGCCTGGAGAGTTATCGACTTGTTCATCATGAAGATAACAGACTCTGCATTGTGGTCAAGGTCTTTGTGCCTCTTTGTACCCACCATGGAGTACTCTGACAGGCAAGCCAAATAGGCATATTCATTTTGTATCCATAGATATGTAAAATATTTTTTTAAAACACTGCCAAATTACCAAATTAAAAGCCCACGTGCTTTTGTTGCCTTCAAAGTGTTTAGTTTCAAGAAGACATAGTCAAAGCTGGAGCCAGTTGGGGGCAGAGCCATAAAGAATTCATTTAGACTGTAAACTTTCAGTGACCCACTGAACGTTCCGCCTTGTTTATGCTTCCCCTTCCAAGTAAACATTTGTTTTAGTACATGAGAGCATTTCTCTCCATTTTTCCTCTCACTAAGTAAAAATGCCCAAATTTCCATAAGTGGCCGGCATTTCTATAGGACCTGCTGCTCCATCTTCATCTGTTTTCCACAGCGGTTCTCCGCCTGGGTTTTCCAGGACAGGATAGATGGTATTCACATGCACAGCTTTCCCTCCAGCTCCGGAAAGTCTAAGGGAATGTAAGTGAGAGGGATGCCGTCCGGGGACATCCTCAGGTTTCTCCAGTGCTGAGAAACTAGGTAAATCATTCATGAACCTTGGTGCTTTGTTATTATAAACAGTAACCACTAATATTTATCTAGCACTCACAAGTGCTAGGCATTTTGTAATGGGTTCTCTCTGCATTATCCCATTTAATTCTCACAACTCTCTGAGGGGGTCAGCACTGTTATCGTGCCCATGTTACACAGGAGGAAACAGCTTACTTGGCTATAGAGGTGAAGACCACCAGGCTGTTGAAGCTGAACTCAAACTCAAGTCTGCTGTCTGCAGTGATTGTTATTACCCGCTGGACCTTCAGCCCCTGCACCAGTGGGGCAGCTCCACAGCGGAGCCCCAAGATGTTTCCACACCTGTCCTCTTACTTGGCCTTCACAAGAGCCCTAGGTCATGGGGCTGATGCCTCCAGATGTGTGTGGCTATGGGCAGCAGGGGTTGAGGATGGAGTACAAGACCTCTCAGAGGCACTGCCAGTGTGGGCCCAGGGCTCCAGGGAGACCTATAAGGGGCTGTGATACCACAGAGGATCCCTGTGGCTACACAGGCCTCAGCCTGAACTGATACTAAAATTACTCAGTGGCTTTATTGAGCATGAACTACATTCTAGGAACCATACCTATATATTGATATAATTTCATTATGTTTCTATAGCATAGGAGCATTCATGTAATAAAAATAACAGTGAGCATTTCATGTGCACTCCTTGGTCACCAGATTAGATTAACTTATTTGGGGGAGAGCTATATGTCTAGCACAGGCCATAACAGATGTGGCAGGACAAGTTCAGAGGGACCTCTTCCTGCCGCAGCATGAACTGGTTGTGGCCCCAGCAACCTGGAGAAAGGCCTGCGTGGTGGGAGTTGAGAGCCACAGTGATCCTCAGGGCACCTTAGCCTGATCAGGTTGGTTGGTGGCACTCATGGTGCAGGGTCTGGAGCCATTGGGTACCCTGTATTGAACTCTTACTACGTGTCGGGCTCAGTGCTAAGCTTTTTCCTCACATTTCTGCATTTGGCTCATCAAAACGATCTATGAGGTGGATACTGTCCCTGTTTTGCAGATGGAGAAATGATTAGCAGGTGCGAGCGATTTGGCAGCCTTATGGGCGGAGCTGAGATTCATGGCCAGTCTTCCTGGGTCCAAGTCCCCGTGCCCCACCCCTTGACACCAACAGTGTGGAGGAGGCAGGGGGAGAAGTGAAGGGTGGCCCAGTGTTTACCAGGCAGCATAGACCAAGGGGTGGCCCAGGGGAGCGCAGACTCCCCACATATTGCGTCCCTTGTCACCTGGGCCACCCCCGTGGGATTGAGCAGTCAAGGGAATGACGTTAAGGGGGAGGAATAGCCGTCGGGACGGCTGGATGGCCACTGTTCTCCTCTTCATGGCAAAGCCTTGCTCCAAGCTCTGAGTCCTTGGTTGTTTTAAAATGTGGAGTCTTCAATCATTGTGTCTTGGGACATGTAGCATGTTTAATTCTATCACCAAAGGCGTCTGGCTTACTTATTAATGAATTTTAAAATTAAGTTGGCCTTTTTAAAACAAATATTTGAGGAATATTTTTATTCCCTCCCCGAGTTGTTCTAGCCACAGGGTGTTAACCTGTGGAGCCTCCCAGAGAGGCCATCATGCAACTGGCTCTAAATCACTGGCTCTGAAGAAAGAAGGTTCTTTCTTCCCCTGCCTCTTGGAGTGATGGAAAATAATTACAGAATTGGGGTGAAAGAGGGATTATATTTTTTGTGTTGGCTTGTGTGCTTTTATTTCGTTTTGGTTGGTGTTTATTGTTTGAAGGAGAAGTTACTGTCAGCATGTACAGAAAGAAGCTTAGGATCAACAGATACTTATTTGAGGGCTACTCTGTGTACGAACTGGGGCTTTTACGTGAGTTTTCACACTGAATCCCAGCAGTCTTGCGAGGGAGGTGCTCTTGCCTGCACTTCACTGACAGGTCCAGTGGGAGAGGGTAAACAGCCAGTGTGTGCAGGGCAGCCTCTCACCACACGGCTGACCCTCCACCCGGGAGGAAAGAAAATAACCTCAGTGTTAGCTGTCTTCTCAGCATTATGAAATGGTTATAACTAACGCTTCCTGAGTGATTATTACATGTCAAGACTATTCTAAGCACTTGTCTTGTATTAACCCATTTAAACCTGGGGTGGGCTCTGTCACTAGCTTTATTGCACTGTCCCTGGAGGCAAACAAATGCACTAATGGCAACATTGTAAAGTTTTTCATTGTAAAGTTTTTCAATCACCTGTTCCACAGTGCTTTTTCTAAATAGGAATGCAATTTTAAACGATTAATAAAATGCTGTGGTACAAGAGGAAAACAAGAAAAAGGAACAAAATAGCTATTCCAAAAACAGCAGGTTTTGATGAACTTGAAAATTGAAATATTTGAAAATATGCTATTTGCTCAGTTTAGATTATACTACAAAATTAGAGTACTGAATCTGCTTCAGTAAATTTCTTTGTGAATGTGAGTGCTGCTGCCTACATAGATATACTGAACTTATTTCAGAAGGAAATACTCTTCTCAGAGCAGGGCACGGGCGAGGAAGCAGTACTATTGCTAGTAGTCCTCTCCAAACTCCTCTAAACACCCGGCTTTACTGCAAGTTTGTAATGAAGATGTAACATTTTTACTTCTTATGCCATGACTTCCATTTTGTGGTATAAGTAAGGGCAATTACTCTGGTTAGAGATTCTAGCCTGGGTGAGGCTGAGTTAATAAGTAGCCTCTAGCATTAGCAAGGGGTATCTTCATTAAGGCCGTAATGTGTCAGGAGTGCTAAGTAGGTTACCATGGTATTTGGGTTTCAGCCTGGACTCTGTCTTTTCCTGAAATTAAAAATGTTCATTCTTCAGTAAAAGGTGCTTCCTTACACAGCAAAGCAGAGGAACATTAAATGGGTGAAATGACTGGGGCTCAGGAACTCAACTGCAAAGGCTGATTAATGCATGGATACTTTAAGATAAGTATCGACTGACAGGTTTTGTAAAAAAGCTGTTTAATCTCTGTATCCGTCCATCCATCTGGAGGGGATGTTCGCTAGCAGGTGGAAAAGCTGCTGCTCTCCTTCAGAAAACCCTGCCCACACATGGGACCAGCTAACCCACAGGATTAGGTCTAATTCATCTCTGAATACACAGAGTCTGGCACACAGCAGATGTTCAAAAAATATTTGCTAAATGAGTGCATAAATTCTGCTTACCCTTAGGCCAAATCAGCCTAAGAGACATTTTGAATTGTGTGTGATTCTATCACTGCCTGACTTCGAGCAGCATTTGAAGACAGCGGATTGTCCTCAGATGCCGAGAAACTGGGAGAAACAGTTGGCCTGTGTAGGGACAAGGCGGTGTGGTTGGATTAACTCATATAGAAGTTCTCAAAGTGTCCCCAGGCCAGCAGATTCAGATTCTGAATCTACTGAAGATCCTGGATAACGTATGGGAAGTTACATTATTTCCAAAATATTACGGTTAACTATAAAAGGACAAACGGTAACATTATATTGCAGTTCTAAGTAATCCCATTTCACTGTGAAAATGTTAATTTCCAAGACCTGAGGGGAAACACTCAAAATGTAAGGCCTGTTTTTTTTATCCTCATGCCTCTTATGCCTGTGTCTCATGGAAATATTATTTAGCAGAGAAGTACAAAATAGTCCTGATGGGAGGGAGAAGGATCCAGAAGCTGCCCATCTAAACTGTCCAGCCCACCTGTGCTGTTTTTCTGTTATTGTGATTAAGCTAATGGATGATTCTGAGCAAAATATATTTTCTTTTTACATATTTCCTCAAAGATCTATAATCGTAAATGGCATCTTACTAGTTTGAGAAAGGGGCTTTGAAAGCTCTTGGAAAGATAAAGGTTAAAATGTAAAGAATTTTCTAGCTAAACCTGTTATTTAGAAAATTCTGATAAAGAGGACACTGTATTTCTCTGGTGCCCAATTAACATTAACTTCATTGCCTAGTTCATAGTAGAAGGTAAGGTAACATATCAGATTATATAGATATTGCCATTATGAAAAATTTGAAATTTCTGTTCTTTATCAGTAAACAAAAGCATGAACAACTGATGTCTCTAGAATCTATAACATAATTAAAGGAATCTCATTCTAAGCTTTATATGTTCTTAAATTTGTGGTTTTCTTTTATGTAAGCATATATTAGACATTAAACTTAACAGTAACATAGCAACTGGCTGATGATTAATTCAGATGGTATGAAAAGCATTTACCAAGTTGGTCTAATCTGTTCCACTTTTGTATCATAATTTCTTGTCACTAATAAAAGTTCAGGTGGCTAATGGATTCTGCTCCTTTCTCTAGGTTTATTTCAATCTACAGAGGACCCAGCCACACCTATAAGGTCCAGAGGCTGACTGAATTCACATGCTACTCCTTCAGAATCCAGGCAGCCAGCGAGGCTGGGGAAGGGCCTTTCTCGGAAACCTACACCTTCAGCACAACCAAGAGTGTCCCCCCCAGCATCAAAGGTTTGTGGACTGTGTATGCAGTCATGCTCTTCTGTGAGAGTGAGGAAATGTTGGGATTTAAGAGGAGGAGGCTCGATTCTGACCTTGCATATGCTCTCCTAATATTTCTCACATCAGCAAGATAGAATCAAAAGAACTTTCTAAAAGAGATGGTTGAGAAATGGGTTCTCTAGGGGAAATGAGAGGCCTTAAGGGAGAGGGCTTACCGGTAATGACTTTTCTCAAGTGTGTGTAGATTATTATCACAGATAATTTAATGGTGAGACAGCCTCTTCCCCACTGGGGATAGATGGACGAAGAAAAGAAGCCGACCTGAGCGGCAGATGTTGGGTTAGGAATGCGGGTGAATTCCTGGTGATGTAGCGCTTATGGCAGGTTACCACGAGAGGTCTGAGTGTCTCTCTGCAGCGCTTCGCCTGCATCTTTGGATGACTGTGGTGCATCAGTAGATTAGAGGCCGGTGTAGGCAACATCCACAGCCTTTCCTCCAGCCCGCAGCCCTCACTGGAAAGCTGTAGCAGTGGCCTGTTCTCACCTCCTGGAGTATTTGTCTTGAGGTTTGTGAATGACTGGTTTACCCTCTGCCCCCTTCATGGGATCAGGGAGGGAGCGAAAGCCACGCCCCCAAGGCTCTCCCTCCACCGGGTCCGCTGAGCCCTCATCTCCCATTTTCAGCCACTGCACAGCCGACTGGCCAAGCCGGGCAGACAGCAACAGGGCAAAAGCTGGCTCAGCCCTTCCCACCTAGCGTTGGGCCCAGTCCCAGCCCATCATGGACTCCTGAGCCTGCGCCCTCACCTCCCCGGTAGTGTGATTCTCGTGAGGGTCCCTGCTGCCTGTCTTTGCTTTATCCAGCTGCTGCCCGAAATGACTCTGAGGCTGACAGATAAGCAGCCCACCTGAACCAGGTTTTACATGGGGTAAAGTGAGGGTTGGCTGTATTATTTGGGTGACTAGGCAGTGAGCACCATTTGTTAAGAAGGTTCTGTCTGTGTCTGGCCCCAGGAGAAAGTCCATTTGACTTACTGCTTCTGCACAGAGGCGCTGTATCAGCTACACCAGGGCACGGAGTGCGTTACAGGAGGGTGCGGGGCCTCCGGGGCCTGGGTCAGGGTCTGACCACAGTCTGGTTGCATTCTGTGAAGGTTTCCCATAGTTCCTTTCAGGGCACTTTATGGTAAATACCTTCCCCCTGCTCCCCTGCCCCTCAGTGGTCCAGAAGCTCTTTGGCTTCTTCATGTGACGAAGATAACTGGTATAAATGGATGTATACTTGCTGGGTCACTTGGGCAGTAAATGCCCTGGCCCTTTGGTGTAGCTTCGCCTTTCGGCTCTAACAGAGGAGATTCCTGAGCACGCTGTGGCTGATAGGTTTGTTTTTGTAACAGGAAGGCCTGCCACATTTACTAATTAGCTAAATAACTTCAGGGGTCTTCCCAGCACTACCTTTGCCTCTGAAGGTGATTATTGGGGGCGATTCATTCTGTGGAAAATACGACACCAAATTGATAGCTCTTGCAGGTCGTGGTACACTTTCTTCAGGAGGACAGTGTCCTCACACTGCCGCACGATCAGGTGTTCCTCCTCTCATTCTTAGATTTAGGAAATTGTCTTAGCTGGAGGACTGTTTAGTCTGATGAGATTATTTAGTTTTCCATAAATTGTAGTTTTGGCCAACTAATACAAACTTGTTTTTTAAGACAACTTTTATTTTTCTGAAACAGCATTGTACAGAATTGAAAGTAGAAACAACTGCCTCTGAAGAATTCATGTCATTAGAAATTTAAAAATTAGAAATTAAAAATAAGGGCATTCAGCAAGAGCAGTTACACATGCTAGTTACAAAATGGAAAAATATCAGATATTGAATTAAGCTGTAGAGATACAGTATAAGCTGTAAGAAAATATTTAAAAATTCTGCAACATGTAAGTGCTTTTCTGCAAACTAACATAAGTTCACTTTAATCTGGAACAATGAGTCCAGTAGGTAAAAAATAAACTAAAAAATATAAACGTAAGGTAACTTTTAAAGGCTTACCTCAAATGCCACCTGCTCCTCAAACCTTTCTTAGACTCTCACACGGATGTGACTTCCTTCCCCTGGGACTCCCCAACATTTTATTTGTACCTCTCATTTTAATCTGCCTTACATTTATGTTTGTTTGTACTTGTTTCATACCTTTCTCTCCCCTTCCCTCAACTAGATCTTCATTTCCTCGAAAGCAGTATTTATGGTACCTATTTTTGCATCCCCCAAAGAACCTAACACAGGGCTTAATCATAGAAGGTGCTCATTAGCCATCAAAAAAATAACAAAAATGCAACCCAGGCCAAATAGTTATTAATAGGACAGCGAGCAAAGGGTTCTTCGCCAATGGCTTGCTAGGCATGGGATGTCTTCTCTGTGTAAAGGGTACCCTGCTAGTTTTCTAGGAGGCTGGGCAAATAAACTCCCCTCTCAGGGTGGGCACAAGCATTCTCTCTCTCTCTCTGGGTTCTCACTAATATTACTAAAATATGGGCTATTCATATGATGCTTTGAATTTTGAGCTTGGATGTGTGGATTTGTATTTCAGCACCTCGAGTAACACAGTTAGAAGGAAATTCATGTGAAATTTTATGGGAGACGGTACCACCCATGAAAGGCGATCCTGTCAACTACATTCTGCAGGTATTGGTTGGAAGAGAATCTGAGTACAAACAGGTAAGAACCAGCGTGCGTGGCACGTGCGTGGCCTGTCAGGGTCTGGCTGGCTCCTTGCCTCTGCCTTTGCGGTGAATAATTTAGTAGCCAGTGAACTACATTTTTCTCAAAATTGGTCGTAGACACTGCCTCACTTGTACCCATTACCTAATTCTTCAGGGTAGAGTAGCTCTAGCTTACATTTTATTTTGTATGTGGTGGTATTCTTAAATTTTCAGTTCCACAAGCATAATCTTGGGAAGGGTTTTAAGTTCTGTATTTGTATTTGATATTCATATGTATTGAAAACTAAAGTGCCAGTGGTTTTTCTTTATAGGGAAGTAGTGTCCACCTAATTACTAAAGCCCATGTCTGTTTGCCTTTTTTATGGAAGTTATAATTGAAGGATAAGGAAAATGACCTATCAGCCTGTGATTCAGAAGCTCTGGGTCACTACTTGTCACCCTTTACTGTGCATAGGATCACCTGAGTATCTGTTAAAAATTCAGATTCTGATTCAGTAGGTCTGGGGTCGAGGTTCAAGCTCCCAGGTGACATTGATGTTGCTGGTCCATGGATCGTGGTTTTAGTAGCAAGGCTATACAGTTCACATGATAAACCCTTACACGAAAGAATGTGATTGGAATATAACCAGATAGAGAATTTGGGTTTATCATTCTTGACACCCTTTTTGATCCTAATTCTTCCAAAGCCACACATTATCTTGTCACTGGATGTGAAGGATTCAGAGACTCTGTGGCTTTCCATAATGTTCCCAGGAACTTAATAATTGTGTGAAATCAGAATATAACATTGTTACTCCATTAGAAAAGCTGAGGACCCATTCCTTACCAGCACTGTTAATAGAGGAATGCATTCATGTCAAACTCAAGAAGTTGAAGATAAATGTCACTGCCTTCCGAATCATTAACATAATTTGCGAACACTTCTTTGTATTCAACTATTGAGGCTCCAGGTACACAAAACAAGTAGAAAATAATTTGATTCAGAGTTTTTGTTAATTTGCTGGTTAATATTCCTCGTATAATAATAAAGAATACTTGTAAATAAAAATGTGTAAAAAGAATCAAAGAAAATTTTAGTAAATCTTACTGTACTTTGTTAATATGAAGTGCCAGATAAAAGAATGAATTGCTTTAAGCACATTTTGCAAAAACTTGTTTTAAACAAGACAGGCACCACCAGTATTGATTAACATCCGTGGATGATTTCACCAGTTTCCATCATTCCTCTGAAATAAGAGCAAAACCACTCTTGTTTCCTTTCACCTTACAGTCTCGTTTTATACAGTATATTTCACTTCACAGTCAGTAATTTTATGTGTGCAGTTGTTTCACCTTACCACAAACATATTACTGGTTTCAGAGTCTCAGCGCACACGAAGAGCAGAGGATTTTCCCTGCTAGATTTAGTCATCTTTAACACCAGTAGCATTGTCCTGTCGCATAGCAATGTAACAAATGGCTGAAGATGAAATGTTACCAAATTTTACAACATATCACTTGACACTTAACAATATTCACTTGCCAGCAGTACATTCACTGCATGTTCATCGTTGTATTTTATAAACCTTTTTATTCCACCACCATGCTTTTCCAACCTGTTCTTGGAAAAAATGTTCTGCTTCTCAAAGCCTACTGATTGCTGATTTACATGGAAAAAGCATTGTTTACTCAGTATCTATACACATTCATAAATTAGATGTCACTGGCAGATTGGCTCTTTTGAATCTTGCTATTTGTTTAATGTTGTATATTTTGTCTCATGAACATACAAATACTAATACACAATTACATATATGCTTCAAAATATATTTCTCATTGTAAACAGCTATAAATAAGAGTTTCTTGTTGAAAGTAGGTGAAAACACAGTACACCAGGGCGGGCTCAGTAGCTGGGGAATTAGCATTCTTCTCGTAACCGTGTATTTCCTGCATTTACCAAGAAATGATTAAGGCAGGTAGTGGTACTTGAAAAGCCACCGTTGAGTCAGGGACAATTTGTACTGAGTTTTCTGCTTCTCCCTATTCAATAGACATTAACTTAAACATGATGTTTTGAGTACTTCATTCAGTTGTTCTGGACACGAGATAGGGAATGAAATCTATTTATCTTATGTGTGCAGAGTAATGGTTAAAATAATTATAGTCCAGAGATAACAGGCTTTGAATTCATAGAGGCAAAGCAAAAGAAAATGAGAGGTCGTCAGTGCAGAGCATACACCACAGCAGAGCTATGGGCTTATATAGGAAGCACTGTGTATACTTCAATTACAGCACTAATCAGGCAGGATCCACTAATGTGTGGGCTTGTGTTATTCATTTTTATTTTCCCAGGTCTGGCACATAGCTAGGCACTCAGTAAATGTTTCTTGCGTGCGTGAAAGAGGCAGTTTCACAGGAACAGGGTGATTTATACTTGCAGTGGTGAGAATCAGTAAACTTCACCATAGGGGGGATTTAGAAGTGATGCTTGTAACTGAGGTGAAAAAAATCACCAATAATAGAACAGTGTCCTTCTGTTCCCCTACCTCATTTTTACAGGCGACATATGGTAAGGGCCAAGTCTTTTTCTGATATGTTGCTGGAAACATTGACTTTAACTCTGTAATTAGCTTTCTTTGGTTGAGCTATCATGATGTGGGGCGAGCATCTGGTTCTAATTATGAGACTGTCTATTACAGTATTAAGTCCTCACCTAAAGTTTTACTCTGTATTAGAATGCATGCATATATTGATTTGGCTTTTCTGCCACTTAAAAAACGTTTCAAGCACAAGCCTTTTTCAAGAACCTTAAAACTTCTTTTCAAACAGTATTAATTGTAAAGCATTCTCTTTTTTTTTAAACATCTTTATTGGGGTATAATTGCTATACAATGGTGTGTTAGTTTCTGCTTTATAACAAAGTGAATCAGCTATATACATATACATATGTTCCCATATCTCTTCCCTCTTGCATCTCCCTCCCTCCCACCCTCCCTATCCCACCCCTCCAGGTGGTCACAAAGCACCGAGCTGATCTCCCTGTGCTATGCGGCTGCTTCCCACTAGCTATCTAGCTTACGTTTGGTAGTGTATATACGTCCATGCCTCTCTCTCGCTTTGTCACAGCTCACCCTTCCCCCTCCCAATATCCTCAAGTCCGTTCTCCAGTAGGTCTGTGTCTTTATTCCTGTCTTACCACTAGGTTCTTCATGACATTTTTTTAAATTTTCTTGAATTCCATATATATGTGTTAGCATACAGTATTTGCCTTTCTCTTTCTGACTTACTTCACTCTGTATGACAGGCTCTAGGTCTACCCACCTCATTACAAATAGCTCAATTTCGTTTCTTTTTATGGCTGAGTAATATTCCATTGTATATATGTGCCACATCTTCTTTATCCATTCATCCGATGATGGACACTTAGGTTGTTTCCATCTCTGGGCTATTGTAAATAGAGCTGCAATGAACATTTTGGTATATGACTCTTTTTGACTTTTGGTTTTCTCAGGGTATATGCCCAGTAGTCGGATTGCTGGGTCATATGGTGTTCTATTTGTAGTTTTTTAAGGAACCTCCATACTGTTCTCCATAGTGGCTGTACCAATTCACATTCCCACCAGCAGTGCAAGAGTGTTCCCTTTTCTCCACATCCTCTCCAGCATTTATTGTTGCTAGATTTTTTGATGATGGCCATTCTGACTGGTGTGAGATGATATCTCATTGTAGTTTTGATTTGCATTTCTCTAATGATTAATGATGTTGAGCATTCTTTCATGTGTTTGTTGGCAGTCTGTATATCTTCTTTGGAGAAATGTCTATTTAGGTCTTCTGCCCATTTTTGGATTGGGTTGTTTGTTTTTTTGTTATTGAGCTGCATGAGCTGCTTGTAAATTTTGGAAATTAATCCTTTGTCAGTTGCTACATTTGCAAATATTTTCTCCCATTCTGAGGGTTGTCTTTTGGTCTTGCTTATGGTTTCCTTTGCTGTGCAAAAGCTTTGAAGTTTCATTAGGTCCCATTTGTTTATTTTTGTTTTTATTTCCATTTCTCTAGGAGGTGGGTCAAAAAGGATCTTGCTGTGATTTATGTCATAGAGTGTTCTGCCTATGTTTTCCTCTAAGAGTTTGATACTTTCTGGCCTTACATTTAGGTCTTTAATCCATTTTGAGCTTATTTTTGTGTATGGTGTTAGGGAGTGATCTAATCTCATACTTTTACATGTACCTGTCCAGTTTTCCCAGCACCACTTATTGAAGAGGCTGTCCTTTCTCCACTGTACATTCCTGCCTCCTTTATCAAAGATAAGTGACCATATGTGCGTGGGTTTATCTCTGGGCTTTCTATCCTGTTCCATTGATCTATATTTCTGTTTTTGTGCCAGTACCATGCTCTCTTGATTACTGTAGCTTTGTAGTATAGTCTGAAGTCAGGGAGCCTGATTCCTCCAGCTCCATTTTTCGTTCTCAAGATTGCTTTGGCTATTCAGGGTCTTTTGTGTTTCCATACAAATTGTGAAATGTTTTGTTCTAGTTCTGTGAAAAATGCCAGTGGTAGTTTGATAGGGGTTGCATTGAATCTGTAGATTGCTTTGGGTAGTATAGTCATTTTCACAATGTTGATTCTTCCAATCCAAAAACATGGTATATCTCTCCATCTATTTGTATCATCTTTAATTTCTTTCATCAGTGTCTTATACTTTTCTGCATACAGGTCTTTTGTCTCCTTAGGTATGTTTATTCCTAGATATTTTATTCTTTTTGTTGCAATGGTAAATGGGAGTGTTTGCTTGATTTCACTTTCAGACTTTTCATCATTAGTGTATAGGAATGCAAGAGATTTCTGTGCATTAATTTTGTATCCTGCAGCTTTACCAAATTCATTGATTAGCTCTAGTAGTTTTCTTGTAGCATCTTTAAGATTCTCTATGTATAGTATCATGTCATCTGCAAACAGTGACAGCTTTACTTCTTCTTTTCCGATTTGGATTCCTTTTATTTCCTTTCTTTTCTGATTGCTGTGGCTAAAACTTCCAAAACTGTATTGAATAAGAGTGGTGAGAGTGGGCAACCTTGTCTTGTTCCTGATCTTAGTGGAAATGCTTTCAGTGTTTCACCATGGAGGACGATGTTGGCTGTGGGTTTGTCATATATGGCCTTCATTATGTTGAGGAAAGTTCCCTCTGTGCCTACTTTCTGCAGGGTTTTTATCATAAATGGGTGTTGAATTTTGTCAAAAGCTTTCTCTGCATCTATTGAGATGATCATATGGTTTTTCTCCTTCAATTTGTTAATATGGTGTATCACGTTGATTGATTTGCGTATATTGAAGAATCCTTGCATTCCTGGAATAAACCCCACCTGATCATGGTGTATGATCCTTTTAATGTGCTGTTGGATTCTGTTTGCTAATATTTTTTTGAGGATTTTTGCATCTATGTTCATCAGTGATATGGGCCTGTAGTTTTCTTCCTTTGTGACATCCTTGTCTGGTTTTGGTATCAGGGTGATGGTGGCCTCGTAGAATGAGTTGGGGAGTGTTCCTCCCTCTGCTATATTTTGGAAGAGTTTGAGAAGGATAGGTGTTAGCTGTTCTCTAAATGTTTGATAGAATTCGCCTGTGAAGCCATCTGGTCCTGGGCTTTTGTTTGTTGGAAGATTTTTAATCACAGTTTCAATTTCAGTGCTTGTGATTGGTCTGTTCATATTTTCTATTTCTTCCTGATTCAGTCTTGGCAGGTTGTGCATTTGTAAGAATTTGTCCATTTCTTCCAGGTTGTCCATTTTATTGGCATAGAGTTGCTTGTAGTAATCTCTCATGATCTTTTGTATTTCTGCAGTCAGATGTTAATTCTTTTTCATTTCTATTTCTATTGATTTGAGTCTTCTCCCTTTTTTTCTTGATGAGTCTGGCTAATGGTTTATCTATTTTGTTTATCTTCTCAAAGAACCAGCTTTTAGTTTTATTGATCTTTGCTATTGTTTCCTTCATTTCTTTTTCGTTTATTTCTGATCTGATTTTTATGATTTCTTTCCTTCTGCTAACTTTGGTGTGTTTTTGTTCTTCTTTCTCTAATTGCTTTAGGTGCAAGGTTAGGTTGTTTATTCGAGATGTTTCCTGTTTCTTAAGGTGGGCTTGTATTGCTATAAACTTCCCTCTTAGAACTGCTTTTGCTGCATCCCATAGGTTTTGGGTTGTCGTGTCTCCATTGTCATTTGTTTCTAGGTATTTTTTTTATTTCCTCTTTGATTTCTTCAGTGATCACTTTGTTATTAAGTATTGTTTAGCCTCCATGTGTTTGTATTTTTTACAGATCTTTTCCTGTAATTGATATATAGTCTCATGGTGTTGTGGTCAGAAAAGATACTTGATACAATTTCAATTTTCTTAAATTTACCAAGGCTTGATTTGTGACCCAAGAGATGCTCTATCCTGTGAATGTTCCATGAGCACTTGAGAAAACTGTGTATTCTGTTGTTTTTGGATGGAATGTCCTATAAATATAAATGAAGTCCATCTTGTTTAATGTATCATTTAAAGCTTGTGTTTCCTTATTTATTCTCATTTTGGATGATCTGTCCATCTGTCCATTGGTGAAAGTGGGGTGTTAAAGTCCCCTACTATGAATGTGTTACTGTCGAGTTCCCCTTTTATGGCTGTTAGTATTTGCCTTATGTATTGAGGTGCTCCTATGTTGGGTGCATAAATACTTAAAATTGTTATATCTTCTTCTTGGATCGATCCCTTGATCATTATGTAGTTTCCTTCTTTGTCTCTTCTAATAGTCTTTATTTTAAAGTCTATTTTGTCTGATATGAGAATTGCTACTCCAGCTTTCTTTTGGCGTCCATCTGCATGGAATATATTTTTCCATCCCCTTACTTTCCGTCTGTATGTGTCTTTAGGTCTGAAGTGGGTCTCTTGTAGACAGCGTATATATGGGTCTTGTTTTTGCATCCATTCAGCCAATCTGTGTCTTTTGGTGGGAGCATTTAGTCCATTTACATTTAAGGTAATTATCGATATGTATGTTCCTATTCCCATTTTCTAAATTGTTTTTGGTTCGTTATTATAGGTCTTTTCCTTCTCTTGTGTTTCTTGCCTAGAGAAGTTCTTTTAGCATTTGTTGTAAAGCTGGTTTGGTGGTGCTGAACTCTCTCAGCTTTTGCTTGTCTGTAAAGGTTTTAATTTCTCCATCAAATCTGAATGAGATCCTTGCTGAGTAATCTTGGTTGTAGGTTTTTCTCCTTCATCACTTTCAGTATGTCCTGGCACTCCCTTCTGGTTTGCAGAGTTTCTGCTGAAAGATCAGCAGTTAACCTTATGGGGATTCCCTTGTGTTATTTGTTTTTCTCTTGCTGCTTTTAATATGCTTTCTTTGTATTTAATTTTTGACAGTTTGATTAATATGTGTCTTGGCATATGTTTCCTTGGATTTATCCTGTATGGGACTCTCTGTGCTTCCTGGACTTGATTAACTATTTCCTTTCCCACATTAGGGAAGTTTTCAACTGTAATCTCTTTAAATATTTTCTCAGTCCCTTTCTTTTTCTCTTCTTCTTCTGGAACCCCTATAATTCGAATGTTGGTGCGTTTAATGTTGTCCCAGAGGTCTCTGAGACTGTCTTCAGTTCTTTTCATTCTTTTTTCTTTATTCTGCTCTGCATTAGTTATTTCCACTATTTTATCTTCCAGGTCACTTATCCGTTCTTCTGCCTCAGCTATTCTGCTATTGATCCCATCTAGAGTATTTTTCATTTCATTTATTGTGTTGTTCATCATTGTTTGTTTCATCTTTAGTTCTTCTAGGTCCTTGTTAAATGTTTCTTGCATTTTGTCTATTCTATTTCCAAGATTTTGGATCATCTTTACTATCATTATTCTGAATTCTTTTTCAGGTAGACTGCCTATTTCCTCTTCATTTATTAGGTCTGGTGGGTTTTTATCTTGCTCCTTCATCTGCTGTGTGTTTTTCTGTCTTCTCATTTTGCTTATCTTACTGTGCTTGGAGTCTCCTTTTTGCAGGCTGCAGGTTCGTAGTTCCTGTTGATTTTGGTGTCTGTCACCAGTGGCTAAGGTTTGTTCAGTGGGTTGTGTAGGCTTCGTGGTGGAGGGGACTAGTGCCTGTGTTCTGGTGGATGAGGCTGGATCTTGTCTCTCTGGTGGGCAGGTCCACGTCTGCTGGTGTGTTTTGGGGTGTCTGTGGACTTATTATGATTTTAGGCAGCCTCTCTGCTAATGGGTGGGGTTGTGTTCCTGTTATGCTAGTTGTTTGGCATAGGTTGTCCAGCACTGTAGCTTGCTGGTCGTTGAGTGAAGTTGGGTGCTGGTGTTGAGATGGAGATCTCTGGGAGATTTTTGCCATTTGATATTATGTGGAGCTGGGAGGTCTCTTGTGGACCAGTGTCCTGAAGTTGGCTCTCCCACCTCAGAGGCACAGCACTGACTCCTGGCTGCAGCACCAAGAGCCTTTCATCCACACGGCTCAGAATAAAAGGGAGAAAATATAGAGAGATAGAATTAGTAGAAGTAGGAAGAAAGAAAGAAAGGAGGGAAGGAAGGAAGAAGGAAAAGGAGGGAGGGAGGGAGGAAGGAGGGAAGGAAGGAAAAGAAAAACGGATGGATAGAACCTTAGGACAAATGGTGGAAGCAAAGCTATACAGACAAAATCTCACACAGAAGCATACACACTCACAAAAAGAGGAAAAGGGGAAAAAATCTTAACTCTTGCTCTCAAAGTCCACCTCCTCAATTTGGGATGATTCGTTGTCTATTCAGGTATTCCGCAGATGCAGGGTACATCAAGTTGATTGTGGAGCTTTAATCCGCTGCTTCTGAGGCTGCTGGGAGAGATTTCCTTTTCTCTTCTTTGTTCTCACAGCTCCCAGGGGCTCAGCTTTGGATTTGGCCCCGCCTCTGCGTATAGGTCGCTGGAGGGCATCTGGAGGGCGTCTGTTTTTTGCTCAGACAGGATGGGGTTAAAGGAGCCGCTGATGCGGGGGCTCTGGCTCACTCAGGCCGGGGAGAGGGAGGGGCGCGGAGTGCGGGGCGGGCCTGCGGCACGCCGTGCGTTCTCCCAGGGTAGTTGTCCCTGGATCCCGGGAACCTGGCGGTGGCGGGCTGCACAGGCTCCCCGGAAGAGGGGTGTGGATAGTGACCTGTGCTTGCACACAGGCCCCTTGGTGGCGGCAGCAGCAGCCTTACCGTCTCCCGCCTGTCTCTGGGGTCCGAGCTTTTAGCCGTGGCTCGCGTGCGTCTCTGGAGTTCCTTTAAGCAGCGCTTTTAATCCCCTCTCCTCGTGCACCAGGAAACAAAGAGGGAAGAAAAAGTCTCTTGCCTCTTCGGCTGCTCCAGACCTTTTCCCGGACTCCCTCCCAGCTAGCCGTGGTGCACTAACCCCTTCAGGCTGTGTTCACGCAGCCAACCCCCGTCCTCTCCCTGCGCTCCGACCAAAGCCCGAGCCTCAGCTCGCAGCCCCGCCCGCCCTGGCGGGTGAGCAGACAAGCCTCTCGGGCTGGTGAGTGCCGGTCAGCCCTGATCCTCTGTGTGGGAATCTCCGCTTTGCCCTCCGCACCCCTGTTGTTGTGCTCTCCTCCGCGGCCCCGAATCTCCCCCCTCCACCTCCCGCAGTCTCCGCCCGCGAAGGGGCTTCTAGTGTGTGGAAACCTTTCCTCCTTCATGGCTCCCTCCCACTGGTGCAGGTCGCGTCCCTATTCTTTTGTCTCTGTTTTTTCTTTTTTTCTTTTGCCCTCCCCAGGTACGTGGGGAGTTTCTTGCCTTTTGGGATGTCTGAGGTCTTCTGCCAGCGTTCAGTAGGTGGTCTGTAGGAGTTGTTCCACGTGTAGATGTATTTCTGGTGTATCTGTGGGGAGGAAGGTGATCTCCGTGCCTTACTCTTCCACCATCTTCCCCCGAGGTCCGTAAAGCATTCTTAAAAAGAATGAAAATTGTATGTATATGCAGGTGACTGATTTTTTTTGCCTCACAAGACATAACATAAACAGTTTAATATATACGTAAGAATGTAAAGCGAAATGATTCACATTCATATCCCTGTTCAGACAGCAATAATTTTTACATAAAGTATTTAAATATAAACACTGAAGATGAGAAAAGGGTAGCAAACTGCAAGAAATTATTACCTATTGGGAGTCAAAATTTGTGACAAATTATTAATATTGTTGGTGCTCAGATTTGTTGCATTATGAAAACCTTCGAAGAATCTGAAAATTTATAGAGCTCCACATTTAACTTAATGGCATCTCTGTATAAATTTATTTTGTATCATTTTTAGAATATAGTATTGGGATGTGTATTGATTCTTCGTGGTATCACACAAGTTACTGGGAAGAAAGATCTTCTCTTGACCTTGAGAGAACTATTTTAAGGACTTGGAGCCTACATATTTTTTTAATAGTTTGTGATTTAATTCCCTAACACAGAAGTTAAATAGGCTGTGACCGTCTTATTGCACATTTTCTTCATCTTTGTGTAAATAAAGGGTCAAATCCCAAGCAAAGTAAGAATAGATCAAGGTGGGAATATCTAAAAGCTATCATTTATCTTGCTGAGTCTTAAGTTTTTTAGGTTTATAGGTCCGTTTAAGTATCTGATGCAGGATATGACCCGTTCTATCAGAAAAATATTCATGCACACATCCATTTTAAATTGCATATGAAACAAATTTATATTCAGTTTCATGGCGTTCAGGTGTAGGGCCCCTGGTTCATTGGGAAACTGGTAGGTGCTGTGCACTGTGAGGGCTGCCTGGCATATAACAGAACAGCATAGTCTGTGCTCTCAGAGCTTCTGGGCCCACTGGGGTAGAAGCAGCGTGCCCCCAAGAAGCAGCTCAGTAACAGTACCTTGGCCTGTCCTCTGGCTCAGGAGCAACAATTCCTGCCCAGCATTGCACCCTCTACAGAGGAAGTCTGCAGGGTAGTGAATTCCCACTGTAGCTGGGGGGCAAGGGAGGTGAATCTGCCTTTTGTAGTCATGTGATATTGGAGGAATTAATTCACCTCTCTGAGCCTCAGCTGTCTTGTCGAAGTGGAGATACTAATTCTCTACCTCAGAGTTACTGTGAGCGTCAGATCTGTTCAGTCATGAGAGGGCGCTGTGTAGATGGCAATGCTGGGCAGTTATGTCTCCCTTTCCAGTTCCTGGGAGAAGGATGGCATTAGTAAAGAGATGCAGGCCTTGACCCAGATCCCAGCCTCCAGCAGCCTCCCCCAAAGGCTCTCTGTTTCAAAGATATCAACTACACAGCATGTTACTCTGAATTAAGGGTCACTGATTCTTCATTTCGATTATCTGGGTATTACTTTAAATCCTCTCATTTGGAACAAACATGTCAAAATTACTTTAAAATATATTGCACATCAAATCAAGGACAGAAATAGTCTTTGTAAAAATAATATTGCTTGTATACTTACTGTGATATTATGATTGGTTACTTCAATAAAGATAATCTTAAATGGAACTATGCCTTTTAAATTGGGTTGAGGCAGGAGGAAGAGCCTGTAATGGTGCCCCTGTCAAAATGAATGAAAACAAAGGGGTAAGAGGCATGGCCTGCTGCCCTGCCATGGTGAGAGGCACAGTCCCATGAAAAGTCACCTCAGCTGTGCTGCAGGCCTGATGACCTTACTGATTTTGCGATCTCGTGGCTGTGATTATTTACACAAAAACAAATCAGTTATCTCAAACCTCAGGAACCAGAATCCTCAGGAAATGGAGTATTGGGATTGTTTTAATTTTTCCTTAACTAAGATCCAAAAGGCTTAATAAGCATTGTTGACTACTATCAATACACTGAAAACAACTCAATCCTTGTTAACGATTCCATTTTGTATAATCACGGCTGTACCTGTTCTAAACCCTGTGGTTTGTGTGCGGGTTCTGATACTTAATGTTCACATGTACTTGCTGCTGGTAATTTTCCTCTCTTTTCAAGTAGTGTGGTATAAGCATATCTACTCTCAAGTATTTAAGGGTTCTAATTAGAGAGCATTCACTGAGCACCTGCTTTGTTAATAGCCATTGTGCTGGTTGCTCTGGAGATAACAGAACACAGTCCCACACTCAATATATTCATCATATATATACTTTTAAAGATAATATTAACATTGTGTTGACAGTGCTTGTGAAAAAGGGGAGCGCTTCTAATTAAAACAATAAGAATAGCTAAAAGAAAAACATATTTACAAATTAAAGCCCAGCTTTCAATTGGACTTGTCATTGAGGAAGTTCCCTTCCATTAGATGTTCATTTTTCCTTCACTAAGCTTTTTGCTTAATGGTTATGAGAACAGTAGCACTCCTTTGCTTTCAAAATATCAATACATTTTTAGGGATCTTTAAGGAGTTAAGAGTTGGGAAGTACCATCAAAATTAATATATAAAGTCGATGTTCAAGATTCCATGAATTGGGTTTCTGGGAAATTAAATATACTTCTGAGCCAACTTTCTTAGAAGGAGCTAGCCATGCAAATCCTGGAAACCATAGAAATCATTTAATACTACATATAAATGAACACTTATATGTACTTTCCAAAAGTCTCTCAAACATCTGTAGGGATAGGTTATGAATTAAGTGATTTTCAGCCATGAGGTCATTGTTTGTTTGGCATAATTAAGAGGCCACGTCACAGAAATGCTGCCCAAGCCTTTCCTTGGCACAGACTGGGTTGGGGAGCTGCTTTCCATACATCATATAGGAAAGGCAGTGCTTTCCTTCTGGGGCAGTGGACCCAGGGTGGGGCGATCTGGAAGTGTTTCGTGGAAACACCAGGGAGGCTGTGGGACTCCCTGGGAAGACAAAGTCAGAAGGTCAAGAGAAGTGGACCTGGTATCACACCGTAGTCAGTGGATGAGGACTGAAGTGGGGAGGACGGGTTCCACCAAAGACGTGGAACCAGTGGAGCTGGAGCAGTTCCAGTGGTGAGCAGGGGTGTTTGAGTTAGATGTGGGATCTCGTCTGGGGTCTACCACTACCCTTATTCACCTGAGACCTTGAGAAATTAACAGCTTTCTGATCCTCAGTTTTATCATCTCTAAAATGGGAGTAATACCTGCCAGAGTAACCAGGAGGATTAAATTTGATAAAGATGACTTATCTCCAGTATATTCCTTTCACAAAGCATTTTTCACATAGTTTCTCACTTAATACTCAATCCCTCTTGGGGTTAACGTTAGGTACTGTAACTGTCCCCATGTTAAAGATGAAAAAAAATAAGGCTCAAAGCTGTTACTTGCCCGAGGTGACAAACCTAGAAAGGGTCAGAGCAAGGACGTAGACCTGGAATCCTGATGCCAGTTCCTGGTCCTGCCATTGAGAAGAAGCTGCCCAGTGCCTCCCAGTGGCCAAGTCAGACTAGACCCAGTGCCCTGGGGTTGCACAGAAGAGCTCCAGCAGCTACAATATTTCACCCTTTGATAAGGGTAAACATTCAAGAGGTGAGGCCTCCAAAAGAATTGACGAAAGAGGTGTATCGAGAAACCTTGCAGCTAAGGCGTAGATGGCAGCTTTTCTCCAACTCCATCAACAGCCTGACATTAACTTATCACCACCATAGAGACAGAACAGATTGTATACCTGGGCGATTGCAGACAGGAACCCGAAGCTCAGATGGCAAAAGATTGGTAGTATGCTGTTCCCAAAGGTTGCAAGTCATTCCCTTCGTGAATGGTCCCAACAGTTTCGAAGAAAAGACAATACCAACTTGAGCATCTAAATTTGGGAAATTAAGAACATTCACAATGAAAAGGTCTCTTTAAAGAAAAAAAAAGTGTACACCATTGTTTTCCTGAGACCACCCACATGTTGGGAGATAATTCATAGACAGTGCTCTCATGGTGTAGTCGGAACTCCTGAATAGCTTGGGGCAGTCACCATGACAACAAGCTCGTCTTAAAATAGCCATTTAACTAACTCATCATTGGAACAATGACCGACCAGAAAGGCGTGGTCTCTCAGGATGGCTGGGGGGTTTTCTTACAGCTCTTTTGTTCTTGGTTGCTCCAGCCCAGTTCTGTCTGTAACCCCACTTGCTAAGACACATGCCACAATCTTTAAAGAAACAGAGTAACTCACCAGGAGGAATGTGCTTCAAATCTTATAGAGGAATATATGAGAAATAGAATTGGTTTTCTGGGGCTTAATCACTAAACGAAAATACAGTAAGACTCTTCAAGTCTACTTCTAAAGTTCGAAAATGGGGGAGGAAAAACCTTAAAAAGGCTGACTATCAGGTGAGCACTGGAAGTCCGATCCCTTTTCTAAACTGTGATCCTCTTGCTGTCTTTGTTTGCTCAACGCTAAGTGAGTGGCCAGCGCACTTAGGTTCTCTGGTACCATGTCCTGCTTCTTGTAGAAGTTTATGTGCCAGGCTTTAGAAACACTGAATCTTTGTAGATTCCCACTAGCTCTCTATAGCTGGAGAGTATTTCAGACAAAGTTGAAATTGTTGGAAATACTCTATTTTCTAGGGAATTTGTATTAAGGGGCAAAATTCACATCTTTACTTAAGGTGGCCTGCCACTAGGTTGAAAATGCCCCTGTCACTTTTAATCACTGTATTTTAAGAATATATTTGGAGTTGTTTTAAAGTTCTAAATAGTAGTAGTAGTAATAATAGCTAACTTTTTCTCTGCACTTACCCATGTACCAGGCATGTCTTAAGCACTTTACAGAGGCTAACTCAGTGCCACTCAGCTACAAAGTGTTCAGTTAATTTTAATTTCTTGTTTAATTATTTCATCAGCCAAATCTCTTTACTGATTTGGTTGAGTTCCAGCTAGTTTCTTCCTATCTCTATTTCATATAAGACATGGATTTTTATGTAATTTTAAGGCGGTTATCATTTCCTCTGAGTATTTTGAGGATCAGTACCACTTTGATTGAAGAACCACGTGAGCTCTCCCTCTACCACCTTCCCTCAAAGATACCTATTTTCTTCAGTCAACTCAAAGGTTTATAATCTCTAAGTAAACTGGTAGATTTCAAGTCCTCATAGTAGGAAGCCTCATGGTGATTATATCAGTGTTAACAAAGGGGAAGAAAATATCCTAGATTCTTAACGGAAAAAGGACAAGTTGGTCAAACAGACAGGAAACATTTAAGACAGACCATTAAATTAATTAAATATTAATTTGTGATAAATAGGACTGCATCAAAAATTTTCTTAAGAAATGATTAGGGAAGACACAAAACTGGGAGAGGATATTCACAACACATACCTGACAAAGAACTTACATCCAGATTAAGGAGCCACTACAAGTAAAAGCAAACAAATTAAAAATAGGCAAAACAGCTGAACATACACTCCTCACAAAAGAAGGTATGTGAGTGACCAAATGAGCATATGAAAAGGTGGGAAACACTTAGGCATCAGGGAAATGCAACTGAGGTACCATTCTCACCCATTTGCATGACTAAAATATAAATCACTGACAGTAACAAATGTTGGTGAGGGTGTGGAACAACTGGAACTCTCATGCTTAGCTGGCAGGAGTGCAAAGGGATGTGCTTGGGACAGCTTTCTCATGCAGTTAGATGTAGACTTATACCCAGCCCTTCTAGGTATTCACCCAAGAAAAAGAGAAACTTAAGTCCTCAAGGTCTGTACAAAAATGTTCATAGTACTCTTACTATATAAAAACTCCAAACTGGAAACAATGCAAATATTTGTCAGAAAGCAAATGGATACATCAAAGTATAGGCATATGATAGAGTACTTATTCTTCAGTAAAAGGAACAACTACTGAATCGATTACATGGATGAACCTCGTAGGTACAAGAGAGCGCGTAGTGTTTGATTGCATTTGCATGAACTTCTAGAGTAGGCCAAACAAATTACAGAATGAGAAGTCAGAAGAGTTCTTACCTCTTAGGGGTGGAGGTGGGCTACCTTGATGGAGTAGTGTTAAATGGTGTAGTCAGTAGTCAAAGGATCATTCAACTGAGACTTTGCACTTTATTTCTATAATTTGTTTTTAATATTCTTTGCAGCAAGATCAGAGAGCCCTTTGTATGAATTAAGTCATCTGCTGATTTATAGCCTAAATTATTAAAATTTAGCTAGATGCATCATCATGACTTGTATCACCTGTATTTCTGGTCAGTGCCTTATCTCCTGTCAATAGCAGAGTCACTGAATTTATTTTATTTTATTCAGAGTAGGTCAGAATACTTGACAGATGAAATATAGACTGGGACAAATGCCTTTCCATGTACTTTTTGTTGTTGCAGAGTTCACATAAACCAAGCCAGGTCTACAAGGCCCCCGATGTTATACAGTTATTACTTTAGAGACCACAATGTTGTTATAAATGTATTGACCGGGACTTTTCTTTTTCTTGAAGGTGTACAAGGGAGAAGAAGCCACATTCCAAATCTCAGGCCTCCAGACCAACACAGACTATAGGTTCCGCGTGTGTGCGTGTCGTCGCTGTTTAGACACCTCTCAGGAGCTAAGCGGAGCTTTCAGCCCCTCTGCGGCTTTTGTACTACAACGAAGTGAGGTCATGCTTACAGGGGACATGGGGAGCTTAGATGATCCCAAAATGAAGAGCATGATGCCTACTGATGAACAGTTTGCAGCCCTCATTGTGGTTGGCTTTGCAACTTTGTCCATTTTATTTGCCTTTATATTACAGTACTTCTTAATGAAGTAAACAAACCCAGCAAAACTAGAGGTATGACTTTAATTAATGCTACACATTTTAATACACACATTTATTCAGATACTCCCCTTTTTAAGCCCTTTTGTTCTTTGATTTATATACTTGTTTTACAGATTTAGCTAGGAAAAAAAATATCAGTGTTTTGGTGCACCTTTTTGAAATGCAAAACTAGGAAGAGGTTAAACTGGATTTAAAAAAAAAAAAAAAAAAGAAACAAACCAGATACCAAAAGCTAAAGCTAGCTTACGTTTTCTTTTAAATTTTTCAGATTTGCCTTTATTCTGTTTTCACTGATGTCTTTTGCAAGCCTTTGATTTTTTTTTTTCCATGTCACCATTTAGTAATTTATATTCACCTGTCACTTCTTATGTCTTGATCATCTGTACCTGTGAACATGAATCACAGTGTGTGTAGTTACAGGGCTAGGATTTCAGTGTTGTCAGAGTATCACCACACAACCACACACAGAAGATGTGTTCACTCAGATAAGGCTGCCCTAAACAACCATTTTGTCACTCAGTTATTTAACTGTGTTTAGCTCATTGAGATCAAAATGTGTACTTTAAAATGTTTTAGTAATCTGTATTTCTTACGATTTTAACACTATGAGCTGCCTGTCTAAGAAATCAAGTAACCAAAATGCATCTATAAATTATGGAGCATTGTAGATTGTACCACATCAATTCATAGCAGTAACTTCTCGAGGGCATTGTGCAATAGTTAGTTTCCTTGTTCAGCTATTTTAAAAGCTGCTTTAACTTGTTTGTCTGTCTTTGTATATAACTACTTCTGATCTAATCACTAGAGTTATTATATTCTGTTATGTTTGACCAGAATTATATGACGAGAACTGGTGACAGTTTAGTGCCTCTGCCCATTGTCCATGACTTACACTAATTGTGATCAATCTTCTTACACATCAGCTCATTATTTTTGAAAAATTTGCCTTTAGGCTATTCAGTGAAGTATCAAAGAAGTGATTGAATTTCAATAGCTTAATTCAGTGCACATAATACTAATCTAACAGCAGGTGAAAATTGATAAAGCCCAAAAGAGTCATCTCAATTTGTAGTTCCTATTCTTGTGGGGTTGACCTGGCCATGTGTGGAGAGGGAATGGTATTTGGTGGTAATAAGCACAGGGTGTTTGGGGGTCAAGGAGCCTAGATTATCTCCCTGGATCTGTCACTAACTAACTTGCTGCGTGATCTGAACACGTCACTTTACCTCTCTGTGCCTCAGTTTTCCCATGCATTAAAAATAAAAAATAAAATGGGGATTCTAATGTTCGTAAGTGCTTTGAGATCCTTGATCTATAGGTGCTATTGGAGTGCAAAGTGTTACTCTTGCATGTTTATTCTGAGTCATGAGATAATCAATTTTAACCCAAAGTCATTGGATTATTTATATGAAGTCCATAATGTTCGCGTACCTCAGGGACATTTAAGAGTTGGAGGTGCAAATATATTCCAAAAGGGTGCAACAGACACAGTGTATCCCCCTGCTTCTGTTTTTGTATATTTTTGCTACTTGGTTTTTCTTGATCATAGCTATTTTGTGCTTGGTCTGTGTTGTCTTAAAATGCAGTATCCTGTACTAGCTTATAATATTCCCATACCAAAGTCATGGGGAAACCAACATTATTTTGTTTTTGGTTTATTTATACTATATTCTGCATACAGTACTTTAAATGCCAATTACAGTGCAATCTTTATTTATTGTAAAATTTTTTAAATGTACTTATGTACTAATTTTCCCTTGTAGCATGTTATTTTTTTGTGTTTTATACTTTTGTAATTTTAGGTCAGTCTCGTTCCTTGGCAACATCTGTAGTATTGTCATTCTTCTGACATTTTCTTGTGTTTTTAAAGATAAAGAGCATCTAGTGCATTAAATGCCAAAAAAAATCCATTGTCAGCGATTGAAACGTTTACATGTACCCAAGAAAAACATAATCATCTCTTGAAAGAAAGTGCTAAGATCAATGAATTATTCTGTGTGCCTACGTTGATGTAATAAGTACTACTAGAAAGTTCTGTATTTTGTTATTGACTAGAATAATTAGTTTAATTAGCCTTGCAAACTGATGGCATCAAGATGAAATTTTTTTGCCAAAGTTCTGGCCTTGCGTAGCTCATCCCTCTATTTAAATGTGTATTATGATCCACTGTAACGCTGCATCTGCATTTTCTGAAACAATCTCATGCAGGTGTTTGTTTTGGGGAGAAGGCATTTTTTAAGCAATGAAGATTCAACTGAGTACGAGAACCCTGTCTGCAGGAGAAAAAAATAAGTCCCTTTTTTGGAAACACTTCAGAACTGCTGCTATAAAGAAATTCTCTGAATTCGTTGGATTTTTTTTTTAATGAAATAATACTTTAAGCCAAAATTGCTATGAATATTTGATCTTTGAGATTTTCATGCTATCTGTTTAACCACCAGAAAGCTGTTGTGTGTGAAACACTAGCTGACGGCACTTTATTTTATTGCTCTCCCTTATTCGGCATCATTATAATCCCTTCAGTCAAAAAGTTATTACACTATCTGGCACTGTTTTCTATCACAGATACGTATATGTGATATTGATATAACTATATATGTATTGCCATTACACATGAACAATAAAATAAAGTGTTATGTTAACCTTCTCTCTTTGCCCTTTTGTAATATGTAGGAACGAGTGAGTGGCTTTCTGATGCTCTATATGTCAAACTCCTCCCTGGCACAAGAAAATTCCAGTCATGTGAAGCAAAATGCCCTTTGTCCTCAAAGAAATTGTTTAAAAAGAAAACAACTTTTTAAAAAGATTTTTTGAATATTACCTGCCTTGTTCTTATCAACTTGAAACGTTGGCATTTTCTAACCGTGTTTTGTTGGCTACAGTAATTCAGTATTCCTGTCAAAATTGAAACGTGCCCTAACTGAATGTGTTTGTTTGAATGTTATCCTTGCACAGTTCTTTAAATTGAAAGACAAAATGTTTTACCTCACTGTTGGACATACATTCCAAGCTTTTCAACTTTAGGAGAAAAAAAAAAATAATCATATGTTTTCCTGTAAATTTTAGACTATTTCATATACATTGTATTAAAACTGCCGTATCAATTTTAATGTATAGATTTTGCAAATACTATGCTATATGTAATACCTAACTGTATCTGTAGTGTATATGTAATATATTTATGCCCAATAAATGTTTTAATTCTTTCTGACTTAAGTAGGGTTCTTCTGCCATGAATAGGATTGCTTCTGTTGTTGTTACTTTTTAAAAACTTAAACCACATCCCAGAAGTTGTAAATTCAAATGTGTTTATAGGCCAGGCAAGTGGCATAGCGCAGGGTGTTTGCTGTACCGTCTAAAGGGGCGGCTGCCACCCTGCTCCTGGTTGAGGTCCTGCAGGATTGCCACCCACAATCACGTAGGCTGATGTTTCAGAAGTAAAGCAGCTACACCCCAATTAAAAAAAAAAAAAGCAGCAGCTACAAATCCAGATGTCCCTAAATGGGCCAACTAACATGGGATTGCGGACCGTAAAGGCCCATGGGCTGTCAGTCCTTTGTCAGAGTCTGTGGGGATAAAGAGTGTGTCTTTAACATTTTATCTATATACCAGACTCAGGAGCCCAGGTCTAGCTCTTTTCACTTAGCACCTGGGGTGCACCTTCTCCATGACGGACTCGCACAGTTTTGACCCCCTTCCCTCCTCCGGGTCTCATTCAACAACAACAATAGCAATAAAGTGTAGTGTTCCCACTACAGTCATGGTTTCACCCTGATGTTTAGATTGTTTTGCTTGGAATCCCTACTATCTTTTTTATCCCCTGAGGGAAAAATGAATGGGGGAACCGATTGTTTATAACTAAAAGCTTTCTTTCGCATAAAGAATGGCGATAATCATTCTTTTGGGTAAAAGTGACAAGTTGAACACATCAAATTTTGCATGCTCCCGACACTCCACTCCTGAAAACACAGTAAAGGATTTTTTTTTAAGTCATAACTGCTCTCAACACAGAAGAATGGGAACTGTTAGCACCAGAAGTTTGAAAACCTGACTGAAGAAAGCTGAGTTCTCATTTAGCGGGGGAGAAAATGAGCACCAACTCAATTTACATGCAGAATACACTGAAGGCTCGAAAACTGACAGAAGCACGTCACTTTAAAGTGAGGGTGAAGAGGGAGAGGCGCCTCAAATAGTATTGGTAGAAAGCTGCTAAAAGGGCCATTACATCTACAAAATCCCTCCCTACTTTCAGCTGGACAACTGCTCCTCCGCCCTTGCAGAAACCAAAAGTTTATCCACAGGAGAAGGTAAAATAGGCCCTGGACTTAGCGAATGTTAGTCTTGCCGGAAGATGAAGTGGTTCAGCCAGAGCACCCTTTGGTGATACTTCTCAGCCTTGGCTACACAGTGACACCACCCGGGAAGCTTTTCAGAATCCCTGTGTTCAGACCCTGTACCAATAAAATGAGTATTTCTGGAGTATCAACGTTTTTTAAAGCTCCCCAGGTGATTCCATTGTACAGCCAAGATCGAGAACCACTGTCCTACGGTGAAACTCTTGGTCAACAATCCTCTATCAGCTTTTTAGTCCTCCAGCTTAGCCAAAGGTAACCTGACATCTGATGAAAGCTGCTAACATGAATGAAAAGTCCAAAGCCAACAACTTGGAAGAATCAGAGGCTAAGGGAGAAGAACCTTCAGAAGATGATCCTATCCCCAGAGAGATGAGGAAAAAACAAGTCATCTGTAGACGAAGGATAGGATGCTATGGAAGAAGGACACGTGAAGAACACGGGAACATTCTTGGAAATTAGAAACTAAACAGAAGGGTTGGAAGCTGGAATTGAGACTAACCTAAAAATAGAGCAAAAAACGCAAAGATAAGATCAGAATCAGACCAGGACATTCAATATCTAAACAATAGGGACTTCAGAAAGAATAGAAAGTGTAGGGGAGGAAATCATCAAACATCTGAGTTTCCATAGTGAGAGGGCACGAGGGAGCTCACCACAGCGGATGGGACTAGAACCCCTGTCAAGGCACCCATCTTGAAATTTCCAAACAGTGGGACCAAGAGAAGCTCCCCAACACGCTGAAAAACCGGTCACACAGAAGCGCTAGAAGTCAGAGTAGATGTGTTCTTCTCAGTAGCAACACTGGAAGCGAGGAGTCCGTCAGGCAGGTATGTCAAGATTTTGAAAGAGAAAGGTTTCCCACCTGCTTACTCTCAGTCAAGGGTAAAGTATCATGAAGCCATTTTTAGAAATTGGAGCCCTCACAACTTTGCCTCCCATGCACCCTTCCTCAGGAAGCTGCTAGAGGGTGTGCTCTCCTATATGAGGGGGATAAACCAAGAAAGAAGCATCCGTGGGATTCCGCCTTCAGTGCTGTTCACGCAGGTCAGAAGTTGGCTCTCTGGCCCTTTGCCTCAGAAGGATTTATGCAGCTTTCATTTTATCCCTTCCCTACCCCCCAGTCATGGTGGGTGAGCACACGCACACACACACGCATACACACACACACACACACACACACACACGCATACACTTCCCTCTACAGAGGAAAGACAGAATGACCCTTCTAAACACTTTACCTTGGGCTAATTAAACCAACAATTAAATCTGTGTACCGGCACTGGTACCCTTTATTCAGGGTGGTAACTTAAAAAAAGTTCCCACCTCCACTGCTAGACTCTAAGTGCCTCAAAAGCTGGGGGAAGGGAACATGTACTCAGGGCAGCAAGTCTCAGTCAGCTCTGCAGCACACAGCATATTCTCTGGCACATAATAGAAGCTAAAAAAAGGTTTGTTGAATTCAGTTGACTGACTTGGTCGGAAAAGTTCACATAGCAGTGATGAGAGCCATAAGATACTCGCTGCTCCAAACTAGTCTTTTGCCACCATGTGTTATTTTGGGTGCAGTATTTTGATTTTTTAAAAATTATAGGCAATAAATTAAAATGTGGCAATTTCCCACGAAATACTGGGATTCCAGATTCCACTGAAGTTTGAGAGACCCGGAAACTCTAGGTCTTGTTCTGGAATGGTGCTTATGGACAGGGGTGAATAGTAGCTGTCCTTGTTGGTTGGCATTTGCTCTGCACCTGACCACATTTCCCACCAAATCCCGGACATGGATATGGATGGTGATGTCTCGTCTAACAGAAGAAAAATTCTTGGCCTTGTTTCCATCAACAGTGAGAAAACGGGGGGGGGGGGGGGGGGGGGACTTCCAAGAATGATGGAGTGAGGGTGTCTGTAAATCTGCTTTTCCATAGAAGCAACAACAACAACAAAAAAATGTCCCGAAAGTTCTGAAAACTTTTTCAGAGCTCCAGAAATTAACCAAATGCTTATAACAATCTGAACCTTGGTAAGAACTGCAGGTTTTGTGATATTTTAACCCAGTCTACACCCCACACCCTACCCCACCCCAGCTCCACCCTAGTCTTGAAAAACAGCAGCCCTGCAACCACTAGAGGGAGCACACGGGATTTGGAGCACCTCAAAATGGCTCATCCCAGCGCACTGTCACCATCTAACCTGTCTCACAGGCTCTCTGGAAAAGCCCCACTGGCAGGGTGGTTGTATTTAACTTGCCTCAGAGCTCACTCTGTGGGAAAGCCTTATACCCAGGGCATTTGTTGAAAGATAGTGCAATTGTTTAACCCTGCAGCTACTTGAGGCTGCAATACCAGCGGGGGTAAACAAGAGCTGGCCCAAAACTGCAAGATCTGGGGAATGAGATGTCCTCAGGGGCTTTTAAAAGCTTGCAGCATTCTTGGGGTCTAGAAGGCCATGTGCATGTGCAGGGCTGTGTGCATGCTCAGCAAAGACCTGAGAAGGCCCCGATTTCACTTCTGACTGATCTTCAGGCCTTGTGCAGTCAGGGAGCGAAGGTTAAGGCAGAATTGTAAATTCCCTGTGCATTGAAGGTGCGCTCCAGCATACAGAGCCCCTTGACTTTGTCAAGGGGGACTGACTGGCTCAAGGCATTTAAGGAAATCTGTGAGCATTCTCTAACTGACCATTAAACACAACAGATATGCTAGTGGCCAGACGCAAAGAATGAAGTCTGGAAGGATACAATCTGAATTCATAACTTGGATTAACCCTAGTGAGGAGTGGGGAGGTGATGATCAAAGAGAATTTTAGTCTTAACTGCAATATGTTCACCTTTTAGATGAAAGATGAATTTATGTATTGTGTAATAAAAATTAGTTTTATTGTAAACAAAACCATACAGAAGAAATAAAATTCCTCCCACTTTTCTGAGCCAAAGGATAAATAAAGATGCTCCTTAATTTTTTCCCCTAGGACAAAGGTACAGATTTTGTTTTCTATCTGAATAAATTATAAGAGAAATGTGTTCAATTTGGATAAACACAATTTCTTGCAGTCATGAGCCATTGAATGCTTATGATTTTCCACTATAGCATTGTTTGCCAAAGTGAGGAGGCATAGAAGATAGCTAAGTGGTTATTGTCAACACCTTTGAAATTATGTAGTTTTTGTCATCTGGGCTAGGGAAAATTGTAACTAGCATATCAAAGAGAAACATAAGATTAAAGTGGATATTTAAGTTTACAAAAGAAACAGAACAAGTAAATAGTGTAGGTGCTACTCAGATATGGCAGAAATCATAGGGCTGATAAGCAAATGACTCAAGTTTGAGAACAATGCACTGTGGAACCCTGCCTTCAAAAACTACAAATGGATCTATGCAACACAACATGTTTTATGTTAGTGGCTGCAAATATATTCTTTTTTTCCTCAGGTGAAAAGAGTTATTTTAGGGAAAAAGGAGTGGGAATAAAAATCACAATCCACACGGAGTTGGAAATTGAACTGAACTAGAAAGTTCATATAGCTGATCCCTACCAGCCTCAATAACCTGCTTTTACCTCCCTGTCTTACTGTGCATATCTTCACATTTGATACTTAGGAATATTCACAAGACTAAGAATTAGCTTTCGTTTTTTTTTTAATTAAGAAGTTGAATATTTTATTATTAAACTGTTTCTTATTTTCCTGCAAGGCTGTTGCTTCACTGTATGAAAACAGCACCGCAGACACAGTATATTGCAAAATTAAGATAGTAATGTTCTGCATTGGACACTATACAACTAACAAACTTTTCTCCACTACCAGTTATTTCCAGTGGGAAGATCGTTGAGTATTTTGACCCAAATCCAGGGATGGCTGTAAGCAAGTTACAATATCATATAAGGCTTAAGATAGCAATATTATCCTTGAATTACATAATTTTTATAACTAGTTTTACCAGAGATAATTTCAGGAATTCTGAATATTATAACTGGAGACCAGCCTAAAAATCATAGGGTGTTGTGGAAAAGATGCATAGTGTTTATCTGAAGTCATTAGGAGGTTAAGGGGTATTTTCTTCAGGAAACATTGTTGCAAGTAGTTTCTTTTGCTAAAAATTGCTTTTTAAAAATCCACCACTAATTTAAGACAACTATGCTAGATTAAGTTGTTTCAAACTAGTTTATTTAGGGGTTCCATTTTCACTCAATAGATTTTATGCATTTCTCATACACTCCTTCACTCATTAGGTCATCTAGTTCTGAAGGGTTACTGAGTGTCATCTTGATCAGCCAACCATCTTCATAACAAGATTTGTTGACAAGTCCTGGATTTTCTGCTAGAGCTTCACTAATTTCAGTTACTTCTGATAGAGGAGAATAGAGTTCACTACTAGCTTTCACACTTTCCAAAGCACCAAATTCCTCTCGTTTGTTCAATTTTGTCTCAACTTCAGGCAGACTACAGTAAACAACAACTCCTAAAGCTTCCTGTGCAAAATTGCTGATTTCCACTGTTCCAACACTGTTTTCTCTTGGTACCCATTCATGTTTGTCTGTGAATTTATGCACCGACACCAGAGCAGGGCCGGTGCGCCAAGCCCGGAGGGCGCCCACCCACAGTCCCCAGGGCTGCAGCGGTCAGGGGCGCACTGGGCACAGAGATGGCCCGCAGCCTACAGACTGCGGCCTGCACGCTCCGTGCCGCTTACAGAGCCATGTTCACAGTAAGAATTAGCTTTTCTAAACTTACGGTGCTTTTGCTGGAACCCTGAAAGTTCAATAATGTTATTTTTGCAGAGCCTGAGATAAGATATAATAGATTTTGGGTTTGCAATAGTCATGTGGGAGAGAAGGAAAAAAATAATGGGTGTCTTTTAATTTGTCTGCCACTGCCTCCTCTGGGCAGTGGGCTAGGGGCATCCTGTCCCACCTCCAACTCCATCCACTTGGTTCTCCACAAGTTGTTGTTTTTTTCAAAAAATCCCTTGCCCAGACTTAAGGACATTATTTTAGGAATGGGTCCCTAACCATTTGGGATTAAGAATCAAATTAGTCTTGCTCTAATGCCAGAACTGCAAGATGAAAACCTTGAAAATTTTGAGCAACTGGTTTTCTTGGTGTAGAGTAAGCCAGTGGTTGGTAAGAGAAAACATGCTGGCAGGAAAAGAGAAGGAAAAAAGAGGGGCAAAGATGTGATAGGAGATCCCTAGTTAAGGCCCCATTTATTCTGTCCTTAGGTTCTCTGAGACCTCTTCCCTGCTTTCCTTATGCCCCCTTGTGTTTAAGCTACTTGAACTTGGGTTTCTGACACCAGAGGCCGGAAGGTTCCCAACTAGGATAGAAAGCACGTAAGACCTATCTCGTATTGCAAAATGGGTTTATTTAAATTATTATATACAGGAGAGTGATCAAGACGGCAGAATAGTAGGACGTGAAGCTCACCCCCTCCCACAAACACAACAAAATTACATCTACATGTGGAACAATTCTCACAGAATACCTACTGAACTCTGGCAGAAGACCTCAGACTACTGAAAAGGCAAGAAAATCTCCACATATCTGGGTAGGAAACAAGAAAAAAAAAAAAGGCGAGAGAGAAATCGGTCTGGGACCTGCACCCCTGGGAGGAAGCTGTGAAAGAGGAAAGTTCCTGCACCCTGGGAAGCCCCCTCTCCCTGGCGGGGAGATCAGCCAGGACAGAGGGGTAGCTTCAGAGCCTCAAAGGAAAGAACAGAAGCCAGTTTGTGGCAGCCGGAGCAGAGGGAGAACTGCACAGTCAGTCCCACCACCCTGCACTCCCCACGCTGATGTGCATGTCCGCCAGTGCCGGCAGGGGCTGGGTGCTGGAACTCAGGCTTCGGAGATCAGAACCAAGGAGAGGACTGGGGGTGGCTGTGTGGAGACAGATGCGGGGGGCTGGAATTCAGTGCGACTTCAGGAGGGGGTGTACATAGAGGAAGTCTGGGCCACCTTAGAGGTCAGGTGCCATTGTTTGTGGGGGGGTGCCCGAGGGGAGTGGCAGGACCTGGATTGTAGCCTTTTTCCCTGTGTGTGCACTCACAGAGAGGAGGACACTAGCTGCACAGGCTCAAGGGGCAATGGCAGACCCCTGCCACCTCCCTCCCAAACCCCGGGAGCAGTCTCAGGCCACTGACACTGACCCCCTGGATGCCAGGAGTGGTCACGGGCCCCTGCCACCTCCCTCCCAGACTCCAGGAGTGGTTGAAAGCCATGTTCACATGCATGGCGTGTCCCTGGGGCATGCCTGAGCTGCCTGCCACTGCCAAGAACCCCAAGACTGGGCACCAGCCACTGCACCTGTACACCCCCTATCAAGGGGATAATGACCAGCACACACTGAGGAAACAGGTGACAGGCATCCATACTAAAAACAGCCCTCACATCAAATATACTGAACTCACACAAGCTACACAGGGATGATCCCACATATAAATAGCCCTCCAAGACCACAGTAGATAAATGTTTCTCCTAAATTCACAGAGTAAGAGAAATATAAGTAAAATGAAGAACCAGAGGAACCACTTCCAGTTAAAAGACCAAGAGCACTTCCCTGAAAGAACCGACAATGAAGCAGACCTCTTCAGTCTAATAGACACCAATTTCAAAAAGGAGATAATGAGAATACTGAAGGAATTAAGAAAGGCTATCAACAGAAATGCAGAGTACTGTAAAAAGGAACTAGAAACTATAAAGAGGAACCAAGAAAAATTAGAAAACTCATTTGCAGAGACAAAAGCTGAGCTAAAGGCAATGAATAGCAGAATGAATAATGCTGAAGAACATATAAGTGACCTGGAAGATAGAATAATGGAAATCACCCAATCAGGACAGCAGACAGAAAGCCAAATTAAAACAACAAAAAAAAATGAAAGCAATATAAAACACCTATGGGATAATATAAAGCATGTCAACCTACACATAATAGCAATTCCAGAAGGGGAAGAAAGAGAAAAAGGGATCCAAAATGTATCTTAAGAAATTATAGCTGAAAATTTCCCAAACCTAAAAAAGGAAACAGATATCCAGGTACAGGAAGCATAGAGGGTCCCAAACAAGATAAACCTGAAACAGACCTACAACAAAACATATTATTATAAAAATGGCAAAAGTTAAGATAAAGAGAGGATTTTAAAGGTAGCAAGAGAAAAACACAGTTAATTACAAGGAAACCCCCATAAAGCTATCAGCTGATTTCTCTACAGAAACACTGCAGGCCAGAAGGGAGTGGCAAGATATATTCAAAGTCCTGAAAGGGAAAAATCTGTGACCTAGGATACTCTACTCAGCAAGATTATCACTTAGGATAGAAGGAGAGATAAAAAAAATTTTCTCAGACAAGCAAAAACTAAATGAATACACCAATACTAAACCTATCCTAAAGGAAATATTAAAAACTCTTCTCCAAAGAGAAAAGAAGAATCTATAGGAAAGAGAAAATCACAACTGGAAAACACTTAAATAAGCCATACACAGATTTTTTAAATCAAAAAATTTTCTGTGAAAGTGATGATAGTGCACAATGAACAGCAGAGGGGTGAACCTGAAGATGTAAAAGACGACATCAAAATCATAAAATGTGGGGAAGGAGAGTGAAAAAGTGTAGTTTTTTGTTTTTGTTTTTCCTAGAATGTGTTTGAGCCTATATGACTACCAGTCTAAGGTAAATAGATATAGGAGGGGGTCAACAAACTTTAAAAACAGAGTAACGACAAATGAAAAACATACAATAGAGTCACTGAAACCAAAAAGAAGAGAGCATAGGTATAATACAAAAGAAAATCATCAAGCCACAAAAGGAAAAACAAAGAGAAAAGGAAAGGGACAAAGAAGAAATATAAAATCAATGGGAAAACAAGGTTGAAAATGGCAATAAATACATATCTATCAATAATTACCTTAAATGTCAATGGAATAAGTGCTCCAATCAAAAGACACAGAGTGGCATATTGGATTAAAAAAACAAGAGCCTACAATATGCTGTCTACAAAAGACACACTTTAGGGCAAAGGACACACACAGATTGAAAGTGAGGGCATGGAAATAGATATTTCATGCAAATGGAAATGACAAGAAAGCAGGGGTCATGATACTCATATCAGACAAAATAGACCTTAAAACAAAGGCTATAAAGAAAGATAAAGAAGGACACTATATAATGATAAAAGGGTCAATACAAGAAGAGGATTTTACACTCATTAACATACATGCACCTAATATAGGAGCACCCAAATACATAAAACAAATACTAACAGACATAGAGAAATTTACAGGGATACAATAATAGTAGACTTTAATACCCCACTCACATCAATGGACAGATCTTCCAGTTAAAGAATCAATAAGGCAACAGAGATACAAAATGATGCAATAGAACAGTTAGACAATTGATATTTTCAGGACATTACATCCAAAAAAATCAGAATACACATTCTTTTCAAGTGCACATGGAACATTCCCTAGGATTGACCGTATACTAGGGCACAAAACAAGCCTTAACAAATTTAAGAGGATAGAAGTTATTTCAAGCATCTTTTCTGACCAAAACAGTATGAAACTAGAAATCCACCACAGAAAGAAAAATGAGAAAAAAACGATTACATGGAGACTAAACAACATGCTACTAAAAAAACCAATGGGTCAATGATGAAATCAAAAAGGAAATTTAAAAATACTTTGAGAAAAATGACAATGATAACACAACCATACAAAATCTATGGGATGCAGCAAAAGCAATCCTTAGAGGGAAGTTCATAGCAATACAAGACTTCCTCAAAAAACAAGAAAAATCTCAAATAAACAACATAAGTTCCCACTTAAAAGAATTAGAAAACGAAGAATAAACAAAACCTAAAGTCAGCAGAAGGAAGGAAATAATAAAGATCAGAGAGGAAATAAATAAATCAGAGATTAAAAAAATAATAGAGAAAATCAATAAAACCAAGAGCTGGTTCTTTGAAAGGATAAACGAGATTGACAAATCTCTGGCCAAGCTCACCAAGAAGAAAAGAGAGAACACAAATAAACAAAATAAGAAATGAAAAAGGAGACATAACAACTGATACCTCAGAAATACAAAAAAAAAAAAACTGTAAGGTACTACTATGAACAATTATATGCCAACAAATTCAATAACCTAGAAGAAATGGACAAGTTTCTAGAAACATACAGCCCACCAAAACTGAATCAAGAAGAAATAGATAATTTGAACAGACCAATAATTTGAAGTGAAATAGAATCTGTAATTTAAAAACTCCCTACAGGGCTTCCCTGGTGGTGCAGTGGTTGAGAGTCCACCTCCCGATGCAGGGGACACAGGTTCGTGCCCCGGTCTGGGAAGATCTCACATGCCGTGGAGCGGCTAGTTCCATGAGCCATGGCCACTGAGCCTGCGCATCCGGAGCCTGTGCTCCGCAACAGGAGAGGCCACAACAGTGAGAGGCCCGCGTACCGCAAAAACAAACAAACAAACAAAAACTCCCTACAAACAAAAATCCAGGACCAGATAGCTTCACAGGCAAATTCTACCCAACATACAAAGAAGAAATTATACCAATCCTTCTCAAACTCTTCCAAAAAATTGAAGAGGAAAGAACACACCCAAGGACATTCTATAAAGCCACCATCACCCTGATACCGAAACCAGACAAAGATACCACCAAAAAAGAAAATTACAGGCCAATATCTTTGATGAACATAGATGCAAAAATTCTCAACAAATTGTTAACAAACTAAATCCAACAGCACATAAAAAAGATCACACACCATGAACAAGTGGGATTCATCCTAATTTCACAAGGATGATTCAACATATGCAAATCAATCAATGTGATACACCACATAAATAAGAGACAAAAACCACATGATCATCTCAGTAGATGCAGAAAAGGACTTGGATAAAATTCAGCATATATCCATGATTAAAACTCTTACCAAAGTGGGTATAGAGGGAACACATCTCAAAATAGTAAAAGCTATTTATGACAAACCCACAGCCAATATAATACTCACTGCTAAAATCTGAAACAAGACAAAGAGCCAACTCCCATGACTTCTATTCAACACAGTATTGGCAGTCCTAACCACAGCAATCACAGAAGAAAAAGAAATAAGTTATATCCAAATTGGAAGGCTAGAGGTAAAATTGTCATTATATGCAGATAATATGATACTACATATAGAAAACCCACACAAAACCTACTAGAACTGATAAATTCAGCAAGGTAGTAGGATACAAGATTAACATACAGAAACTGGTTGAATTTCTTTACACCAAAAATGAAATGTCATAAAGGAAAAGCAACCCAGAAGATAAAATACTTAGGAATAAACCACACCAAGGAAGTGAAAGAGAACTATAAAACATTAATAAATGAAACTGAAGATGATTCAAAGAAATGGAAAGATATCCCATGCTGTTGGATTGGAAGAATTAATATTGTTAAAATGGCCATAGTACCCCAAACAATCTAATGCAGTCCCTATCAAATTACCCATGACATTTTTCACATAACTAGAATAAATAATCCTAAAATTCATATGGAACCATAAAAGACCCAGAATTGCCCAGGCAATCCTGAGGAAAAAAACAAAGCAGGAGGCTTAACCTTCCCAGACTTCATACAATACTACAAAGCTACGGTAATCAAAACAGCATGCTATTGCACAAAAACAGACATATGGATCAATGGAACAGAATAGAGAGCCTGAAATAAACCCACACACCTACAATCAATTAATCTTTGAAAAAAAGAGGTAAGAATATACAAAAGGAAAAAGGCAGTCTCTTCAGCAAGTGGTGTTGGGAAAGTTGGACAGCTGCATGTAAATCAGTGAAGTTAGAACACACCCTCTCACCATACACAAAAATAAACTCAAAATGACTTAAGGACTTAACCATAAGACATGACACATAAAACTCCTAGAAGAGAACATAGGCAAAACATTCTCTGACATAAACTGTTCCAATGTTTTCTTAGGTCAGTCTCCCTAGGCAATAGAAATAAAAACAAAATTAAGCCAATGGGACCTAATCAAACTTACAAGTTTTTGCACAGCAAAGGAAACCATAATAAGAAAAGACAGCCTACAAATGGGAGAAAATACTTGCAAACAATGCAACAAACAAGGGCTTAATTTCCAAAATATACAAACAGCTCATACAACTCAATAAAAACAAAAAAACAAACAACCCGGGCTTCCCTGGTGGCGCAGTGGTTGAGAGTCCGCCTGCCGATGCAGGGGACACGGGTTCGTGCCCCGGTCCGGGAAGATCCCACATGCTGCGGAGAGGCTGGGCCCGTGAGCCATGGCCGCTGAGCCTGCGTGTCCGGACCTGTGCTCCGCAACGGGAGAGGCCACAACAGTGAGAGGCCCGCGTACAGCAAAAAAAAAAAAAAAAAAAAAAAAAAAAAAAAAAAAAAAACAACCCAATCAAAAAAGTGGGCAGAAGACCTAAAGAGACATTTCTCCAAGGAAGAAATACAAATGGCTGATAGGCACATGAAAAGATGCTCAACATCGCTAATTATTAGAAAAATGCAAATCAAAACTACAATGAGGTACCACCTCACACCAGTCAGAATGGCCATCATTAAAAAGGCTACAGATAACAAATGCTGGAGAGGGTGGGGAGAAAAGGAAACCCTCCTACACTATTGGTGGGAATATAAGTTGGTGAAGCCACTGTGGAAAACAGTATGGAGGTTCCTCAGAAAACTAAAAACAGAATTACCATATGATCCAGCAATCCCACTCCTGGGCATATTTCCAGACAAAACTGTAATTCAAAAAGGCACATGCACCCCTATGTTCATCACAGCACTATTCACAATAGGCAAGGCATGGAAACAATCTAAATGTCCATCAACAGAGGAATGGATAAAGAAGATATGGTATATATATACAATGAAATATTACTCAGCCATAAAAAAGAATGAAATAATGCCATTTGCAGCAACATGGATACAACTAGAAATTATCACATTAAGTTAAGTAAGTCATAAAGAGAAAGACAAATACCATATGATATCACTTATAGTGGAATCTAAAATATGACACAAATGAACCTATCTATGAAACAGAAACAGAATCACGGACATAGAGAATAGACTGGTGGTTGCCAAGGGGGCGGGGGGTGGGAGAGGGACCGATTGAGAGTTTGGGATTAGCAGATGCAAACTGGTATATATAGCATAGGTAAACAATAAGGTCCTACTGTATAGCACAGGGAATTATATTCAATATTCTGTGATAAACCATAATAGAAAAGAATATGAAAAAGAATGTGTATATGTATAACTGAATCACTTTGCTGTACAGCAGAAATAACACAACATTGTAAATCAACTATACTTCAATAAAAAAAATTAAAAACAATAAATAAATTAGGATACACAATGTACCAAATGCACAACCTCAAAGATTTCTGTCCTGGGAATTTATTCAGATTTGGCCTTTTCCTTTGTGTGTTTTCATTTTGTTTTTACTTTTCAAATCATATATGCTGAATTTAGGAAATCTATATTTTTTAATTTAACAAAATGATGCTGAATTGGAGCACTAATTGATGAGCACTTGACATGCATCATATCATCTATGCCTCATAACAACCCTTTGAGGCAATTATATCTATCTCCCCTTGAAGCACAAGGTGCTCAAGTAATTTGAGCATATAAATGTTGATGGAGAATTCAAGCCTGGCTCTAATTAATTTCTGAGGCCAGTATACTCTAACCCTGTGCCATGCTGCCTGCCAGAACCCTTCAGGACCTCTCCTCTTGTGGTTACCTTTAACTGATGTGAACAACAAAGGTACCAGCATTGAACTTCAATCTCATAAATAATGTGGTGTTAAAACAAGGTTTAAAAAAGTATTAAAGGAGAAGCAGCTGTAGTTTTGACCTTCAGGCTTGAGTCCATCCCTTCACTGCCATCCTCTCCCCTCCTGATGAAAGGCACCAGGGGTACTCATACAAGAGTCAGATGTTTGACTAAGGGGTGATCGTACTTCTAAAAGACAGACCGAGACTCCTCTGAAAAAAGGAATAAAAACTCTGAGCTTTGTTTTCCTCCAATGTAAGGCAAATTTTGAACTACATAATCTAAAGTCCTTAACTTTATGATTCTATGAAGACTGGACTCTTCTGAGGTAGGTGGGCTTCTGTCCAAACTACAATTCCTTGACTGATATAATCAGGGGACGAGGTCCCCTGGCAAGGTCCCCCACATATGCACAACCTTAGACTTTGAGAAAATTGCCCCCAAGCCAACTGTAAACATCTGCAATTTGGATTGCAAAACTGCCAGTCAGGAAGAATGCCAGCCAACACCAGGACTCTCCCTGCTCAGGGAACACAGTACGCTTCTACAAAGCTTATTTCAGATGCTACCACACAGCAGATGTGAAGCTCACCTTCCCCCACAAACACATCAAAAATGCATCTACATGTGGAACAATTCTCACAGAAAAGCAACTAGAAACTGGCAAGAGATCTACACAGCCAAAGCTGCAAGAAAGATCTCTATAGAACCAGAGTAGGATGGGGAAAAAAAAGTCATCAGGATGGGACTCTGCCCCTGGGAGTGATCTGTAAGGAAGAGAAGGTCCACGTGGGCAGACCTTCACCCTGGGGAAGCCCTCTTGCCTGCTGAGAAATCTTCTGGGACAGAGAGAGGGGCTGGAGAAGCATGCCTGTGTGGGCTTCCTAACATCGGGATGGAGAGAGACATGCACCAACGGCTGGCTGCTGACTTGCCAAGCTTCCCAATCGGAAGGGGCAAACACCCAGGGCCCCTTCACTCCACACCGCAGCATGGCGTGAGATCATGGCAGAGATTTGGTCTAGCTGCACAGAGACAGACAGGGCACCTGGGGTGTGATCTGGGCCAAACCGTGGAGCCCATTGTCCATGCGTGCACAGCACAGGTGTGGCTGCAGTGCACACTGTCGGTGCACACCAGGTGGCACCACAGGAACAGGCAGGCACTGGGTGCTGAGTCTTGGATGGACAGGCCCTGGGCAGGAATACGTGACTGTTCATTTCCCAGTGGGAGCGCTCCAGCTCCACCCACTTTATACCACTTCTGGGGCAGACAGATCCTGGGAGAGGTCTACCACAGAGGCAGCCCAGGTCCCAGGTGGCAGCACAGCCATCTCCATTCCTGTAGCCACAGTCCACCAAACCCCGCCTACTCCACACCACAGCCTAGCACTAAGTCTCGGTTGAACAAAATGGAGAAAGTGATGCGACTTTGGGCTGCTTCTGGAAGGAAGTGCAGACACCTACACAGATGATGCATAGGTTCACTGTGACCACATGAGCCTTACTTGCTTTAGTGAACACCAACTTTGGGGCAAGGCATGCACTCAAGGACAACAGAGCCTGATCAAACCCGACCCTCAGGGCTTCTACTCCAACAACTGGGGAGGAGACCCCGCCCCTGACAGGGCAGTGACAGCCATGGAGCAAAGAGGAGGCCCCACCCCACATCCAGCACAGGCTCTGGGCAGTATACCACCACTCACATTCCCCATCAAGGGGATAAGGCGAGCACACTCTAAGGAAAGATGTGGCTGGATCCATACCAAAACAAGCCCTCACACTAAAAATATTGGAAAACAGTCTACAGAGGGATGCTCCCACATTAAACAACAACAATAACAACAACAAAAAACGTTCAAGACCACAGTAGGTAACTCTTTCTCCTAAATTCATAGAGACAAAGAAAGTTAGGGAAAATAAAAAGCAGAGGAACTACTCCCAACTAAAAGAACAAGAGGAATCCCCTGAAAGAACACATGATGATCAGGCCTCATCAGCCTACGAGACCCCAAGTCCAAAAGGAGATAATAAAAATGCTAAAGGAATTAAGAAAGATTATCAATAAATGAAGTTTATTGAAGTTTCACTTCAGTGAAATGAAGTTCACTGTAACAAGGAACAAGAAACTATAAAGATGAACCAAACAAAATTAGACAATCCAATTGCCAAGATAAAAACCAATGTAGAAGCAATGAATAGCAGACTAAAAGACACAGAAGAATGAATGAATGATCTAGAAGAAAGAATACTGGAAGTCACCCAATCAGAACAGCAGACAGACAAATAAAAAAAAAAAATGAAAGCAACGTATGAGATTTATGGGGTAATATAAAGCATGCCAACCTATATGTAATAGGGGTTCCAGGAGGAGAAGACAGAGAGAAAGGGATTGAAGATGTATCTGAAGAAATTATGGCTGAAAACTTCTCAAATCTAAAGAAGGACACAGATATCCAGGTATAGGAAGCACAGTGGGTCCCAAACAAGATAAACCCAAACAGACCCACACCAAAGCATATCATAATTTAAATGGCAAAAGTTAAGGGGAGGATTCTAAAGGCAACAAGAGAAAAACAAAATGTCAGTTAAAAGGGAACCCCCATACGGCTATCAGCTGATTTTTCTGCAGAAACTTTGAGGGCCGGAAGGGAGTGACAAGATATATTCAAAGTCCTGAAAGGGAAAAACCTGCAACATAGGATATGCTACCCAGCAAGATTATCATTAAGAATAGAAGGAAAGATAAAGAATTTTTCAGACAAGCAAAAACTAAAAGAATTCAGCAATACTAAACCTACCCTAAAAGAAATATTGAAAGGTCTTCTCTAAATAGAAAATAAGCAAGAATCTATTGGAGAGGGCAAATCACAGTAGGAGAGGCAAATATACAAAAGGATTGAAGATCACTTAAATAAACGACTACAGAGACTAAAAACAATCAAATTTTATAAAAATGATTATGACTACAATTAACAGCAAAAGGATAAACATGAAGATGTAAAATAGGACATCAAAATCACAAATGTGAGGACGGGGAGTGTTAAAATGCAGATCTCTTAGAATGTGTTTGAACTTGTATGACTATCAGTTTAAGCAAGTAGCTATAGCTATGGGTCAACATACTTGCAAACCAGGGTAACCACAAATCAAAAACATATAATAGATTCACAAAAACCAAAAAGAAAGTAACTCAAGCATACTACAAAAGAAAACCATCAAACCACACACACACACAAAAATGAACAAAGAAGAACTGCAAAAACTAGAAAACAAGATTTAAAATGGCAATAAATATGTACCTATCAATAATTACTTTAAATGTCAATGGACTAAATGCTCCGATCAGAAGACAGTGGCAGATTAGATTTAAAAAAAGAACCTACAGTATGCTGCCTACAAGAGACTCACCTCAGGCACAGACTGAAAGTAAAGGGTTGGAAAATTATATTTCATGCAAATGAAAATGACAAGAAAACAGGGACAGCAATACTCCTACCAGACAAACAAAGTAGACTTTTAACATGTCCTTTTTAATTGAAGTATAGGTGATGTACAATATTATGTAAGTTACAGATGTACAATATAGTGATTCACAGTTTTTAAAGGTTATAGTCCATTTGTACTTATTATAAAATATTGGCTATATTCCCCATGCTGTACGATATTTCCTTGTAGCTTATTTTATACCTATTAGTTTGTACCTCTTAATGCCCTACACCCCTAAATTGCCCCTCCCCTCTCCCCACTAGTAGCCACTAATTTGTTCTCTATATCCAAGTCTACTTTTTTGTTGTATTCACTAGCTTTATTTTTCAGATTCCATGTATAAGTGATATCATACAGTATTTGTCTTTCTCTGTCTTACTTATTTCACTTAGCATGACACCCTCCAAGTCCATCCATGTTGTTGCAAATGGCAAAATTCCATTTTTTCTATGGCTGAGTAGTATTCCATTATATATATACATATATATGTACAGACATATATATACACATACATATATATATATATATATATATATATATATATATATATATATATACACACACACACACACACATACCACCTCTTCTTTATCCACCTACTAATAGACACTTAGGTTGCTTTTACATTTTAGCAATTGTAAATAATGCTGCTATAAACATTGGGGTGCATGTATCTTTTCAAATTAGTGTTTCTGGGTTTTGGGGGGGATATATACCCAGGATTGAATTGCTGGGTCTTATGGTATTTCTATTTTTAGTCTTTTGAGAAATCTCTGTACTGTGTCCACAGTGACTGTACCAATGTACATTCCCATCAACAGTGTATGAGGATTCCCTTTTCTGCACATCCTTATCAACATGTTATTTGTGGTCTTTTTGATGATAGCCATTCTGACAGGTGTGAAGTGATATTCATTGTGGTTTTGATTTGCATTTCCCTGATGATTGGCAATGTTGAGCATCTTTTCCTGTGTCTGTTGACTATCTGCATTTCCTCTTTGGAAAAATATCTATTTAGTTCTGCCCATTTTTAAGTTGGGTTGTCTTTATTTTTTTTGATGTTGAGTTATATGAGCTGTTTATATATTTTGGATATTAACCCTTTGTTGGTCATTATTTGCAAATATTTTTTTCCCATTCAGTAGGTTGTCTTTTCATTTTGTCAACAGTTTCCTTTGCTGTGTAAAAACATTTAAGTTTAATTAGGTCTCATTTGTTAATTTTTGCTTTTATTTCCTTTGCTTTAGGAGACAGAGCAAGAAAAATATTTCTACAATTTCTGTCAAAGAGTGTTTTCTGCCTATGTTTTCCTTCGGAGATTTATGGCATCTGGTCTTATATTTAGATCTTCAATCCATTTTGAGCTTATTTTTATATATGGTGTTAGAGAATATTCTAATTTCACTCTTTTACATGTAGATGTTCAGCTTTCCCAGCACCACTTATTGAAAAGACTGTCTCTTGTCCATTGTACATTCTTGCCTCCTTTGTCATAGATTAATTGATCATAAGTGTGTGGGTTTAGTTCTGGGCTCTCTATCATGTTCCATTGTTCTATGTGTCTGTTTTTGTACCAGAAGCATTCTGTTTTGATTACTGTAGCTTTGTAGTATAGTCTGAAGTCAGGGTGCATGGTTCCTTTATCTCTGTTCTTCTTAAGATTGTTTTGGCTATTCAGGGTCTTTTGTGTCAGTCACCATACAGATTTTAAAAGTATTTATTTTAGTTCTGTGAAAAATGTCATTGGTATTTTGATAGGGATTGCACAGAATCTGTAGATTGCCTGGAGTAGTATGGTCATGTTAACAATATTAATTTTTCCAATCCAAGAACACAGTATATCTTTCCATCGTTTTCTGTCATCTTCAATTCTTTCCTCAGGGTCTTATAATTTGAGTATAGATATTTTACCTCCTTAGGTAGGTTTATTCCTAGATGTTTTATTCTTTCTGATGTGATGATAAATGCAATGGTTTCCTTAATTTCACTGATAGTTCATTGTTATTGTATAGATTGTATAGATTGTATCCAACAGATTTCTGCTGCTTTTGGATGGAATGTTGTATATATATCAATTAAGTCCATTGGTCTAATGTGTCATTTAAGACCCATGTTTCCTTATTGATTTTCTGTCTGGATGATCTAGGCATTGATGTAAGTAAGGGACTTTAACACCCCATTATTATTGTGTTACTATTGATTTCTCCACTTATGACTTAATATTTGCTTTATGTTTTTAAGTGCTCCTATGTTGGGTGCATATATATTGTGCTATTCCCTTCTGGCCTGCAGAATTTCTGCTGAAAAGTCAGCTGATAGGCTTATGGAAGTTCCCTTGTATGTTACTTGTTGCTTTTCCCTTGCTGCTTTTAATAAAGGATACATGTACATGTATAACTGAATCACTTTAATAACACAACATTTTTTTTTTCGATATGCGGGCCCCTCACCACCGTGGCCTCTCCCGTCGTGGAGCACATGCTCCGGACGTGCAGGCTCAGTGGCCATGGCCCACGGGCTCAGCCACTCCGTGGCACAGGGATCCTCCCGGACCGGGGCACAAACCCATGCCCCCCACATTGGCAGGCGGACCCCCAACCACTGCGCCACCAGGGAAGACCCTAACACAACATTTTTAATCAACTATGCTCCAATATAAAATAAAAAATTTAAAAATATTCTTTGTGATTAAAATGGCAAAAAATTAAAGGTAGTGTGTCTTGATGTGGTCCTCTTTGGGTTGATCCTCTATGGGAGCTTCCACACTTCCTGGACTTGGGTGACTGTTTCCTCTCCCAGGTTAGGGACATTTTCAGCTATTATGTCTTCAAATATGTTCTCAGCCCCTTTTCTCTTCTCCCTATAATGCAAATATTAGTGCTGTTGATGCGTCCCAGAGGCCTCTTAACTGTCCCCATTTTCACTTTTTTCTTCCTGTTCAACATCAGTGATTTCCACTGCTGTCTTCCAGTTCACAGATCCATTCTTCTGAATCTTTCTATATACAGTTGATGCCTTCTGATGCATTTTTCCTTTAAGTTATTGTATTCTTCATCTACTGTTCTTTATATTTTCTAACTCTTTTTTAAAGACTTCTAACTTCTTGCTCTGTACATCCTGCTCTGTATATCCATTCTTCTCCCCAGTTCTTTGATCATCTTTATATATCATCAGTCATTACCCTGAACTCTTCCTCAGGTGGATTGCCTATCTATACTTCATTTAGTTCTTCTGGGGTTTTATCTTATTCCTTTGTCTGGAACATGTTCCTCTTTCACCTTGTTTTACATAAGTTGCTATTCGTATTTTTATGTGTCTAATAGGCTAGTTACCTTTACCAAGCTTAGAGAATTTCCTCTCTGTAGGAAACATCCCATATGTCCTAGCAGTGCACTCCCCTCTATATGCTCTAGGGGTTCCCCCATGAGGGCTGCATGGGTCCTTCTATTGTGGCAGATTAAGTGGGAAGTCTGGTAGGTGTGGTTGGTCCCCAGTCCAGTTGGTTGCCAGGACTTTCCTTGTGAAATGGCTGTGGCTGCTGGTTGGCAGGGCCAGGTCACAAGTTGGCTGACTGCAGAGGTCCAGGGGACTCTGGAACTAGTACTGGCTCACAGGTGGGCAGAGTCAGGGTCCAGAAGACTCCAGGGCTGTTACCTGCCCATTGGTGAATGAAGCCAGGTCCTGGGGTTACTGCCGGGCTACCGGTAGGCAGAGATGGATCCTGGAGTCTGGTTGCAAGGCTCAAGGGTCCCAGAGCTGGTGTCAGATTGCTTGTGGACTGGGGGTAGTTCCTGACACAGCTGGGTATGTCATCTTGGGTGTCCCAAAGCTTGTACTGGCCTGCTAGTTGGCAGGGCTAGGGCCCAGCTGGTTCTGGGGAAGGGTCTGACCTGCTGGTGGGCAAGCTTTGTCTGGAGACTACAGGTTTGTGGTTTTATTTCTCCCAAAATTAAGTCCTGCTGGCCTTCAAAGCCAAATGCTCTAGGGGCTCATTTTCCTGGTGCAGGGCCTCTGGCCTAGGGAGCCCAAAATTGGGCTCAGACATTTCCTGTGGGAGAACCACTACAATGTAATTATTTTCCAGTGTGTGTCACTTACCCCAGGAGTATAAGACTTGACTATTTCACAAGTTCACCCCTCCTACCCATCTCATTGTGGTTCCTTATGTCTTTAGTCATAGAAGATCTTTGTTGGTAGGTCCGGGTCTTTTTCATCTATGGTTATTCTGCAGATAGCTGTGATTTTAGTTGTGATTTTAGTTGTGATTTTAGTGTGCTTGTGAGAAGAGGTGAGCTCAGGGTCTTTCTATTCTGCCATCCTGGCCAAATTCTACTAAGATGTATTTTCTTAACATTCTATGTTTGAAGTAAACTAAACTGAAAATGAGACAGGAGAAAATACATGTAATCAGGGGCCTATGGTCAGGTCTCCCTTCTTAATTCCATCTCATCTAATCAAGTAGAGACTTGAGAAAACAAAACAGCTTCACTGAAAAAGAGAACATGATCCTCAGACAAAATACTTTAAAAGAGAGGCCATAAAGACAAAGGAGGACATTATTTATTATATAGTGATAAAGGGATTAATACAAGATGAAAATATACTGATTAACATATATGCACCCAATTTAGGAGCACCTAAATATAAAACAAATACTAACAAAGGGAGAAACTGACAGAGATATAATAGGAGGCTTTAATATTCCACTGACATCAGAGGACACATCATCGAACAGAAAGTAAAGCAACAGAGGTCCTAAAAGACACAATAGACCAGTTGAACTTAATGGCCATCTATAGGACAGTACATCTAAAACCAGAATATACATCCTTTTCTAGTGCACATGGAATATTCTCTAGGGGAGACTACATAACAGATCACAAAACAAGCCTCAAGAAATGTGAGAATAGAAATTACTTCAAACATTTTTTTGACCACGAGAGTATGAAATTAGAAATCAACCATAGAAAGAAAAATGGGAAAAGAATGAACACTTGGAGACTAAACAGTTTACTAAAAAAACAAAAACAAAAACAAAAACAAAAAACAGTGGGTCAATGATTAAATCAAAGAGAAAATCGGAAGGTACCGAGATAAATGACAATAAAAACACTACCAAAAGCTCTTAAAGATGTCTCTGGGAGAGAGGGGGAAGATGGTGGAAGAGTAAGACGTGGGGATCACCTTCCTCCACACAGATACACCAGAAATACATCTACACGTGGAACAACTCCTACAGAACACCTACTGAATGCTGGCAGAAGACCTCAGACCTCCCAAAAGGCAAGAAACCCCCCACGTACCTGGGTAGGGCAAAAGAAAAAAGAATAAACAGAGAAAAAAGAATAGGGACGGGACCTGCACCAATGGGAGGGAGCTGTGAAGGAGGAACGGTTTCCACACACTAGAAAGCCCCTTTGAGGGCGGAGACTGTGGGTGGCGGAGGGGGGAAGCTTCAGAGCAACAGAGGAGAGCACAGCAGCAGGGGTGTGGAGGGCAAAGTGGAGAGATTCCCGCACAGAGGATCAGGGCCGACCGGCACTCAACAGTCCGAGAGGCTTGTCTGCTCACCCGCCAGGGTGGGCGGGAGCTGGGAGCTGAGGTTCCAGCATCGGTCGGATCTCGGATCGCAGGGAGAGGACTGGCAGCTTGAACAAAGCCTGAAGGGGTTAGTGCACCATGGCTACCCGGGAGGGAGTCTGGGAAAAAGTCTGGACCTGCCGAAGAGGCAAGAGACTTTTTCTTCCCTCTTTGTTTCCTGGTGCGCGAGGAGAGGGGTTTGGGACTGGCACTTAAATGAGCTCCAGAGATGGGCATAAGCCACGGCTAAAAGCGCGGAGCCAGAGATGGGCATGAGATGCTAAGGCCGCTGTTGCCGCCACCAAGAAGCCTGTGTGTGAGCACTGGTTACTCTCCACACCTCCCCTCCTGGGAACCTGTGGAGCCGGCCACTGCCAGGGTCCCATGATCCAGGGACAACTTCCCAGGGAGAATGCACAGTGTGCCTCAGGCTGGTGCAATGTCACGCTAGGCTCTGCTGCCAAAGACTGGCCCTGCACTCCGTGCCCCTCCCTCACCCTGGCCTCAGTGAGTCAGAGCCACTGAAGCACCTGCTCCTTTAACCCCTCCTGTCTGAGCAAAGAACAGATGCCCTCCAGCGCCCTACACGCAGAGGCGGGACAAAATCCAAAGCTAAACCCCGGGAGCTGTGTGAACAAAGAAGATAAAGGGAAATATCTCCCAGGAGCTGCAGGAGCAGCAGATTAAATCTCCACAATCAACTTGATGTACCCTGCATCGGTGGAATACCTGAAAGGACAACGAATCACCCCAAATTGAGGGGGTGGACTTTGAGAGCAAGATTTATTATTTTTTCCCCTTTTCCTCCTTTTGTGAGTGTGTATGTGTATGCTTCTGTGTGAGATTTTGTCTGTATAGCTACGCTTTCACCATTTGTCCTAGGGTTCTCTCCGTCCTTTCTTTTGTTTCTTTGTTTGTTTTTACTTAATAAAATTTTTTTTTCTAAATAATTATTTTCTATTTTAATAACTTTATTTTATTTTATGCTCTTTATTTCTTTTTTTCTACTTTTTCTCCCTTTTATTCTGAGCCATGTGGATGAAAGGCTCTTGGTGCTGCAGCCAGGAGTCAGTGCTGTACCTCTGAGGTGGCAGAGCCAACTTCAGGACAAAGGTCCACAAGAGAGCTCCCAGCTCCACATAATATCAAATGGCAAAAATCTCCCAGAGATCTCCATCTCAACACCAGCACCCAGCTTCACTCAACGACCAGCAAGCTACAGTGCTAGACACCCTATCCCAAACAACTAGCAAGACAGGAACACAACTTCACCCATTAGCAGAGAGGCTGCCTAAAATCATAATAAGTCCACAGACACCCCAAAACACACCACCAGACGTGGACCTACCCACCAGAAAGAAAAGATCCAGCCTCATCCACCAGAACACAGGCACTAGTCCCCTCCACCAGGAAGTCTACACAACCCACTGAAAAAACCTTAGTCACTGGGGGCAGACACCAAAAACAATGGGAACTAATAACCTGCAGCCTGCAAAAAGGAAACCCGAAACACAGTAAGATGAGCAAAATGAGAAGACAGAAAAACACACAGCAGATGAAGGAGCAAGATAAAAACCCACCAGACCTAACAGATGAAGAGGAAATATGCAGAATACCTGAAAAACAATTCAGAATAACGATAGTAAAGATGATCCAAAATCTTGGAAATAGAATAGAGAAAATGCAGAAACATTTAACAAGGATCTAGAAGAACTAAAGAGAAAACAAAAACAAAAAAACAAAACAATAAATGAAATTAAAAATACTCTAGAAGGGATCAATAACAGAATAACTGAGGCAGAAGAACAGATAAGTGACCTGGAAGATAAAATAGTGGAAATAACTACTGCAGACAACATTAAATGCACAAACATTCGGATTATAGGGTTCCCAGAAGAAGAGAAAAAGAAAGGGACTGAGAAAATATTTGAAGAGATTATAGTTGAAAATTTCCCTAACATGGGAAGGGAAATAGTTAATCAAGTCCAGAAAGCACAGAGAGTCCCATACAGGATAAATCCAAGGAGAAACATGCCAAGACACATATTAATCAAACTGTCAAAAATTAAATACAAAGAAAACATATTAAAAGCAGCAAGGGAAAACAACAAATAGCACACAAGGGGATCCCCATAAGGTTAACACCTGATATTTCAGCAGAATCTCTGCAAGCTAGAAGGGACTGGCAGGACATATTTAAAGTGATGAAGGAGAAAAACCTACAACCAAGATTACTCTACCCAGCAAAGATCTCATTCAGATATGATGGAGAGATTAAAACCTTTACAGACAAACAAAAGCTGAGAGAGTTCACCACCACCAAACGAGCTTTACAACAAATGCTAAAGGAACTTCTCTAGGCAAGAAACACAAGAGAAGGAAAAGACCTACAATAACAAACCCAAAACAATTAAGAAAATGGGAATAGGAACATACATATCGATAATTACCTTAAATGTAAATGGATTAAATGCTCCCACCAAAAGACACAGATTGGCTGAATGGATACAAAAACAAGACCCATAAACATGCTCTCTACAAGAGACCCACTTCAGACCTAGAGACACATACAGACTGAAAGTGAGGGGATGGAAAAAGATATTCCATGCAAATGGAAATCAAAAGAAAGCTGGAGTAGCAATTCTCATATCAGACAAAATAGACTTTAAAATAAAGACTATTAGAAGAGACAAAGAAGGACACTACATAATGATCAAGGGATCGATCCAAGAAGATATAACAATTGTAAATATTTATGCACCCAACATAGGAGCACCTCAATACATAAGGCAAATACTAACAGCCATAAAAGGGGAACTCGACAGTAACACATTCATAGTAGGGGACTTTAACACCCCACTTTCACCCATGGACAGATCATCCAAAATGAAAATAAATAAGGAAACACAAGCTTTAAATGATACATTAAACAAGATGGACTTCACTGATATTTAGAGGACAGTCCATCCAAAAACAACAGAATACACATTTTTCTCAAGTGCTCATGGAACATTCTCCAGGATAGATAATATATTGGGTCACAAGTCAAGCCTTGGTAAATTTAAGAAAACTGAAATTGTATCAAGTATCTTTTCCAATCACAACGCTATGAGACTAGATATTAATTACAGGAAAACATCTGTAAAAAATAGAAACACATGGAGGCTAAACAATACACTACTTAATAACGAAGTGATCACTGAAGAAATCAAAGAGGAAATTAAAAAATACCTAGAAACAAATGACAATGGAGACACGATGACTCAAAACCTATGGGATGCAGCAAAAGTAGTTCTAAGAGGGAAGTTTATAGCAATACAATCCTCCCTTAAGAAACAGGAAACATCTCGAATAAACAACCAAACCTTGCACCTAAAGCAATTAGAGAAAGAAGAACAAAAAAACATCAAAGTTAGAAGAAGGAAAGAGAGATCATAAAGATCAGATCAGAAATAAATGAATACGAAATGAAGGAAATGATAGCAAAGATCAATGAAACTAAAAGCTGGTTCTTTGAGAAGATAAACAAAATTGATAAACCATTAGCCAGACTCATCAAGAAAAAAGGGAGAAGACTCAAATCAATAGAATTCGAAGTGAAAAAGGAGAAGTAACAACTGACACTGCAGAAATACAAGAGATCATGAGAGATTACTACAAGCAACTCTATGCCAATAAAATGGACAACCTGGAAGAAATGGACAAATTTTTAGAAATGCACAACTTGCCAAGACTGAATCAGGAATAAATAGAAAATATGAACAGACCAATCACAAGCACTGAAATTGAAACTGTGATTAAAAATCTTCCAATAAACAAAAGCCCAGGACCAGATGGCTTCACAGGAGAATTCTATCAAACATTTAGAGAAGAGCTAACACCTATCATTCTCAAACTCTTCCAAAATATAGCAGAGGGAGGAACACTCCCAAACTCATTCTACGAGGCCATCACCCTGATACCAAAACCAGACAAGGATGTCACAAAGAAAGAAAACTACAGGCCCATATCACTGATGAGCATAGATGCAAAAATCCTCAACAGAATACTAGCAAACAGAATCCAACAGCACATTAAAAGGATCATACACCATGATCAAGTGGGGTTTATTCCAGGAATGCAAGGATTCTTCAATATATGCAAATCAATCAACGTGATACACCATATTAACAAATTGAAGGAGAAAAACCATATGATCATCTCAATAGATGCAGAGAAAACTTTTGACAAAATTCAATACCCATTTATGATAAAAACCCTGCAGAAGTAGGCATAGAGGGAACTTTCCTCAACATAATAAAGGCCATATATGACAAACCCACAGCCAACATTGTCCTCCATGGTGAAATACTGAAAACATTCCACTAAGTTCAGGAACAAGACAAGGTTGCCCACTCTCACCACTCTTATTCAACATAGTTTTGCAAGTTTTAGCCACAGCAATCAGAGAAGAAAAGGAAATAAAAGGAATCCAAATCGGAAAAGAAGAAGTAAAGCTGTCACTGTTTGCAGATGACATGATACCATACATAGAGAATCCTAAAGATGCTACCAGAAAACTACTAGGGCTAATCAATGAATTTGGTAAAGTAGCAGGATACAAATTAATGCACAGAAACTCTGGCATTCCTATACACTAATGATGAAAAATCTGAAAGTGAAATCAAGAAAACACTCCCATTTACCACTGCAAAAAAAAGAGTAAAATATCTCGGAATAAACCTACCTAAGGAGACAAAAGACCTGTATGCAGAAAACTATAAGACACTGATGAAAGAAATTAAAGATGATAGAAATAGATGGAGAAAGATACCATGTTCTTGGATTGGAAGAATCAACATTGTGAAAATGACTCTACTACCCTAATCAATCTACAGATTCAATGCAATCCCTGTCAAACTACCACTGGCATTTTCCACAGAACTAGAACAAAACATTTCACAATTTGTATGGAAACACAAAAGACCCCGAATAGCCAAAGCAATCTTGAGAACGAAAAACGGAGCTGGAGGAATCACGCTCCCTGACTTCAGACTATACTACAAAGCTACAGTAATCAAGACAGTATGGTACTGGCACAAAAACAGAAATATAGATCAATGGAACAGGATAGAAAGCCCAGAGATAAACCCACCCACATATGGTCACCTTATCTTTGATAAAGGAGGCAGGAATGTACAGTGGAGAAAGGAAAGCCTCTTCAATAAGTGGTGCTGGGAAAACTGGACAGGTACATGTAAAAGTATGAGATTAGAACATTCCCTAACACCATACACAAAAATAAGCTCAAAATGGATTAAAGACCTAAATGTAAGGCCAGAAACTATCAAACTCTCAGAGGTAAACATAGGCAGAACACTCTATGACATAAACCACAGCAAGATCCTTTTTGACCTGCCTCCTAGAGAAATGGAAATAAAAACAAAAAAAGGGCTTCCCTCGTGTTGCAGTGGTTGGGAGTCTGCCTGCTGGTGCAGGGGACGTGGGTTCGTGCCCCGGTCCGGGAGGACACCACATGCCGCAGAGCAGCTGTGCCCGTAAGCCATGGCCGCTGAGCCTGTGCATCCGGAGCCTGTGCTCCGCAGCGGGAGAGGCCACAACAGTGATAGGTCCGCGTACCGCAAAAAAACCCCAAATCAAACCAAACCAAAACAAACACAAAGATAAACAAATGGGACCTAATGAAACTTCAAAGCTTTTGCACAGCAAAGGAAACCATACACAAGACCAAAAGACAACCCTCCAAATGGGATAAAATATTTGCAAATGAAGCAACTGACAAAGGATTAATCTCCAAAATTTACAAGCAGCTCATGCAGCTCAATAGCAAAAAAACAAACAACCCAATCCAAAAATTGGCAGAAGACCTAAACAGACATTTTTCTAAAGAAGATATACAGATTGCCAACAAACACATGAAAGAATGCTCAACATCATTAATCATTAGAGAAATGCAAATCAAAACTACAATGAGATATCATCTCACACCGCTCAGAATGGCCATCATCAAAACATCTGGAAACAATAAATGCTGGAGAGGGTGTGGAGAAAAGGGAACAGTCTTGCACTGCTGGTGGGAATGTGAATTGGTACACCCACTATGGAGAACAGTATGGAGGTTCCTTAAAAAACTACAAATAGAACTACCATATGACCCAGCAATCCGAATACTGGCCATATACCCTGAGAAAACCATAATTTAAAAAGAGTCATGTACCAAAATTTCATTGCAGCTCTATTTACAATAGCCAGGAGATGGAAGCAGCCTAAGTGTCCATCATCAGATGAATGGATAAAGAAGATGTGGCACGTATATACCATGGAATATTACTCAGCCATAGAAAGAAATGAAATTGGGTTATTTGTAGTGAGGTGGATGGACCTAGAGTCTGTCATACAGAGTGAAGTAAGTCAGAAAGAGAAAGACAAATACTGTATGCTAACACATATATACGGAATCTAAGGAAAAAAATGTCATGAAGAACCTAGAGGTAAGATGGTAATAAAGACAGAGACCTACTAGAGAAAGGACTTGAGGATATGGAGACGGACCTAATAGAGAATGGACTTGAGGATATGGGGAGGGGGAAGGGTAAGCTGTGACAAAGTGAGAGAGTGGCATGGACATATATACACTATGAAACGTAAGATAGATAGCTGGTGGGAAGCAGCCGCTAGCACAGGGAGATCAGCTCGGTGCTTTGTGACCACCTAGAGGGGTGGGATAGGGAGGGTGGGATGGAGGGAGATGCACGAGGGAAGAGATATGGCAACATATGTATATGTATAACTGATTCACTTTGTTATAAAGCAGAGACTAACACACAATTGTAAAGCAATTATAGTCTAATAAAGATGTTAAAAAAAACACAAACAAACACTACCATACGAAATCTATGGGATGCTACAAAAGCAGTTCTAAGAGGGAAGTTCACAGCCATACCGGCCTTCCCCAAGAAAGAAGAAAAATTTCAAAACACCTAACCTACCACCTAGAAGAAAACAAAACCCTATGTCAGCAGAGGAAAGGAAATAAAGATCAAAGAGGAAATAAAAGAGAGAACAAAGACAGATCAATAAAACCAAGACCTTGTTTCTTGAAAAGATTAAAAAAGAAAGAAAGAAAAATGACAAACCTCTAGCCAGGCTCACCAAGAAAATAAGACACAAATAAAAGAAATTAAAGGAGAAATAATTGATGCAACAGAAATATCAAAAATAAGAGATTACTTTGAGCAGTTACATGGCAACAAATTGAACAATGTAGAAGAAATGGACAAGTTTCTAGAAACAGGCTACAAAAGCTGAGTCAAGAAGAAACAGATAACTTGAACAGACTGATCATTTGAAGTGAAATCAAATCTAATAAGCATATTCCCTGCAAACAAGAGTCTAGGACCAGGTGGCTTCACTGGGGAATTCCAAACATACAAAGAACTTATACATATCTTTATCAATCTATTCAAGAATTGAAAAGAGGGAACACTCTGAAATTTATTCTATGAAGCCACTATCACCCTGATGCCAAAACCAGATAAAGACACTACAAAAAAGATTACAGGCCAGTATCTTTAATATAGATACAGAAGTCAGACAAGAAAAAGTAAAAGACATCCAAATCAGAAGGAAGAGGTAAAACTGTTATTATCTGCAGATGACATGACACTCTAGAGAACTTCAAAGTCTCCACATAAAAACTAATAAGTGAATTCAGCAAGGTAGCAGGATACAAGATTAATATACAGAAATCTGTTGCATTTCTTTACACTAACAATGAAATACCAGAAAGAGAATGTCAAAAAAATCCCACTTAGTGTCAGGTCAAAAAAATACATAGTGGGTTAACATACTTGTAAAAGCAGGATAACCACAAATCAAAAACATACAATAGACTCACAGAACACAAAAAGAACACAAGTACAATACAAAAGAAAACCATCAAACCACGAAAGTAAAAAAAAGAAAATAGAAAGAGATATAAAATCAATGGGAAAACAAAGTTTAAAATGGCAATAAATACATATTAATAATTACATTAAATGTCAATGGACTAAATTCAAAAGATTTTATTATCCAATCTGCCACTCTGTAAGAGCCTACAATATGCTGCCTACAAGAAACTTCCCATAAAAAAAAGGACACATATAGATTGAAAGTGAGGGGATGGGAAAGAAAATATAAACAGAAAGAAAGTGGGTGTAGCAATACTCAGACAAAATAAACTTTAAAATGAAGGCCATGAGTAAAGACAAAAAAAGGACACTATATAATGATAGAAGGATTAATACAAGAGCATATTACACAATACAAGAGGATATTACACTTGTTAACGTTATGCACCAAATATAGGAGCACCTAAATACATAAAACAAGTACTAACAGACATAAAAGGAGAAATTGACAGGAATACAATAATAGTAGGAGACTTTAACACTAATCACATCAATGGATAGATCTTCTGGACAGAAAAAAAAATCAGTAAGGAAACAGAGATCCTAAATGACACAACAGAACAGTTAGATTTAATTGATATTTTCAGGACATTACATCCAAAAAACCCCAAATACATATTCTTTAAGTGCACGTGGAACATTCTATAGGATAGACCGCATACTAGGGCACAAAACAAGTCTCAAATTTTAGAGGATAGAAATTACTTCAAGCACCTTTTCAGACCACAATGACATGACACTAGGAAAATAACCACAAAAAGAGAAATGAGAAAAAATGATTACAGAGACTATAAAATATGTTACTAAAAAACCAACGGGCCAACAATGAAATCAAAGAAGAAATTTAAAAGTACCTTGAGACAAATGACACTGAACAAATAACCACACAAAATCTATGGAATGCAGCAAAACAACCATACAAAATCTATGGGATGTAGCAAAAGCAGTCCTTAGAAGTTCATAGAGATACAGGCCTCTCTCAACAACAACAACAATGAAAAACCAAGAAAAATATTAAGCAACCTAACCTACCACCTCAAATAATTAGAAAAATAACAATCAAAACCTAAAGTCAGGAGAAAGAAAGAAATAAAGATCAGAGAGGAAATACAATAGAGATTAAAAAATAGTCAAAGAGGCTTCCGGGAAGATGGCGGAAGAGTAAGACGTGGCGATCACCTTCCTCCCCACAGATACACCAGAAATACATCTACACGTGGAACAACTCCTACAGAACACCTACTGAACGCTGGCAGAAGACCTCAGACCTCCAAAAAGGCAAGAAACCCCCCACGTACCTGGGTAGGGCAAAAGAAAAAAAGAAAAAACTGAGACAAAAGTATAGGGACGGGACCTGCACCAGTGGGAGGGAGCTGTGAAGGACGAAAGGTTTCCACACACTAGAAAGCCCCTCTGCGGGCAGAGACTGTGGATGGCGCACGGGAAAAGCATCGGAGGCACAGAGCAGAGCACAGCAACAGGGGTGCGGAGGGCAAAGTGGAGAGATTCCCGCACAGAGGATCAGGGCCGACCAGCACTCACCAGCCTGACAGGCTTCTCTGCTCACCCGCCGGGGTGGGTGGGGCTGGGAGCTGAGGCTCGGGCTTCGGTTTGAGCGCCGGGAGAGGACTGGGGTTGGCGGCGTGAACACAGCCTTCAGGGGGTTGGTGCACCACGGCTAGCCAGGAGGGAGTCCGGGGAAAAGTCTGGACCTGCCGAAGAAGCAAGAGACTTTTTCTTCCCTCTTTGTTTCCTGGTGCGCGAGGAGAGGGGATTAAGAGCACTGCTTAAGGGAGCTAGAGACAGGCGTGAGCCGCGGCTAAAACCGCGGACCCCAGAGACGGGCATGAGACGCTAAGGCTGCTGCTGCGGCCACCAAGAAGCCTGTGTGCGAGCACAGGTCACTATCCACACCCACCTTCCGGGGAGCCTGTGCAGCCCGCCACTACCAGGGTCCCGGGATCCAGGGACAACTCCCCCAGGAGAACACACGGCGCGCCTCAGGCTGGTGCAATGTCACACCGGCCTCTGCCGCTGCAGGCTCACCCCTCACTCCGTGCCCCTCCCTCCCCCTGGCCTGAGTGAGCCAGAGCCCTCGAATCAGCGGCTCCTTTAATCCCGTCCTGTCTGAGCAAAGAACAGACGCCCTCCGGCGACCTGCACGCAGAGGCGGGGCCAAATCCAAAGCTGAGCCCCGGTGAGCTGTGAGAACAAAGAAGAGAAAGGGAAATCTCTCCCAGCAGCCTCAGGAGCACCGGATTACAGCTCCACAATCAACTTGATGTACCCTGCATCTGTGGAATACCTGAACAGACAACGAATCAGCCCAAATTGAGGAGGTGAACTTGAGAGCAAGATTTATGATTTTTTTTCCCCTTTTCCTCTTTTTCTGAGTGTGTATGTGTATGCTTCTGAGATTTTGTCTGTATAGCTTTGCTTCCACCATTTGTCCTAGGGTTCTATCCTTCCTTTTTAAAAAAAATTTTTTTTTCTTAATAATTATTTTTCATTTTAATAACTTTTTAAAATTTTACTTTATATTCTTTCCTTCCTTCCTTCCTTCTTCCCTCCTTTAGACAATGAATCATCCCAAATTGAGGAGGGGGACTTTGAGAGCAAGATTTATGATTTTTTTCCCCTTTTTCCTCTTTTTGTGAGTGTGTACGTGTACGCTTCTGTGTGAGATTTTGTCTGTATAGCTTTGCTTCCACCATTTGTCCTAGGGCTCTACCTGTCCTTTTTTTTTTTAAATTTTTTTCTTAATGATTTTTTTATTTAAATAACTTTATTATATTTTATTTTACTTTATCTTCTTTCTTTCTTTCTTTTTCTTTTTTTCTTTCTTTCTCTCTCTCTCTCTCTCTCTTTCTCTCTTTCTCTCTTTCTTTCTTTCCTTCTTTCTTCTACTAATGCTTTATTTCTACTTTTTTTCCCGTTTATTCTGAGCCGTGTGGATGAAAGGCTCTTGGTGCTGCAGCCAGGAGTCAGTGCTGTACCTCTGAGGTGGCAGAGCCAACCTCAAGACACAAGTCCACAAGAGACCTCCCAGCTCCACATAATATCAAACGGAAAAATCACCAAGAGATCTCCATCTCAACACCAGCACCCAACTTCACTCAACAAAAAGCAAGCTACAGTGCTAGAAACCCTATGCAAAACAACTAGCAAGACAGGAACACAACCGCACCCATTAGCAGAGAGGCTGCCTGAAATCATAATAAGTCCACAGACATCCCAAAACACACCAGCAGACGTGAACCTGCCCACCAGAAAGACAAGATCCAGCCTCAAACACCAGAACACAGGCACTAGTCCCCTCCACCAGGAAGCCTACACAACCCACTGAATCAACCTTAGCCACTGCGGAGAGACACCAAACACAACGGGAACTATGAACCTGCAGCCTGCAAAAAGGAAACCCCAAACACAGTATGATAAGCAAAATGAGAAGACAGAAAAACACAGCAGATGAAGGAGCAAGATAAAAACCCACCAGACCTAACAAATAAAGAGGAAATAGGCAGTCTACCTGAAAAATAATTCAGAATAATGATAGTAAAGATGATCCAAAATCTTAGAGATAGAATGGACTAAATGCAACAAAAATTTAACAAGGACCTAGAAGAACTAAAGATGAAATGAACAATGATGAACAACACAATAAATGAAATGAAAAATACTCTAGATGGGATCAATAGCAGAATAACTGAGGCAGAAAAACGGATAAGTGACCTGGAAGATAAAACAGTGGAAATAACTACCGCAGAGCAGAATAAAGAAAAAACAATGAAAAGAACTGAGGACAGTCTCAGAGACCTCTGGGACAACATTACACACACCAACATTTGAATTATAGGGGTTCCAGAAGAAAAACAGAAAGGGACTGAGAAAATATTTGAAGAGATTATAGTTGAAAACTTCCCTAATATGGGAAAGGAAATAGTTAAACCAGGAAGCACAGAGAGTCCCATACAAGATAAATCCAAAGAGTAATATGCCAAGACACATATTAATCAAACTATCAAAAATAAAATACAAAGAAAGCATATTAAAAGCAGCAAGGGAAAAACAACAAATAACACACAAGGGAATCCCCATAAGGTTAACAGCTGATCTTTCAGCAGAATCTCTGCAAGCCAGAAGGGACTGGCAGGACATATTTAGAGTGATGAACAAGAAAAACCTGCAACCAAGATTACTCTACACAGCAAGGATCTCATTCAGGTTTGAGGGACAAATTAAAATTTTTACAGACAAGCAAAAGCGGAGAGAGTTCAGCACCACCAAGCCAGCTTTACAACAAATGCTAAAGGAACTTCTCTAGGCAAGAAACACAAGAGAAGGAAAAGACCTACAATAACAAACCCAAAACAATTAAGAAAATGGGAATAGGAACATACATATCGATAATTACTTAAATGTAAGTGGATTAAATGTTCCACAAAAGACACAGACTGGCTGAATGGATACAAAAACAAGACCCATATATATGCTGTCTACAACACACCCACTTCAGACCTAGAGACACATACAGACTGAAAGTAAGGGGATGGTTAAAGATATTCCATGCAAATGGAAACCAAAAGCAAAGCTGGAGTAGCAATTCTCATAACAGACAAAATAGACTTTAAAATAAAGACTATTAGAAGAGACAAAGAAGGACACTACATAATGATCAAGGGATCGATCAAGAAGATATAACAATTGTAAATATTTATGCACCCAACATAGGAGCACCTCAATATATAAGGAAAATACTAACAGCCATGAAAGGGGAAATCCACAGTAACACATTCAGAGTAGGGGACTTTAACACCCCACCCACACCAATGGAGAGATCATACAAAATGAATATAAATAAGGAAACACAAGCTTTAAATGATACATTAAAGAGATGGACTTAATTGATATTTATAGGACATTCCATCCAAAAACAACAGAATACACATTTTTCTCAAGTGCTCATAGGAACATTCTCTAAGACAGATCATACCTTGGGGTCACAAATCAAGCCTTGGTAAATTTAAGAAAATTGAAATTGTATCAAGTATCTTTTCCGATCACACATGCTATGAAACTACTAGATATCAATTACAGGAAAAGATCTGTAAAAAATACAAACACATGGAGGCTAAACAATACACTACTTAATAATGAAGTGATCACTGAAGAAATCAAAGAGGAAATTAAAAAGTACCTAGAAACAAATGACAATGGAGACATGACGACCCAAAACCTATGGGATGCAGCAGTTTTAAGAGGGGAAGTTTACAACAATACAACCCTACCTTAAGAAACAGGAAACATATTGAATAAACAACCAAACCTTGCACCTAAAGCTAATTAGAAGAAAAGAGGAACAAAAAAACCCCAAAGTTAGCAGAAGGAAAGAAATCACAAAGATCAGATCAGAATAAATGAAAAAGAAATGAGAGAAATTGATAGCAAAGATCAATAAAACTAAAAGCTGGTTCTTTGAGAAGGTAAATAAAATTGATAAACCATTAGCCAGACTCATCAAGAAAAAGAGGGAGAGACTCAAATCAATACAATTAGAAATGAAAAAGGAGAAGTAACAACTGACACTGCAGAAATACAAAAGATCATGAGAGATTACTACAAGCAACTCTATGTCAATAAAATGGACAACCTGGAAGAAATGGACAAATTCTTAGAAATGCACAACCTGCCAAGACTGAATCAGGAAGAAATAGAAAAATATGAACAGACCAATCACAAGCACTGAAATTGAAACTGTGATTAAAAATCTTCCAACAAACAAAAGCCCAGGACCAGATGGCTTCACAGGAGAATTCTATCAAACATTTAGAGAAGAGCTAACACCTATCCTTCTCAAACTCTTCTAAAGGATAACAGAGAGAGGAACACACCAAACTCATTCTATGAGGCCACCATCACCCTGATACCAAAACCAGAACAGGATGTCACAAAGAAAGAAAACTACGGGCCAATATCACTGATGAACATAGATGCAAAAATCCTCAACAAAATACTAGCAAACAGAATCCAACAGCACATTAAAAGGATCATACACCATGATCAAGTGGGGCTTATTCCAGGAATGCAAGGATTCTTCAATATACGCAAATCAACCAACGTGATACCCTATTAACAAATCGAAAGGAGAAAAACCATATGATCATCTCATAGATGCAGAGAAAGCTTTCGACAAAATTCAACACCCATTTATGATAAAAAACCCTGCAGAAAGTAGGCATAGAGGGAACTTTCCTCACATAATAAAGGCCATATATGATAAACCCACAGCCAACATCGTCCTCAATGGTGAAAAACTGAAAGCATTTCCACTAAGATCAGGAACAAGACAAGGTTGCCCACATCTCACCACTCTTATTCAACATAGTTTTGGAAGTTTTTGCCACAGCAATCAAAGAAGAAAAGGAAATAAAAGAAATCCACTTCAGAAAAGAAGAAGTAAAGCTGTCACTGTTTGCAGATGACATGATACTATACATAGAGAATCCTAAAGATGCTACCAGAAAACTACTAGATCTAATCAATGAATTTGGTTAAGGTAGCAGATACAAAACTAATGCACAGAAATCTCTGGCATTCCTATACAGTAATGATGAAAAATCTGAAAGTGAAATCAACAAAACACTCCCATGTACCATTGCAAACAAAAAGAATAAAATATCTCAGAAATAAACCTACCTAAGGAGACAAAAGATCTGTATGCATAAATTTATAAGACCCTGATGAAAGAAATTAAAGATGATACAAATAGATGGAGAGAGATACCATGTTCTTGGATTGGAAGAATCACATTGTGAAAATGACTCTACTACGCAAAGCAATCTACAGATTCAATGCAATCCCTTATCAAACTACCACTGGTATTTTTCACAGAACTAGAACAAAAAAATTTCACAATTTTTATGGAAACACAAAGAACCCTAATAGTCAAAGCAATCTTGAGAACAAAAAACGGAGCTGGAGGAATCAGGCTCCCTGACTTCAGACTATACTACAAAGCTACAGTAATCAAGACAGTATGGTACTGGCACAAAAAAGATAGATCAATGGAACAGGATAGAAAGCCAGAGATAACCCACGCACATATGGTCACCTTATCTTTGATAAAGGAGGCAGGAATGTACAGTGGGAACAGAATAGCCTCTTCAATAAGTGGTGCTGGGAAAACTGGACAGGTACATGTAGAGGTATGAGATTAGATCACTCCCTAACACCATACACAGAAATAAGCTCAAAATGGATTAAAGACCTAAATTGTGTAAGGCCAGAAACTATCAACTCTTAGAGGAAAACATAGGCAGAACACTCTATGACATAAATCACAGCAAGATCCTTTTTGACCCACCTCCTAGAGAAATGGAAATAAAAACAAAATAAACAAATGGAACCTAATGAAACTTCAAAGCTTTTGCACAGCAAAGGAAACCATAAACAAGACCAAAAGACAACCCTCAGAATGGAGAAAATATTTGCAAATGAAGCAACTGACAAAGGATTAATCTCCAAAATTTATAAGGAGCTCATGCAGCTCAATAACAGAAAAAACAAACAATGCAAACCAAAAATTGGCAGAAGACCTATATAGACATTTCTCCAAAGAAGATATACAGACTTCCAACAACACATGAAAGAATGCTCAACATCATTAATCATTAGAGAAATGCAAATCAAAACTACAATGAGATATCATCTCACACCAGTCAGAATGGCCATCATCAAAAAATCTAGAAACATAAATGCTGGAGAGGGTGTGGAGAAAAGGGAACCCTCTTGCACTGTTGGTGGGAATGTAAATTGATACAGCCACTGTGGAGAACAGTATGGAGATTCCTTAAAAAACTACAAATAGAACTACCATATGACCCAGCAATCCCAATACTGGGCATATACCCTGAGAAAACCATAATTCAAAAAGAGTCATGTACCAAAATGTTCATTGCAGCTCTATTTACATAGCCCGGAGATGGAAACAACCTAAGTGTCCATCAACGGATGAATGGATAAAGAAGATGTGGCACATATATACAATGGAATATTACTCAGCCATAAAAAGAAATGAAATTGAGCTATTTGTAATGAGGTGATAGACCTAGAGTGTCTCATACAGAGTGAAGTAAGTCAGAAAGAGAAAGACAAATACCGTATGCTAACACATATATTTGGAATTTAAGGGAAAAAAATGTCATGAAGAACATAGGGTAAGACAGGAATAAAGACACAGACCTACTAGAGAATGGACTTGAGGATATGGGAGGGGGAAGGGTAAGCTGTGACAAAGTGAAGAGAGGCATGGACATATATACACTACCAAACGTAAGGTAGATAGCTAGTGGGAAGCAGCCGCATAGCACAGGGAGATCAGCTTGCTGCTTTGTTACCACCTGGAGGGGTGGAACAGGGAGGTGTGGAGGGAGGGAGACGCAGAGGGGACGAGATATGGGAACATATGTATATGTATAACTGATTCACTTTGTTATAAAGCAAGAAACTAACACACCATTGTAAAGCAATTATACTCCAATAAAGATGTAAAAAAAAAAAAGTAAAAAAACCATGATCTGGTTCTTGAGAATAAGTGGTAAATAAAATATAAAGACCTCTGGCCAGGCTCACCAACAGAAGAAGAGGACTGCAAATAAAGGGAGGTGGAATAGGAGAAACTGTTTTTGTAATTTTAGTGGTATTCACTTATAAGAGAACACTATTAACAATTATATGCCAACAACATTGGACAACCTAGAAGAATGATACAAGTTTCTAGAAACATATAGCCCACCAAAACTGAATCAAGAAATAGATAACTTGAATAGACTGTCACTAGAAGTGAAATAGAATGTGTATTTAAACAACTCCCTGAAATCAAAAGTCCAGGACTAGATGTGCTTCTCGTGTGGTAATTCTACACACATACAAAGAATTAAACTGATCCTTCCACAAACCCTTTCCAAAAGAGTGAAGAGGAGGGAACACAATTCAATAAATATTAGCAAATCGAATCTAGCACCACA